>NW_027186540.1:3834571-3852733 GCF_028583685.1 Petaurus breviceps papuanus | reverse complement strand
CAGAGACAGAGAGAGAAGAGGGAGGGAGGGAGACAGAGAGAGAGAGAGATGAGGAGAGGAGAGGAGAAAGAGGGAGAGGAGACAGACAGACAGAGAAGAGAGGAGAAAGAGGGGGAGAGACAGAGAGAGAGAGAAGAGGAGAGGAGAGAGCTGTTAAAAACTAGAAGAGGTCACTGTGAGAGGCTGGTACTCTTCTTTATAGACTGTCTGGGGTCTAACTCTAGTCCAGTGTGCTCCTAGAATCAGTTCATACTTAAATCTGTTAAGAATGGAGGAAAAGAAGTTATTTTTACTTAGCGTCATAGAAAAGGCAAGCTGTTAGCTGAATGCAGAGGACCTTAGTAGCTGATCTACCCTGTCATTTATGTTTGATGAATGAATGCAAAGGCACTTATTGCTTACTATGTAAGTACTGGGGCTATATGTATGTGTATGTATGTTTATAATATGGTGATATTATATATATGTATAATTATAATATGGTGACATATAATTATATATATAATGTGATATGTATGTATATATCATATATATGTGAGATATACATATATATTTATAGGTTACATATACATACACACACAAAGGTAGGACAATCCTTGCCCTCAAGGGAGCACATCAAGAAGAATGGTGGTCATCGAAGAGTGTTTGGGATTTAGAAGGGATTGGTGAGTGAGAGGAGTCTGGATTATCTCCAAGCCTGAAAATCTTTAAAAGTAGGACAGTGCCCCATCTGTCAGATATAGTCCTGTCGAGAAGCAAAGGGTAGAGAAAATGACCTGCCAAGGTTGTGGCCCTAATCCATTGATCTCAGGTGTGACTGACTTGACTTCTTCATGGCTCTCAGGGATGGCTTAAAGCAGCATAGAGCTCCTAAGTAAAGAAGTAAGTGCCTATGAGAAGGTACCTCAAGTGGTGCGAAATTGAGATAGAGTGGTGAAACAGCCCCACCCTGGGGGGCTGAGACCTGGGATCTACTTCCCTAATCTCTTTCATCCTTTTTAGTTCTATGACCTGGAGCTAGACATATACCTTTTTTGGGCTACTAGTAATTCATCTGCCAGTCAGTTAGTTACTCAACAAGCACATATTTAGCAGTTACTCTGTGCCAGGTTTTGGGGATGAAAAGAGGCAAAAACATGGTTGCTGCCCTCAAGGAGCTCACATTCTAATGAAGGTGATGTCATTCCAAAAAATTACACATGCAGGATATTTAAAGTGGAAGTAATCTCAAAGGAAGGGTAGCTCAGTGGTGCACTGGATAGAGTGCTGCGCCTGGAGTCAGGAAGAATTAAGTTCATATCTGGCCTCAAGCACTTAATAGCTGTGTGACCCTGGGCAAATCACTTAACCCTGTTTGCCTCATCTGTAAAATGAGCTGGAGAAGGAAATGGCAAACCACCCCAGCATCTTCGCCAAAAAAACAAACCAAAACCCCAAAAGGGGCCATGAAGACTCAGACATGATTGAAAAATGACTGAACAACAACACTGTCAAAGGGAAGACAGCAAGGTGAGAGGAAGGAGGGAATGGAGGGAGAAAAGAAGCTGGGAAGGCCTCTAAAAGAAGGCAGAATTGGAGCTGAATTTTAGAGGAAGCTGGAAGGTAAAGGTGAGGAGAGAGAACCTTCCAAGCATGAGGTGGTTGTGGCTGTGGCTGTGGCTGTTTGACCTTTGCTGTGTGTCAAAAAATGTTGAGAGATAGAGTGTGGTGTTTGAAGACTAGCAAGAAAGCTAGTGTCTATAAAAAGGAGATAAGAAACTTTATGTGGTTCAGTGACCTTCTGAAATCTTTTCAGGATCTAAGATTTTTGATAGTTGGTTGATAGTAGAAGGTACCTCAGACAGTGACAGCGATTTGGTGGTGGTAAGAAGTAACCACAGAGGATATGCCTGCCATAATGGGTCATTCCCATCTTCCCAGGAGCTAACCGTCTCGCTGCCCCTTTCTCCCTTAGTCTCTTAGACTCCTTAGCCAAGACAGAAATTGATTCTGCATTTCCTTCTGTTCTTCTCTTCCCTTTCCCTTCATTACTGTCTGGGCCTGATCTGTGACTCTAGTTGTATTCAGCTTTAATAATGCCTCTAACTGGGATGGCTAGGTGGTACAGTGAATAGAGCACTGACCCTGAAGTCAGAAGGACCTGAGTTCAAATCTGGCCTCAGACACTTAACACAAAAAAACTAGCTGTGTGACCTTGGGCAAGTCACTTAACCCCAATTGCCCTGCCTTCTCCATCCAAAAAAAGCAAAAAAAGCAAAAAAACCCAACACCAATTCCTCTAACTTTGGGTCTGACCTGAAAGTGTTTCACTTCTCTCCCCTGCTCTTCAGACTTTCACAGACTTTCTCCAGTGCTTGGAGCCTCCCAGGCTGAATCATGCAGGGACACTCCTTTCCTAGGCCTCCCTCTTGGAATCCCACCCACGGCTTCACTGACTCCAGACTTCATGCTAGCCCTGAGTGAGGGAGGATGGCAAGTTGCTATTTTTGGATTTCCTTTCATATTCTTACAGTTTCCCTTTCTGGGATTTTGTTTCTCTTTCCCATCGGATGGAAAAAAACTCAGTCAAACATACACAGCTATGTATGTATGTATATATACACACACATATATACATACATATATAAGAGCAGCTAGCTTGTACAGTGGATAGAGCACTGGGTCAGGAGTCATTCAAATGCAGCGTTAGACACTTCCTAACTGTGTGACCCTGGGCAAATCACTTAACCTCAGTTTCCTCATCTGTAAAATGTGGCGTAACTTCTAGGCCTCAGTTTTCCTCATCTGTAACATGAGGGGGTTGGACCAGGATGGTTTTTGGCTCTTTTTCAGCTCTAGAGTTATGATCTTATGTATTATCCCCAAATTCTAGAACTAGAGAGGACTGTAGACAGAAGCAGCCTGATACAGGAAGGAACACTGGCTCTGAGGCTCTGTGGCCTTGGACAAGTCATGTAACCCTCCTTGGGCTTCAGTTCCCTCATCTGCAAAATGATAAGCTTGGGTTAGATGGCTGCTGGTCTTCTTCTGGCCAGTCTGGTAGTTCAGGTTTGGGGAGGAAACAAAAGGAGTCATTTGAATACCATCTAAAAATTAACTTTAGCCATTGCATGGAAAGAATTCTCAGGAAGGATACAGCATCTGCCATGGTAGTCCGACAGTGTAAATAATAAATAATAAGTGATAAAAGGGGGTCCTTGTTTTTCCTGCAGTGGATTTTTGTACTTAAGCCAAGGAGAAGCTACATCAATGGTTCAAGCCTTAGTTCCCTGGGCCAATTAAGTCTTGAGGACAGTTTCAATCCCTTTTAAGTAAATCTTAGCCCAGCCTACAAGTCAAGGGCTCTACAGCTCCTGCAGAGTCTTTGAGGTCCGTTCCAGCTCTGGATCTTTGTCCCAAATCTACACACCTAGCCTTAGTCTCTCCCCTGAGCTTGAGACCTGCATCACCAGTTGACTAACGGACATTTCAAATTCATTGTCTTGGCAAGATCTCAAAGTGGGCTTGTCCAAAACTGAATTCACTATCTCCTACTCCCCACTTCCAATATCCCTATTTCCTAAGGTTCCCTATTTCAATCAAAAGCATCACCACCTTTCCAGTCTTTCCCACGTCTGTATTCTTGGCATCATCCTTAAATCTGCACTCTTCTTCACCTCTCATATCCAGCCAGCTGCCAAATCTTGCACAAAATCTCTCACATTTGACCCTTCATTCAGGCTTTCATCACCTCTTACTTAGATTATTGCAACTCAGTAATCTCCTGTGGATCCCTGTCTCTAGAATAAAATACCAGTTCTTCTGAATAGCTTTTAAAGCCCTTCCGAACCATGTCTCAGCCTATTTTCTAGTCTTACTGGATATGACTTCCCTTTCCATACTGTACAGTTCAGCCAGATTGGCTTTTCCCTCCTCATCTGGGACCTTCTCATCCTAGAACATCATTCTGCCATGCCAGCCCCTTTTCCCATTGGTGGTTTCTTCCAGGGGACTTAAACTATTTTTGTTGTTGTTCAGTCATGCACGACTCTTCCTATGGGCCTCATCACGCCAGTACTGTTCACGAGTGTTCTTAGCAAAGATAATGGAGTGGTTTGCCATTTCTCTCTCCAGTGGATTAAGGCAAACAGAAGTTAAGTGACTTGCCCAGGGTGACACTTCTAGTAAGTGTCTGAGTGTCATGTAGTTAACTTTCTATCTGTCTGTATTTATTCCTTTTATATATTTATATTGTCTCTCCCCGAGAACATATGCTCATTCTGAATAGAGATTGTTACATTCCTTGTTTTATTCCCACTGGCTGGTACAGTACCTGACACATAGTAGGTGCCTAACAAATGCTTGTTAATTAGTGATTGATTGACCTAGAGTTAATCTTGTTTTCTGGACTGAAGTCATGGGAACCCAAGGTCTCAGTGTATGAATGCTTGCAAAGACTAGAGAGGCAACCCAGAAGCTCAGAAAAGGTGTAGCAAACCTATCCTTCCCCCTTCCCCCCCACTCCCCAATCAGGAGGGAGAGAAACTCTCAGGGCTTTTGCTGGATATAGAAAGGCTACTTCTAATCCTGGTCATCAGAGGGGCAGTGAAAGGGGCAGTGAAAGGTGGGGTACAGTGAAAAGAAGAGTGGCTTTGGGCTTACAAGACTTAACGTTAAAATCCTAATGCTCTGTCATTGATTGCTCAGATGACCTTAGGAAAGTCAATTACCTTATCCGAGTAAAATCACAGATTTAGGGAGTCAGAAGGGACCTCAGTTGACCGTCGAATTCAGCCTATGAAGGAATCCTCCGTAAAACATACCCAGTAGTGACTGTCCTGCCTATGCTTTAGTACCTCCTAGAAGTGGGAAATTCAGCATCTCTCCAATTAAGCCATGCTACTTTTTGATAGTTCTACTTGTTAGGGCTGTCCCTGTCCTTGAGTCTAATTTTGTCTCTTGCAACATGCACCTGAAGAGGCAGACGGCAGTGGGAATTATCACTTCTGGAACCTAGGCCTCCCCTACTGCATGTATGGCCAAAGTGGCTTCAGCTTTTTCAGTGTTACATGATGCTGCTGTCTCATATGGAGTCCTCTGGGACCCTTAGATCCTTTTCAGAACAATTTTCTATCCTTGCTGCTCCCATCTTATATTTGTAGAGTTGGTTTATTTCTCTACCCAAGTGCAAATTGAATTTCATTTTATTTCCAATTGAATTTCATCTAATTAGATTCAGCCCAATAATCTAGCCTGTCAATATCCTTTTGGACTAGATGCAGCTCTGGAAATTTTTTTTACTTTCATGATTTCAATATTTTTAGCAGGTTTGTGTTCCATGGTACCCAAGATGTGAGGGCTTTTAGCACCTTCTTTCTTTGGACATTGCTTTTCCCAAGGGAGATGTTCTTTTGGATGTGTGGCAAGCTTAAAATTCATATTTTTGGGGAAATTTTCTCTATTTTAACCTCTGTTTGTCGTAGTTTCTTCAACTATAAAGTGGAGATAATAATAGCACCTTCTTCCCAGGATTGTTAAGAGAATCAAATGAAATAATAATTGGAAAGTACTTAGCACAGTGCCTGACACAATAAATTCTTATTTCTCTTTCCACCCCCACTTTTTCTCCCCCTCTGTTCCCTCCCCCTTTTCCTCTTTCTTCCCCCTTTCTCTGTTTATCTGTCTCTCTCTGTGTCTGTCTGTCTGTCTGTCTGTCTATCTGTCTGTCTGTCTGTCTCTCTCTCTCTCTCTCTCTCTCTCTGTCTCCATCTCCCAGCTTCAAACCAACAAGATGGCACATACAGCCCAGCTCTCTGCGTCAAGGATGCCAGGCTGTCACTCTCCCAGATTTCATTATTCACCCTGTATTTCCTTCCCTCTCAGCCTCTCCCTTGTTGAATCTAAAGTCAGATCTGAAACTGAGAAGGCCTGTTTTCTTTTTAAGTGCTTAATTTGGAACTGTGGCTATTCTCCACCACCACCCTTCTGAAGGCCATCTAGAGACACACCCACTCAGAACATCTCCTCTGTGGCCTTTCATTAAGGGAGCAGCAGACCAGCAAAGCTTGGTTTCTATTACTCTGCTCTCCCATTAACTGTCATTAGCTTGAATGAGTGCTCCGCATAGTTTTCCCTTGTATTCACCTCTCCCCTGCCCAGGCAATTATTACCTCCCTCAGAATTTTCTGTACCTAATCTTGGGGTAGGAGTGGGTGTCAGCCCAAGGAGTAGTTGCTTCCCAGCAGTTCTAGGGTCTCTATCCCCTGCTAAGGTAGGAACAAGGACTTGGGACTCCCTTTTCCCTTTCCCTGTGAGTGACACTGTACCTGAGTCTGGGGAGTTATTATTAGAATACAAGTGAAGCTAACACAGTCACTTTTTCCATGTTAGAAGGAGAAGAGCCCTGAAGGGCCATCTAGTCCAGCCCACTTGTTTTACAGATGAAGAATCCAAGGCCTAAAGTGAAATGACTTGCCAATGTCACAGTGAATAGCTAAGTGGCAGAGGCAAGACTCAGTCCTAGGTCTTCTATTTCCTCACCTAGTGCTTTTCCCATCATATTCTAGTTCAGGGTGATGAACCTTTGGCCTCAAGGCCACATGTGGCCTTCTAGGTCCTTGGGTGCAGCCTGTTGACTGAGTCCAAGTTTTACAGAACAAATCCTTTTATTTATTTATTTATTTTTTTAAGCAATCGGGGTTAAGTAACTTGCTCAAGGTTACACGGCCAGGTGTTTCTGGGTGGATGCTAAGTATCTGAGCCCGGGATTCGATCTCCAGGTCGTACTGACACTGGAGCCGATGCTCTTACTCTCTGTGCTACCTGGCTGCCCCACAAATCCTTTTATTAAGGGGATTTGTTCTGTGAAGTTTGGATTCAGTCAAAGGGCCACATTCCAGACCTAGAGGGCACATTTAGGCCACACATGGCTCTGAGGCTGAAGATTCCCCACCACTGTTTGAGTTAAACCCTGCTCATTTGCTCTCTTTTTACATATGGCTTAGGTACCTTCACCACAAATCTGCCAAGATCTCCTTTCTTTAATTTCACTAAATACAAGGTTATGGATTCCAGGGACAACATGAAGGGTGGGGGGAGGGGAGAAGGTAAGTATAGACATTTGTGTAACACTTAAGTGACCAGATCAACAGTCTTTACGGTAGCTTCCTGATCCCCGCCCTCATTCCTCACACTAAATGGAATCTCATGCTGTCTTGTTCATAAACCTTTCCTCTAAAGTTCTCCTAGCATTCATCAAAATTTTATCAAGCCTACTGTGTGCAAAGCACTGGGTTACAGGATAAAGGAAATATCAAGTCTAATTAAGACACGGTCCTTGCCTACAGGGAAGGCACAATAGGGGAATTTAGTAGGAGAATAAAAGGAATGAGTGAACAAGCATTTACTTACTATTTGCCAAGCACTTTGTAAATTGCTGAACGTACAAATAAAAAAACAGAGACAGTTTGCCCTCAAGGAACTTACCTCCTTTTTTTTTATCTTTAATTTATTTTCCCCTCAATTACATGTCGAAACAATTTTTAAAACTTTTTTTAAAGTTTTGAGTTCCAAATTTTCTCTCTCTTTACTTCTCCCCCTTCCCTGAGACCGTAAACAGTCAGATATAGGTTATGCATATTCAGTCACGTACAACATTTCCATACTATTCATTTTGTACAAGAAGATGTAAATACAAGAAAAACAATGAAAGTGAAAAATGGCATGCTTCAGTCTGTATGCAGATAATATCAGTTCTTTGTCTGGAGGTTGATAGTATGCTGATGAAGCATGAGTCCTTTGTGATTGTCTTGGACCATCGCATTGCTGAGAGCAGCTAAGTCATTCACAATTCCTGATCATACAGTATTGCTGTTGCTGTGTACATCATTCTCCTGTTCTGTTCACTTCACTTTGCATCAGTTTGTGTAAGTTTTTCCAGGTTTTTTTTGAAATTCTCCTGCTTGTCATTTCTTATAGCACAGCAGGATTCCATTACAATCACATACCACAGCTTGCTTAGCCATTCCCTAATAGATAGGTATCCCTTTAATTTCCAATTCTTAGCCATCAGATAAAGAGCCTCTATAACTATTTTTGTACAAATAGGTCCTTTTCCCCCCACCCTTTTTTTGCATGTCTATGAGATATAGATCTTGAAGTGGTAGTTCCAATTTACTATCCAGAATGACTGCATCAGTTCACAGCAAGGAACTTACATTCTAATAAAACAACACATTCAGGGCAGCAGTTGCTGCACAGTTACCTATGATTTACAATGTTATATGATAAATGCATTAGAAATTCTGGTCTTGATTTTTGAGTGTGAGGAGTAGAAGCTCTTCATGGGATCTCCTTGATTCACCACAGGGAGGCCTACCAAACCTGTGACAAAAATGAGTTTTTTCTGTTTACTTACATCATAGGCCAGGTTGGGTGGTTTTTGTTATCTACCATATATGCCCATTTCTGAGCAAAACTGAAGAATGTGATAATAGGGAAGTCTATTGAGAGTATGGGGCAGCTCCTGAATTCTAAAACCAACAAATGAGCATTTATTGAGACTCTACTTTGTGTAGGACATTGCAGTGGGAAGATTGGGGGGATGGATGGCTTCCTCGAGAACAGGGACTGTATTTTGCATTTTTTTGTATCCCCAGCATGCAACACAAGCCTGGTACCAAGTCAGAGTTTAACAAATGCTTCTGGATTAACTTGTTGATTTCCTTGAAGAAGCTTTTTTGAGAACTCCTCTGGCTCTAGTATTGTCCCAAATGAATGTTTGACCATTTCAATGCTTTTGTTTGCTTGAATCTGGTTGCTCAATATATAACTGGATACCTAGAATTGAATTGGTTTCAAAAATTCCCAGTTTTATGACTTGGGAGGAGGTGAGGAGTAACAGAATAGATAGTGATATATCATGGAACATTCCCCAGGATTTATACCCCAATCCGTGAGGGTCCAAAACTGATTGGACATAGGCTACATAGTTACACAGATACTACAGAATTCTACAGGAGTTTGGAAAAGAGAGTGTGCCCTCAGTGTGTTGGGGTACATGTTGGTACTTGTGTTTTTGCTGTATCTTTGAACTCCTTATCTCTTTGTAAAAGCTAATCGCTGTTATTTGGTTGAATGGAGCTGAGGTGCGAGCTAGTCACTGGTGGCTGACAGTCAGGGAGCATATGTGGAATGGGGGCTCAAGCCAATAGTATCAGAGAAGAGACATTGCAACCCCTCAGGGGAGCCTTTAGAACACTGACAGGGAAATGTCACAGCCTCACCCTGGGATCATAGGCCCAGAGCTATATGTGTATAGGTGGAGAGGCGGCCAAGAAGAAAGTCACTCCAGGTAGGAGGTGAAATAGTAAGCAAAGTATAGGAGCAGTAAGGGAGGGAAGGCCAGTGTGACTAGATCAGATGGTTCCTCTAAGAATGGAGTAGGAGATCAAGCTAGAAAGGTAGACTGGGGCCACATTGTACAGGGCCTGTAATAGCCCCATTTATATATCACTTCAGTGTTTATAGAACACTCAACATATTATCTCATTTGATCCTCACAACAGCTCCGTGAATTAGGTGCTATTATTATCCCCATCTCACAGATGAGAAAACAGAGGCACAAAGAGAAATCAAATGACTTGCTCAGGGTCACACAGCCAGTGTCTGAGATAGGATAGGAGCTTCGATTTCCCTCACTCCAACTCAAGCCCTCTTATCTCCTGTGTCACCTAGCTTCCTTCAAAGCTAGGTTAAGTTAGGAGGATTCACTAACAAGGCAGGTTTTAGTTTTTGGGCAGAATCAGAGTATCCAGTCAATATCACCTCACATGGGGCAGGATGAACTAATTTTCCTATATTTAAATACACTTCAGATGATGTCTTTCAGTTCTTCTTCCTCCTCAAAGGTAAAACACAAGGGGACTACAGCATATTCAATGAGAAATCTGAGTTTTGGAGTGTGCCCATTAAGCCATAAGCCCAAAATAACCACTTCCTCCTGGGCCCCCAGGGCTGCCAGGAAGAGGACTGTGGACAATTAAGTTCGGGCTGGGCTGGGAGCCTTTCCCGTGCCTGTTTAGGGCAGGTACTTCCTGATCTGGGAGCTGTCACCCTGAAGCAGGAGGGAAAGCCTAGCTCTGAGAAAACTTTGGGAATCCCCAGTGGAAGGAAGAAGAAATTAAAAAGTGTGAATTCAGTTTTGCATTGATCTTCTACATTTTGAACATTCAGTTAGGAAGCCAACCTATACATAAGAAAGAAAATGTGTATTTTTTTATATCCACATTTGCATCTATACCTATATGTGTGTGTGACATTTACATTTATACCTGTGTGTATGTATATTCTAGCTCTTAAGTATCAACATATATATATATATACACACATATATGTGTATATATATATACACACATACATGTATATACCTCACTCTTTGAATTATTAAGGAGATCAGGATGTGGGTCTTAAGAAATGCTGCAAACAAACAAAAAACCCAAACAAATAAAAAAAGGGGGGGGCGAGGGTGGCTAGGTAGCACAGTGAATAGAGCACCAGCCCTGGAGTCAGGAGGACCTGAGTTCAAATCCAACCTCAGACACTTAACACTTACTACCTGTGTGACCTTGGGCAAGTCACTTAACCCCAATTGCTCTCCAAAAGCAAGCAAGCAAACAAACAAATGAAAAAAGAAATGCTACAGAGGTATCAAACACACATTCCCAAGTATGACCTGAACCAGGTTAAAATGTACCTGGGAAATATTTTAAAAAATAAATAAAACAGATTATGTTAATTTATGGCTTTCTAAGTAAGTCAGTATGCAACCTGCAAGGATCCTTATATGCAGCTTGACAGCATTGTTCTAGATGAATGTCTAAGCATGTAAGTGGTAGAGAAGGTGCCGACCTGCACCGATAAGGGGCTTTTTCTCATCTGGAACCTTCTTCCTCCAGTGAAGCATCAGGTTTCGCCCCAAGGTAGCCTGTAGACAGTGGAAGTTCATCGTTTCTTTTGCTCTTCTTTGTGTCTTGTTTTATCTTGAAATATGTGTGTTGATGATTGTTAAGTTTAAAATAAAGAAGAACAGTTCATCAAGAAATGGAAAAAGCTTAATGGAGGATTTTGTATTGTATCCAAGAACCAAGAGAGAAAGAGGGCCTGGATGTTCTTG
Organism: Petaurus breviceps papuanus; assembly: GCF_028583685.1. Lineage (NCBI taxonomy): Eukaryota > Metazoa > Chordata > Mammalia > Diprotodontia > Petauridae > Petaurus > Petaurus breviceps. The sequence continues at coordinate 3,841,581 of NW_027186540.1, read as the reverse complement.
AGCAGGGAGACTGATAAGATGTGTCTTTACAAATATCACTTTGGCAGTTGTGTAGAGGAAGAACGGGAAAAGGCGATAGTGAGAGGCAGCAACACCAGTTGGGAGGATATTGTCAGTGTCTAATCAAGAGGCGGAAGGCCTGACCTAGGATGGTTGGAAGATGTATTGTGGATGTAAAATCAACAAGGCTAGGCAAATGGTTTGGTTGGCAGCTGAGGGACAGGGAAGAGTGGAGGATGACTTTGAGGTTGTGGGCCTAGATAACTTAGAGGTATGATGGAATCCTCAAGAGAAAGAGAGAAGCTTGGAGGGAGGAAGTGTGATGGGGGAAAGATAATGAGTTCTGTTTTGGATATGTAAAATCTGAGATGGCAGTAGGATATCCACTTGGAGATAGCCAGTAGACCCTTAGTAATGTGGAATTGGTGTTCAGGAAAGAGAGTGGGGCTATAGATCTATATCTGTTGATAGCTACATCTGTACTTGTATCTATATCTGCCTCTATAGTTATAGCTATAGCTGTAACTATTATCTATAGCATCATCTGCTTAGAGGTGATACCTGAACCCATGGGAGTTGATAGTATCACCAAAAGAGGGAGTGTAGAAGGAAAAGAGGACTCAAGGCAGAGCCCTGGGGGACACCCATACAAATGATTATTTGCACCTTTGTAATGATCGAAAATGGCAGAACAGTTTCTAACATTTCAGCCTTGTAAGTAATCGGAAAAGCATTTGGGGAAAACAATACCGACATTCTGGAGGTGCTAGAAATACAGAGGCATGCAGTTAAAATGGAAATATTGACACCTGCCACCTTTTCTAGATTTTGTGATGTCTGCATTATCTAGATACTTTTTTTCCTTGGAAAGTTTAGGATAAAGAAGCACAAAAATATGTACATCTATGTATATCTATTTCTGATGTTCTCAAAACAGCATACATTGATGGAAAATACAATACTCCCATTAAGAATGACAAATATGAAGATTTTGCAAAACTATGGAAAGCCTATGTATAATAAAGGAGGCAATGATACAGTGGATAGAGCACTGACTATCAATGCAGTTCGAATTGGAAGGGATAAAGTTAACTGGGGAAAAAATCTTTGCTGCAAGTGTGTCTGATAAAGGTCTGATATCTAAGCTACATGAAGAACTTACTTAAATACATGAGAACAAGAGCCATTTCCCAATAGATAAATCATCAAAGGATATGAACAGGTTGTTTTCAAATAAAAAAAATGTAAGCTATCAGCAATCAAATGAAAAAATACTCCATCATTTATAATAAGAGAAATGCAAACTAAAACAACTCAGGTTCTATATCAAACCTATCAGATTTGCAACAATGACAAAAAAGGAAAATGGCTATTTTTGGTAGGGCTTTGGGAGAACAGGCACATGAATGCACTGTTGGTATGGCTGAGAACTGATCGAACCATTCTGGAAATCAATTTGGAACTATAACTGTACAAGCCCTTTGACCAAGTGATAGCACTACTAGGCACAAACCCAGAAGGCATCAAAGACAAAGTACTCATGTAAAAAAAAAATTTATGGAGCAATTGTCAGTCAATCAACAAATATTCATTAAATGCTTATTATAAATAGTTCCTGCCTCCAAGGAGCTCACATTCTAATGAGGGAAGACAGCATGCAAGCAACTATCTACATACCACATATATACAGGGTAAGTGGAAAGTAATTTGTGAGGAAAGGTATTATAATAATAATAATAGCTAACATTTATATGGCACTTATTATGTGCTAAGTACAATACTAAGTGCTTTACAATTATTATCTCATTCACAACAACTAGGGGTGGGGGTGGGAATGGGGTGCTACATTATTTCCATTTTACAGATGATAAAACTAAAGCAAACTGAGTTTAAATGACTTGCCTAGGGTCACACAACTAGTAAGCAGACCAGGAAAAGCCTCTAGCAAAAGGGATTTGGATGGTCTTAGAGGAACTCAGAAGTTGAAAGTGAAGAGAGAGTGAAAAGGAGCTGAGTTGGTAGATGGAATGTTGTATTCAAGGAAGAGAAAGAAGATGGTGTCACTGAATCATAGAGTAATGGAAACTAAAGTGGTACTTATCATCTGGGGAATGACTGAACAAATGATAGTATAGGAATTTTCTTGTGCCATGAGAAATGACAAAAGGGAACATTTCAGAGAAACTTGGGAAGATTTATATGAATTGATGTGAAGGGAAATGAGCAGAACCAGGAGAATAATTTCTACAGTTGCTACAACATTGTAAAGGAAAAGAACTTTGAAAGACATAACAAACTATATTCAGTACAATGACTAGTCACAACTCTAGAAGACTGATTATGAAACATGCTTCTCACCTGTTGGCAGAGAGGTGAGAGGTTAGAGGTGCAAACTGAGACATACATTTTTCAGATATAATGTGTTAATTTGTTTTTCTTGATTATATTTATTACAAAGGAGGGTTTAGGGGTGGTAGAAATATGGACAGGAGGTGGTAGGAGGTATAATAATGCAAAAAAAAAGAAAAGTAAAAAGCATAAATGAAGCTTTAATTTTTTTTTTCAATTACCAAGCATATATTTTCTCTCCTTCCTACATCCTTTCCCAGCCCTCACTGGAAAAGAAAAAGAAAAACAAAACCTTTCTATCAATTATGCCTAGTCAAGTAAAAGAAGTTCTCATATTGGCCATGTAAAAAAAAAAATGTATGTCTTATTCAACATCACCTCCCTGTTGGGAGTTGAGTAGTATTCTTCATGATCTGTCCTCTGGAATCATGGTTGGTCATTTCATTGATTGGTTTTTAAATTTTTCAAAAAATATTTAAACAATATTGTTAATATAATATAAAGTGTTCTCCTGGTTCTACTCATTTCACTCTGAATCAGTTCATAAATGGCTTCTAAAGTTTTTCTGAAACTATTCCTTTTGTCATTTCTTATGGCACAATAGTGTACCTTTACATTCATACACCATAATCTATTTAGCCATTTCTCAACTGGTAGTCACCCTCTTAATTTCCAGTTTGCCACCACAAAAAATGCTGCTACAAATATCTTTGTACATATGGGTCCTTTTCTCTTTCTTTGTTTTGCGTATAGACAGTAGAGATGTTGCTGGGTCAGTGATCCACAGCTTAGTAACTATTTTTTTTGACATACACAGTTTAGTAACTTAGGGGGCATAGTTCCAAATTGTTTTCCAGAATGCATGGAAAAACATTTTAAAAACTAGTAAAAGAGGATGGCATTTCCTTAAGGGAACACAGAAACAAAACAGTGTTAGAACTGCTCTATTAAATTTAATTTTAAAAAATCAGTAGGCTGCAGAATTTAGCAGTTTCATCCATAATCCTATTTATCTCTTCTTTGTATATGGGAACGATCTTGTTTTTTTGTTGTTTGTCAAGGTTGTGGTAATAAAAAATATAGAGCACTAACTCTTGAGTCAGAGGTTGTTAAATTGTTTCATTTATGTCTGACTCTTCATCACCCCATTTGGGGTTTTCTTGGCAAAGAGGCTGAAGTGATTTTCCATTTCCTTCTCCAGCTCATTTTAGAGATGAGAAACTGAGCCAAACAGAGTTAAGTGACTTGCCCAGAGTCACACAGTTAATAAGTGTCCGAGGCTGAATTTGAACTAAGGTCCTTCTGACTCCAGGGCTGGTGCTTTATTCACTGTGCCACTTAACTGACCATTTGAGTCAGAGGACTTGAGTTCAAATAACACTTCTGGCAATTTCTATCTGTGTGACCTTAGGTAAGCCAGTAGTCAGTCAACAAACATTTATTAAGCTCTTACGATAAGCCAAGTTGTGTGCTAAGGGGTGGAGATTGGACAGAAAGGGATGGAAAGGCAAAAACTTCTTCTTGCCCTCAAGGTGATAACATTGTAATGTAGAAGACAACATGTAAATAATTAGATATATACAAGATATATACAGTGCAAATAATAATAATACCTCAAATTTACATAGTAATTGGGGTGGCTAGGTGCCGCAGTAGATGGAGTGCCAGCTCTGGAGTCTGGAAGACTTATCTTCCTTAGTTCAAATCTGGCTTCAGTCAAACTAGCTAGCTATGTGACCCTGGGTAAGTCATTTAACTCTGCTTGCTTCAGTTGTTCATCTACAAAATGAGCTGGAGAAGGAAATGGAAAATCACTTCAGTATCTTTGCTAAGAAAACCCCAAATGGGGTCATGAAGAGTTGGATGTGACCGAAATGACTTAACAACAAAAACATAGCACTTACTATTTATGTCAGGCATATAGCGAAGCATTTTTCAAATGTCAGCACATTTTGATCCTCATAACAACCCTGGGAGGTAAGTGCTATTATTATCTTCATTTTACTGTTTAAGAAATTGAGTCAGACAGAGGTTTAGCTAGTGTCTGAGGCCAAATTTGAACTTGGGTCTTCCTCACTTCAAGCCCAGTGTATCTTTGGTGCTACCTGACTAGTTCTATGTAGCAAGTGGGAGATAGTTTTGGAGAGAAGGTGCTGTCAGTGGGGGATGAGGAGAAAGAGGTAGAGAAAGGCTTCCTGCAGAAGGAAGGATTTGAGTTGAACCTTGATGGAATCCAAGGAGGCTAAGAGGTAGAGGTGAAGAAGGAAAATATTCCAAGTATGGAGGACTGCAAGTGAAAAGGAATACAGTCAAAAGATAGGCTGCCCACATGGACAAAAATATTTATAGCAGCTCTATTTATGGTAGCAAAGAATTGGAAATCAAGAAGATGCCCATCAATTGGGGAATGACTGAACAAGTTGTGGCATATGAATGTAATGGACTACTATTGTGCTATAAGAAATGATGAACAGGAAGACTTCATAAAAACCTGGAAAGACTTATATGAACTGATGCTGAGTGAGGGGAACAGAACCAGGAGAACATTGTACACAATTACAGACACATTGATTCTGTGATGACTAACTTTGATAGACTTGGCTCCTCTCAGCAGTACAAGATTCCAAGGCAACTCCAAAAGACTCATGTTAGAAAAAGCTGTCCTCAGGGCAGCTAGGTGGCCCAGAGTCAGGAGGACCTGAGTTCGGTTTTGGCCTCAGACACTTAACACCCACACAAAAAACACTAGCCATGTAACCTCGAGCAAGTTACTTAACCCCTATTGCCCTCCAAAAGGCAAAAACAAAAAAACAAAACAAAAAAAGCTTTCCTCATCCAGAGAAAATATTACAGAGTCTGCATGCAGATTGAAACAGACTATTTGTTCTCTTTTCTTTTTTGTTTTGTTTCTTCTTTCTTTCAGTGGTTCATTCCATTGGTTAAAAAAGAAAAGCTAGACTGTCATGTGTGAGGAATAGCAAGTAGGACTGTGTACTTGATTAGTAATAATAATAAAAATAATGAACAAATTTATATAGAGCCCACTGTGCACCAGACACTGTGCTAAGTGCTTTATAATTATTATCTTATTTGATACTCACAAAAACCCAGGGAGTAGGTGCTATTATTATCCCTATTTTAAAGTTGAGGAAACTGAGACAAACAGAGGTTAAGTGACTTGCCCAGGGTCACACAGGTAGTATGGGTTTGAGGAAGGATTTTAACTCAGGTGTTTCTGACTTTAGGCCTCTCTCCCTACCCCCCACCCGCCACCCCCTATATCCATATTGCTACCTCCTGACTGAGGATATAGAGGAAAGTTCAAGAAACCTAGAAGATGGGAAGAGGCCAGGGCTTTACATGCCAAACCATATTTGATCCTGGAGATAATAGGGAACCATTGGAGTTTATCAAGTAGCATTGATTGGGGAGGGAGGTAATAAGGTCACCTTTTAGGAAAATCACTTTGGCGGTTGAGTGGGAGATGGATTGGAGTGAGGAGGTGCTTGAGGAAGTTGGACAGACCAGAATGGTATTGTAGGAGTCCAGGTAAAGTGATGAGGGCATGTACCAGCATGGTGGCTAGGCGAGTAGAGAGGAGTACAAGGGGAAAGAGAGGTATTGTGGAAGTAGAAACAGCAAGACTTGGCGACAGATCAGATATCTGGGATGGGTGTAAGTGAGGAGGTGAGGATGGGTGACTAGGAAGATGTTGACACCTTCAACATCACATGATTTCTCTGAGCCTCAGTTTCTGCCACTGTAAAATGAGTAGGTTGACCTAGGTAGCTTTTGATATCCCTTGTCGTTCTCTATCTCTGATCCTTGAATCATAAAAAGCTCACCATCTTTGCTTTAATAGGGACAGGTAGGGAGCACAGTAGATCTAGTGCAAGGCCTAAAGTCAGGAGGATTCATTTTCCTAAGTTCAAATCCAGCATTAAATACCCACTAGCTGTGTGACCCTGGGCAAGTCACTTTATTTACCTCAGTTTCCTCATTTGTGAAATGAGCTGGAGAAAGAAATGGCAAACCACTCTAGTATCTTTGCCAAATAGGGTCTTGAAGAGTTGGGCATGACTGAAACAACTGATCAACAAAAATGCTTTTTATATGGGTCACTGACTTCAATAAAGGTCTAGATGACCCTCTCATCAAATCTGTAAATGACACAAAACTAGAAGTGAGAGTTAACATACTGGATCACTAAGTCAAGATTCAAAAAGATCTCATCAGACTAGAAGGTAGGACAAAATATAATAAAATGAAATTTAATATCAGTAAATAGAAAGTCTCATGCTTGGGATAAAAACCAATCAACTTTATTGTACATGATGAAACAGGCTTGACTAGAAAGTAATTTACCTGAAAAATTATCTAGGCATTTTAGCAGACTATAAACGCAGTGTGAATCAACAGTTTCTTATTATGGAAGCCAAAAAAGAGCTAATTTGATTTTAGGCTGCATTAAGAGGGTAAAAAATTCAGAAAGAGGAAAATAATAAATAGAGCTAAAGCAGACCTCACAGACCATCTAATCCAACATATAATAGGTGGGAAAACTGTAGTTCAAGTGACTTGCTTAAGGTAGCAGAGGTGCTTTGTGTCCAAGGTAGAATTTGAATCTGCATCCCACTGTATCAAGACCCAGTTCAGGTGCT
>NW_027186540.1:3819695-3829571 GCF_028583685.1 Petaurus breviceps papuanus | reverse complement strand
CCTTCCTTCCTTCCTTCCTTCCTTCCTTCCTTCCTTCCTTTCTTCCTAGTTTTTATGTGAGAGGACTGCTGTGAGCTTCCAGGTCGGAGTGGGGCAGCAGACCTTACCTCCTACTCAGTCACCATGTGTCCCTGACTTCTTGGCACTTCCACTCTATTGTGTTTCTTCCTTCCTGATCTTAGGTGAATGATTATCCAAAGCCAGAATGGACCAGGTTACAAGAGCTTCACAAGGCTGGAAGAGCTACAAAAGGTCCCCTCAGCAACCAGAGTCGATAACAGAGACCACCAGAGGCCAATAGCCACACTAGATGAGTCCAGTGAGGAGCCCTCGAAGCAGCCAAAAGACCTGCTTGACCCAGCCCAGAAGTGGATTGACCTATAAGCCAAGACACTGAGTCATAAAAGAAGCTATTCCAGATACACAAAGGAATGACTTGTCCATTGGTGATACCTCACCCCAAAGAAAACTTGGTGGGGACTCCTAGAAGAGCGAAAGGACTCCCAGGGACAGGAGTTGAGAGGTACTCCTTGGCACCATGTCTGCTCTAAGCTATGTTTGTACTTTAAATTTTAGTTCATTCTTCCCAGGGAACTTGTGTGCATAGACAGGAGGAGAGTGTTGTCTCCTGGTTTGGGGATTGTTTTATAACCACTGTTCTTGCTATACCTTCTCAGTAAATACCCTTTTGTAAAAGAATACTTTGATATCAGCTGTTTGATGGATATTGGAGAGAAGTTAGCTGGTTAATTGATACTGGGGGAGCATAGCAGATATAAGCAACAGTAACGGAAACCCTGGCCCCTTAGGGTTACCCAACGGTAGAACCCCGAGGGAAGAAATGGTCCACAGCCCTGTGTGGACCCAAACTGCCAGTGTGAGTGGGGGTTGGGAGAATATTCCTAAAGGAAGTGCTACCATTTATTAGCAATGATTGGTCCCAGTGGCATTATGTGAGGCCGGCCTGTAATGCAAAGTGTGAGAGAAAAGTAGAATGGTAAATGATGTAAATGCTGATGACAACTATGGAAAAAGTACACGTGTAGAATTATAAGGACTAAGAAAGGTCACAGAAACTTTTATTGTTCTTTTGATGTAGTTTACTAGTGTAAACTTGATTAAGTACACAATAAAAAAAGAAAAAATATACAGAGGGTGATGGTGAAATGTTATACCCTTAAATCACGTACTAGGCTATTCTGGCATTATTTTTAATACAAAATAAATATTGGTTACTAAAACATATGCATGTTACTGAAATAGCATTAATTACTTGTTTTATATCTGTCATGGGCACCTAAAACATGGCTATCCCGGGGGGTGGTGGAGAGTTGAGACTGGGAAAGGGTCCAAACTCTGTACACAACCCATCTCTTCCTTTACTCCTTATCTTATTCCCTCATGTGTGAGTGTATCTGTATTTTCTTAGACATAGACCTATGTCATTTTCTTTTTTCGCACTAGCTAGAGAGTCATCTTTTCCCATATTCCCTTTCTCTCAAAGTCAGGACCCCTACTCATTCACTGTACTCAAAGGAGGACTGCCTGATCATGCTAGGCATGTAGTAGCCAGCCAGTAGTAACTGTATTATCCCTGTACAAGTGGCTGTTGGGAAGGTTGTCTTAAGTATGCCTATGATCATGATAATTTAGTTAACTATAAAGGTTATTTCAGGTAAAATCTCATTATAAAGAAGGTTTCTATACAACATAGCTATTAAGTATGATCTGGTAGCTTGCTGAAGAGGCAGCCAGCTGGTGCAGTGGAGAGGGTGTGGGTCTTAGAATCAGAAAGACTTGAGTTCAAATCTTGCCTTAAACATTTACTAAAGGTTTGACCTACACAAGTTATTTAATTTTTCTTAATCTCAGTTTCCTCATCTATAAAATGGAAGCAGTAATAGTACCTACCTCACTAGATTGTAGTGAGAATCAAATGAGTTTTACAGAAAAGCTAGCCATTATGATGATGATGATACTCTAGAAAGCAAGCCAGGGAATGTAGGTTTTGCAACATCCTCATGGTCTTGTTGCTAAAGAGAGGCAGCAAGGCAAAATGTATTGGTCTCCAGATTGTGACTGTGGCCTATCCCCAAGGGGTTTATGATAAATCAATTGTAGGGTAGGAAGATAGAGAGTGGGAAGCTGGGTCCCAGCCTACTCTCCCTTCCAGAGCCAATTGGTGGATTTGTTTCTCACACAACCATACATCTACCAGCACTCTCCCAATCTGATATTTCCTTCCTGTTCAAGCTCCCCACTTTCTCCACTCTGAGTCTCCTTCAGGGCATTTATAATCTAGCTTCTACCTGGGACTCTAGAACAGCAACTGTGCAGGGTCCACTGGGGAAATTCACACCCATCCCTGGATGCCCAAATCACCTCACTTCCACGGGGCTCTTTGACACTCTGAGGGCTACCTCTGTACCCTGGGTTAGTTACTGGTGAACAAAAACCCACTCTCCTTTTTGTTTTGGGTGGGACTAAGTGAGTTGCACAGTATGTCCAGGTGTGGCTGGGTTGTATTCTGCACTGTGGATCTCATTATATTATCCAAGTTTGGATGTCGTTGATTTACTGGATAGAATTAAGAAGATCTGGGTTCACATCCCATCTCCTACACTTGCAAACTGGAGCTACAGGCAAATTACTTATCCTACCAAGTTACTCCTTAAGTCATTGCCCAAGTTGTCAATCTGTGTGTGTGAATGGTATTCTCACATGTATGGAATCACAGAGTTTTGACTCATTCATTGTAACAAAAATGCATTACAATACAAAAAGATTTGTGTGTTCCACAGATGTCAGAATCTCACCTATTATATTTCTGTATCATCTCCCTGGGGCCTTCCTCCTAGCTCTCTTCCCTCAATAAGATGATATCCTGGGACTTAGCTCCAAGAGCACAAGCTTCCATAGTTTGAAATTTACTTAGGAAAGCAGAGGATGTGACTGCTCCCTCCAAGTGTTGGTATATCTCTTCTCAAACACTGCTACTCAGTTTTATTCAAGGTTCTGTACTTTCCGTTAGTCTTGGTTGGCTTTCCAGAAATAAGTGTGACTTCAGGAAGATAGCTGGGAAACATAATGGGCATTTAAGACATGTGAAGGACACCTACTGAAGGGACGTTGTGAATTAGGAAAGGACAATTTTTGAATCTCAAACTAAAAGTCTAAAGGAAAGGGAAAGGAAGAACCACGTGATCTGTCTTTTATTATCCTCCCTGGACCCCATCCTTATGTGACAAGTTTGTGGCAGGACCCCAGAAGTGGCAAGGTGGATAATGTACTGGCACAGCTAAAACACATCCCTCCCCATTTTAACCATATTCTGTACTTTGCAGATGTGGCATGCTTACACTGGATGCCATGGTCTGTTTGTCTTCATGCGCAGCTAGTTGGCTCAGTGATAGAGTGCTGGTCTTAGAGTAAGGAAGACCTGAGTGTAAGTCCTATCTCATGCACTCACCTACTTACTCTAGGACCCTGGGCAAGTCATTTAATTTCTCTTAGCCACATGCATATATATGCATGTATATTTATATATGTATATATCACACACATACATACATGTGTGTACATATACATATACACATGTATGTATGTGTGTATGTATATAGGTATGTGAAAGGACCCATTTCATAGAGTTATTGTGAGCTAACATATATAAAGTACTTTGAAAAACTTAAAGCCCTACATAAATGCTATTATTATCATTCAGATGCCATAGAAGGAGAAGAGAGGGCACACAGGTGCTTATTTAGTGCTTTTCCAGTTTGCAGTAGGTGGGCAGTTGAATGAGTAGTACAGAGAACTCTGAGCCTGGAGTCAAAAAGACCCAATTCATATTTGACCTCTGACACTAACTTGCTGTGTGACCCTGGACAAGTCACTAATAATCTCTGTTTACCAGAGTTTCTCCAGCTGTTAAATGGGAATAATAACTGCACCTATTTTGCAGGGTTGTAAGGAGAATCAAATGAGATAATATTTATAAAGTGCATGGTCAGCACTGGGCCTGGTACATTTTAGGCACACTATAAATGCTTGTTCCTGTCCCTGTCCTTTTCCTCATCAGGTGACAGTTGCAACTTGAATCCCTCTAGCCCTAGTTGCATCCCAGTTAAATTCAATGTATATTTATTTTAAGTATTTACTGTTGTCCCGGTGCTGGAAGAGATAAAACATTGATTTATATAGATTTTTCCAATTTATTTATTTATTTTTAGTTTTCAACATTCATTTCCACAAGATTTTGAGTTACAGATTTTTCTACCCATCTTTCCCCTACCCACACCCCAAAATATCAAGCCTACCAAATACCTCTTCCCCAATTTGTTCTCTCTTATATCCTCCCACATCCCTCCCTAACTTTCTAGTAGGGCAAGATGGATTTCTATACCCCAGTGCCTGTATATCTTATTTCCCAATTGCATGTAAAAGGCAATTTTTTTTAAACATTTGTTTTGAAAACTTTGAGTTGCAGATTTTTTCCCTTCTTCACTCCTCACCCACCTCCACTGGGAAAATAAGCAATTCAATATAGGTTGTACATGTGTAGTTATGCAAAACATTTCCATAGTAGTTATATTGTGAATGACTAACTATAATTCTCTCCATCCTATCCTGCCCCACATTTGTTCTTTCTCCTTTGACCCTATTCCTTTTCAAAAGTGTTTGCTTCTAACTACCCTCTACCCCAATCTCCCCTCCCTTTTATCATACCCTCTCTTATCCCCTTCCCCCCTACTTTCCTGTAGGGTAAGATACCCAATTGAGTGTGTATGTTATTCTCTCCTTAAGCCAAATTCAATGAGAGTAAGGTTGTCCTATTCCCTTTCACCTTCCTGCTCTTCCTCTCCATTGTGACAGTTTTCTCTTGCCTCTTTTATATGAGATAATTTACCTTAATCTCTCTCCCTTTCTCCTCCCAATTAATTCCTCTCTCACTTCTTAATTTTATTTTTTTAGATATCATCCCTTCATATTAAACTCATCCTGTGCTGTCTATCTATGTATACATGTACATACATATGCACACACTCACATATATATTTATACACACATACACCCTCCTATACATACATATACACATATATATTCCCTTCAACTATCCTCGTACTGAGAAAAGTCTTATGAGTTACAATTATCATTTTTCCATGTAGGAATGTAAATAGTTCAACTTTAATAAGTTCCTTATGATTTCTTCTTCCTGTTTACCTTCTCATGCTTCTCTTGCTTCTTGTATATGAAAGTTAAATTTTCTGTTCAACTCTGGTTTTTTCATCAAGAATGTTTGAAAATCCTCTATTTCATTGAATGACCATATTTTCCCCTGAAGCATTATACTCAGTTTTGCTGGGTAGGTGATTCTTGGTTTTAATCCTAGCTCCTTTGACCTCCAGAATATCATATTCCAAGCCCTTCAATCCTGTAATGTAGAAGCTGTTAGGTCTTGTGTTATCCTGATTGTGTTTCCACTCAAATTGTTTCTTTCTGACTGCTTGCAGTATTTCCTCCTTGACTTGGGAACTCTGGAATTTGGCTATAATATTCCTAGGAGTTTTCTTTTTTGGGATTTTTTTAAAGAAGTGATAGGTGAATTCTTTCAATTTCTATTTTGCCCTCTGGTTCTAGAATATCAGGGCAATTTTGCTTGATCATTTCTTGAAAGATGTTGTTTAGGTTTTTTTTTTTTTTATCATGGTTTTCAGGTAGTCTAATTCTCCTGATCTGTTTTCCAGGTCAGTGGTTTTTCCAATGAGATATTTCACAGTGCCTTCTATTTTTTTCATTTGTTTGGATCTGTTTTATAGTATTTTTTGGGGGGGGGGTCTCCTTTAGCAGGCTGTTGACTCACTTTTCCTGATTTTCTTGAATCATTCTTATTTCTCTTCTCAATTTTTCCTCCACTTCTTTTACTTGATTTTCAAAATCCTTCTTGACTTCCACGGCCTAATTCTGACTTCATTGTCTTCCTCCCATTCCATATTTTGATCCTTTTTGTCCCCAAAAAAGAATTCTATGGTCTGTTTGTTCTGCTTCCACTTGCTCATATTGCCATCAAGTTACTTGACTTTTGATCTCTTTGCCATGGTAGAACTCTACTTCCAGATTGCAGAGAGCTATGTCCCAAATCGCTGGGGTTTTCACAGTTGCCAGAGCTATTAGGAGGGTGCCCTCTCTGCAGCCCTCACAAGCTCTGATACACTGGCCACACACCCCAGGACCACCACACAAGACTGCAATCCAGATCCAAGAAGGTTAAAGCAAGAGTGATTACCTTCTGAATGGTTGCTTGGTCCCCCTATGATCTGCATTCCAGGAGCTCTAGAGGCAGCCACGTGGCAGTAGCTGCAGCCGTTGTGCCTCTGCCACTTCTTGCCCCAGGGGCAGGGGCTGGAAGACCTCTTCTCCACCCAGTTCCAGCAGAGTTCCTGACTGACCTTTTACTTTCTTTTTGGCGTTTATGGGTTGAGAAGTCTGGAAACTGCCACAGCTGCTGGTGATTATAGCAGCAAGCACCCTAGCATATACAGGGTGGCTGCCAACACAGGTTTTTAGATCTGTTTTTCTAAAGGAAAGCAACTCAAAATGGGTTAGCAATCTTGCTTTAATCAAACATATGTCATTTATCTAGTTCAGGGGGGAAAGGTCAGCACTCCAAACTTCAGAGAATACAAACAAGTTACAAGCAGACAACAAATACAGAGAAACATCAGCAGACAGGCTTCCTAACTGTCTGACCATTACATCCATACCTAGTTAGTTACCAGAGAGGAAAGCACTAACATCTGGGTTTTCAAAGCTGGGGGGCTCAACGGTTGCCCAGAGTCTCATCTGGTCAAATCACATAACTCTTCTCAAAGTGAGCCCCAAAACAAAACCTCACATCAGGGTATATATAGCCTTCTCTTGGCTCAGAGAATGTCACAACCCTCTTGACCCACTGCCCAATCACAAAACACCAAGGTGTGGGTGTTCCTGAAAAACAAGCCTCCTGCTACAGGCTCTAGATGACCACATGCAGCTGATTAGGGGGGCAGAGTATATTTTCAAATCAAGGAAGGTTCTCAGAGTCACTTAAGACTATCAAAGGGCCTAAGGGCAGGGAAGATCTTAAATTCCCATTCCCATAACAGTGATTCACTCTCCTGAAGTCTGCTCAGGCTGCTGCTGGTTGAGGAGCCCCAGGCCCACTAGGCCTGGCAAGCTTAATAAATACTTGTTGGTTGACTGAATGCAACTAAGTTTGACAGTGTGCTACTAGACTTAGCCCAATATTGCCTGGTCCTTTTCTCAAATGCCAATTATATCAGAGAAGGAAAAAAAAATCAAAATTATGACAAGCTTTTCTTCTTTCTTTCCAATCTTTTATGTTTTGAAAAACTGATTTTTAATTTTTCTTTCACTTCTTTTTTTATTAATTAATTAATTTTAGTTTTCAACATTTACTTCCCTAAGATTTTGAGTTCTAAATTTTTTCTCCCTACCCTTCCCCCCACACCCCAAGACATCATGTAATCTGATATTGGCTCTACATATACATTCATATTAAAGATATTTTCACATTAGTCATGTTGTAAAGAAGAATTAGAACTAAAGGGAAGAACAATGAGAAAGAAGAAACAAAAAAACAAAAAAAGAGAGAGCAAATATCATGCTTCAATCTGTGTTCAGACTCCATGGTTATTTTTCTGCACGTGGAGATAGCATTTTCTATCATGAATCTTTTGGAGTTGTCTTGGATGTTCGCATTGGTTAGTTATCACACAGTGTTGCTGTTACTGTGTACAGTGTTCTCCTGGTTCTGCTCACTTCACTCAGCATAAATTCATGTAAGTTTTTCCAGGTTTTTCTGAAGTTTGCTTGTTCATCATTTCTTTTGGAACAATAATATTCCATTACATTCATATGCCAAATTTGTTTAGCCATTCCCCTTTGATGGGCATCCCCTCAATTTCCTTGGCCACCAAAAAAGATCTGCTATAAATATTTCTGTGCATGTGGGTCCTTTCCCCATTTTTATGATTGCTTTGGGATATAGACCTAGAAGTATCCTTGCTAGGTTAAAGGATATGCACATTTTTGTAGCCCTTTGGACATAGTTCCAAATTGTTCTCCAGAATGGTTGGATCAGTTTATAACTCCACCAATAATGGATTAGTGTTCCAATTTTCCCATATCTTCTCCAACATTTATCATTTTCCTGTTTTGTCATGTTAGCCAATCTGACAGGTGTGATGTGCTACCTTAGAGTTGTTTTGATTTGCATTTCTCTAATCAGTAGTGATTTAGAGCATTTTTTCATATGACTATAAGATAGCTTTATTTTCTTCATGAAAACTGCCTGTTCATATCCTTTGACCATTTATCAATTGGGGAATGACTTGTATTCTTATAAATTTGACTCAGTTCTCTATAGATTTTAGAAATGAGGCCTTTATCAGAGACACTGGCTATAAAAAATTCTTTCCCAACTGAAAAACTGATTTTTTTTTCAGTTGTACAAAAAAAAAAAGGTGATAGCAGAAATGTGTTTCCACAAAAAGAACCTTTTTGATATTTAATTTTATTAAACGACCTTTAATGGAGGTCGTTAATACTTCAAAAGATCTGTGCTTTCATCAGTGAGTGCATGCCTCCATGCTTGTGAAGATCTTATATAACCCCTCCATTTCTTAATAAATGTTTTCATGAAGTTCTGTGGCAGAAAAAAGGAAAGAAGAAAGGAAGGAAAGAGGAAAAAGAAAGAAAAGAAGAAAAACAAACAAGTTACCTGGTTATCAACTGTCTGGTAAAAAGCCATATGTCCTTGGACTATAGACATACAGGCTTCATTTGGCCTATTGCCCAAACCCATTGCAGCTTGTTAGGACCAGACTCAATCAATCAATCAACAGGGATTTATTGAGCAAACATTTACTATATCCCAGGCATTATGCTAAGGGCTAAGGAATAGCAAAGAAGGCAAAAAACAGTCCCTGCCCTCAAGAAGCTAACATTCCAGTGGGAGAGATAACATGTATACAAATAGGTACTTACAGGACAGAGACAGAACAGAGGGCAGGAAAGGCCTTGAGGAAAGGCTTGAATAGCTTGAGGGGACAAGAAAAGGTCTCCTAAATAAGGTGTAAGTAAATAAGGTGTACTTAAGCTTGAGTGTTGAGGGAAGCCAGGTACATCAAGAGGTAGAAGAGAGAAGAAAGAGTATTTCAAGTGTAGGGGGCAGTCAGTACAAAGACCCAGAGACCCAAGATGGAGTGTCTTGTGTGAAGAACAACAAATAGGCCAGTATAGGGGGATCATAGAATGAGTAGAGGGAAGTAGTATATAAGATTGGGAAGGGAAGGACTTCCAGCAGCTAAGATGGCAGAGTAAGCAGGAAATCACTGTCACCCTCCCATATTCACCTCCAAACAACCATAAAATAGTGTTTCTAAACAAATTCTGGAAAAGCAGAGCCAGCAAAAAGATGGGGTGAAATAATCTTTTAGCCCAAGAAACTTGAGGCCCATTCTTAACATTCCTGGCAATAACAGGAAAACCGAGAAGAAAGGGAAGTTTAGAGGGGAAAAATAATTCTGTTTGGAACATGTTGAATGTGAGATGCTCACAGAGCATCTAGTTGGCATTGTTCAACAGGCAATTCATGATGCAAGATGAACTCAGGAGAGACTAGGGTTGGATATAGATCTTGGAATCATCTATGTAGACATGATCATTGAATCCTTGGGAGCTGATGAGATCTGAAATGAGATAGTATAGAGGGAAAATTGAAGTGATAGAGTTTTGGGGGACTTGTGAGTAAGAGCAGTCAGACGAGGAGGAGATGGGGGGGGAGAGAGAGAGAGAGAGAGAGAGAGAGAGAGAGAG
>NW_027186540.1:3794778-3819595 GCF_028583685.1 Petaurus breviceps papuanus | reverse complement strand
GAGAGAGAGAGAGAGGGAGAGAGAGAGAGAGAGAGAGAGAGAGAAGAAGAAGAAGAAGAAGAAGAAGAAGAAGAAGAAGAAGAAGAAGAAGAAGAAGAAGAAGAAGAAGAAGAAGAAGAAGAGGGAGAGAGAGTCACAAAAACCTAGAGAGAAGAGATGAGGATTGAGAAAAGGCCATTAGATTTATCAATTAAGAGATTATTGGTAACTTTGGAGAAAGCAGTTTCAGTTGATTGGTGAGGTCCAAAGTCAGATTGCAGAAGGTTTAGAGGTGTGAGAGGAGAGGAAGTAGCTCCTGCTTCACTAAAACATCCTTCAACAACACAGTCATCTACAAGTCATGTTAAGTCATTAGAAGAAGATTTTGCTGGAAGATAGTTATGCATGAGGAAGATCTGGAATATATCAAATAAATTGCCTGTTTAGAACCCAGGATCCTGAAGGCAGGGTGGTTTATTTTAGCTTTACAGTGTTATAGTGCTTAGCCCACACTGTGTATCAAGGGTACTTAATAGCTTTCAGTGTGACAATTGTTGTCCAGTGCCAGGGGTAGTATCCCTTAAGTACCATATGAGGGTGCCGAGTCAAAATGAGCCCTCTATCCCATTTCATGATGT
Organism: Petaurus breviceps papuanus; assembly: GCF_028583685.1. Lineage (NCBI taxonomy): Eukaryota > Metazoa > Chordata > Mammalia > Diprotodontia > Petauridae > Petaurus > Petaurus breviceps. Next base: position 3,818,978 of record NW_027186540.1, on the reverse strand, counting down.
GGCAATCCTTGTATACTACAGGAGGACAAGTTGGAGCCAGAGGAGGGCTGGGTTCTCTCACCACCAGCACAATGAGTTATCCATAACTGTGATGCAGGAAATGATGTAATTCAGTGAAAGGCCATGGAAACCAAAAGGTTCCATTAATCATGAAAATGAGCCACAAAGAGGGCCTGTCAAATCCAAGATGAATGGTAACATTTCTCAATGCCCCCAGTGATAGATAGTCCCACTGTTGATTAGCACAATGGAAAATAAAACAACGTGATGGGAGACAAATGGAATCAGAGAGGGCAAATATTCAAGCTAGTCCGTAGTGGGTAGGTGTGTATGCCTCCTAAGCTGACTGATTCCAGGCAGTGCTTCCTAGCCTTCTAAGCCCACTCCCTGCAACTACCGACAACTTTTAGACTGTGGAAGGAGAGTAGATAAAGATGATCGTTTTGAACACATCTTTTCCTTTGTGGAGTGTAGACATAATGAGTACAGATGTAAGGATCACAAAGTACCTCCAGGTCTTGGAGTGTGGCCTATCTACATATGAGAGGACAACAATGTAACTAAGCACATGGAAGAAACAATGATCTTGCCTCTGGGCTGAACTTGTCTTTGCTTCACCCCTCTTCCCCCTGCCCCCCATCTTTTCTTCTCTGAGACTTAGAGTTTGAAAACTGGGGAACCTCAATTTCCAGAGCTATTTGGTAGTTTTCAAATTGCTTATTGTTTAGACTTAAGAGATGAAAATTTGGGAGGTATCCATATACCTGACCATATAAAATGCTGACCATAAGTGAGAGTGAGCTCTCTGAAACACCCTAGCTCTTGGACTAGTCAATCAATCAACAAACATTTATTAACCGCCTACCGTGTGCCAGACACTCTGCTAAGTAGCGGGGCATACAAAAAGAGACAAAAGACAGTCCTTGTCCTTGAGGAGCTTATAGGAAGAGGAGTACAAAGGAAGCCCAAGGGCATTGGCTGATCTTTGGTACCCAAGACTGAGAAGATCTTATTGGGTGGACTTAGTAGCCAAGGGAGAAAAAGATATTAGAACCCAAGAAGAGGCTTTGGGGTGATTCCTCTACAAGGGCTTCTGCCTTTCATAAAATAAGTTAACGATGACTATGGACTTTAAATGAATAAATCATGGCAGTGTCTGCTATTTCCCCAAGGAAAGCACAGACAAGCAATTTAGCTTAGTCAGGAACTGAGGGGTGGAAGGACAGGAAGAGAAGGTAATAAGTATTTATTAAACAGCCTAGTTTGTGCCAGGCTCAAGGTCACACAGCCATGAAGTGTCTGAGGACAGATTTGAACTCAGGTCTTCCTAGCTCCAATCCCAGAACTCTATCCACTGTGCGGGGGCATATGGTAAGGGTGATTCTCTAGGGGATTTCCCCCAGTAGAGCAGCATCTGACCCAGCATTGTTTGGCAGAGGCTGCCGGGTTCAGCACACAGAGACTGTGAACAGAGCACAGCAGCGTCTGCGGGAGCAGTGTCTTGAAACCATGAAGTGAAGATCAACAGGTTTAGAAGGGGGAGCATGCCTGGCAGGACCTGGGAAATAGAAGACATCAGACAGTCCTGCAGTGCTGTGGGCGTGAACTGCTCTCCTGTCCTTCCACTGGTCACTCAGGCTGTTTTCCCATGTATGCTATCTAAAATGTGCCCAGTCTGCTTGCCTCAGTTTCCTCACCTGTAAAATGAAGACAATAGCATCTATCTCACAGTGTCAGGCGAGATAATATTTGTGAAGTTCTTAACATGGAGCCTGGCACATAGTAGACACAGTACAAATGCTTATTCTCTTCCCTTTCTTCCCCCTTCCCTTTTTGCCCTCTGATGCTGTATTAATTTGAGGGGAAGTACACTCAACATTTATGGGGGAAGTGTTAATTGCAGCTTTTTTTGCTGCAATACTTCATTAATGCCTCTGCTTTGAAGAAATCATGTCATGCCACTGACTGATAAAGGGAAACACTTCAGTGGGGGCTTGTGACCTATGATTTTAGATGCTAAAAGTTATTCTAGAGTATCTAGAATAATAATAATGGCTAGAATTTACATAGTACTTTAAAATTGCAAAGGGCTTTACAAATATGTCATTTTATCCTCACAACCACCCTGGTCCTATTATTTTCCCTCTTTAAAGATGAGGAAACAGAGAAGTTAAGTGATTTGTCCAGGGTCAAACAGCTCATAAGCTTCTGAAGCTAGATTTCAAACTCAAGTCTTCCTGACTTCAGGTCCAGCACTCTGTCACTGATAGACAGTGTTGGGGTGTTCCCCCAGCATTACATAGACATGCATATTGGGACCTTGTTTAGAGGATACAGACAATTTCTTATTGATTTGCAGTGACTCGTATGGCCTCTGAGATGGTTGGCTAGCTGGGATTCAGGAACAAAGGCTTTAAAAAATATATTTATTTTTAGTTTTCAACATTCTCTTCTATAAGATTTTGAATGTAAAATTTTCTCCCCCTCTTTCCTCTCTGTCCTCCCCAAGATGGCATGCAATAGGATACAGGTTCTATATATGCATTTTATATTAAACATTTTCACATTAGTCACATTGTAAAGAAGAATTGGGACCAATGGGAGGAACCGCAAGAAAGGAGAAACAAAATAACAACAAAAAAGAGAAAATGGTCTGCGTCCCTCCGCATTCAGACTCCACGGTTCTTTCTCTGGATGTGGATAGATTTTTCCATCATGAGTCAAGCATAGCCTTTTGTTGGAGGAGCTGGCCCTTTCCATCCATGGTCTATAAAAATGAACTGGCCGATTGGCTGCTCCCTTTTTTTTTTTTTTTAAACCTATTGGCCTTTTCTGTGTTCAGGAGACAGATAAACCAGAGTGGATTTACATGGGGGATGAGGGTTGGGATAAGTTTAGCATGGTGCCTGGAACATGGTAGGTGCTTAATAAATGTATATTGATTGATTGATACCTCTGCATGTACAGTTTCCCTCCCCCAGGAGTTGATAATGGCTTCTTTGGAGGGGAAACACATACATGGGACTTACTTGTGCTCTCTCAGGTCAGAGCCCAGACACATGGGAGATAAGACATGGCAGTAGCTGGACCACTGATAGTTCCTGCAGAAGCAGATGTATACTCACTTACATGGGTAGTTGATGGATAATGCTGCTGAATTCCAACCTCCTGTGTAGAGGAGGGAGGATTTTGAATTCCTAGGTAGCCTGACTAGGCCTGGTGGTAAAAGGGGATTATTGTGAAGCAGCTCCAGCCTGTTTTCCCTTCCAGGGCAGTCCAAGCTCTCAGAAGGTCTTTGTGGTATTAAATAGGGACTCATTGAAATGTGGGAACTACTATTTACTGTATGTTTGCTGTATCTGTTTATGGTCACTGTATCTGTTTATGAATTCTTGTGAGTCCTTTTTTCTTCTGCATTTTCTCTGGGATAAAATAAAGACCTTAATCCATGATATAAACTGATTACTTTGCATGCTTATATACAGGAGATGGAAGCCCAGTTATGCACATATGAGAAAGCCTACACATGAGCTGTGCCTAAGCTTTATTTTGGATTTCCCTAGAGTAATCTCAGGGTAGGGACATAATGTGCCCAAAGAGAAAATTACCCTTGTGGGTGAGGACCCCAGGATTGGACCTGGCCCATGTAAGCCCAGCATATTTGGGGATTTTTGTCATTCAGTCATTTTTTAGTCATGTCTGACTCTTTATGACCTTATTTGGACTTTTCTTGGCCATTTCATTTTCCAGCTCATGTTGTGGATGAGAAACTGAGGCAAACAGGGTTAAGTGACTTACCCAGGGTCACACAATAAGTGTTTGAGGCCAGATTTGAACTCAGGAAAATGAGTCTTCCTGGCTCCAGGCCTGGCACTTTGTCCATGGCACCACCTTGCTGCCCCAGTCTTTGAGCTTTTAACAGCATGAAAATGACAGTTGACTCAAGACTACACTTGTTAATATTTTGAGGCTAAAGTTTATGAAGTGTGGTCCATTTATCAATGACCAAGTTGTTCCCTTTGGCACTAAAGTACTATGTTCATCCCAGTGGCCAGGGTCAGACCCACCAGCAACCAGAACAGTGGCTGTGTATCCTACTGAAGGGAGAAGGCAGGAGAAATTCTTCACCAAACTCATTACTTAGAAATAACTACACTTTCCAGTTCTTACTCTTTTGTCATATTCTAGGTGAAGCAGGCTAGGAGCCCAAGGCCCTGAGTCAGACCCAGGAGGCATTCTGCCATCAGGTAAGATAGACAAGGGCTCCAACCCACCAAGTGTTCCCATTACTGTAGTACTAACATGCCCTCCTGTGAACCTGTGGGTGGGCCAGAGGAAGGGGGCAGACTCCAGGGATTAGCAAAGGGACAAATTGAGAACCAGCAAAGCTGATAGTCGTCCTCAGTCAATGAGGTGAGTGTTTTACTTGGTGAAGTGAAGCTAAGAGAATCTAGGCAGCAAAGATGTATATTAAGGTATAAAAATTAAATTAAAAAATTAAAACTATAATAAGGGTTGGCATTAACGTTCCCCCTAACCTCCTCTTACCTCTGATGTTGCTAATTCCACCACGTTCACAATCCTAAGGTCTTGCCCTTTCCTCCCTCATATCTAATTGATTACTACAAGCTGTCCATTCTACTTCTTCCCAATCTTATCTGTTTTCTGTTCCTCTGCCATTACCTTAGTTCAGGCCTTCTTTACTGTCTTCCTGACTATTGGGAAGCTAGGTGGTATAATGAATAAAATGTTGGACTTGTAGCCAGGAAGATCTGAGTTCAAATTCTGTCCTAGACATTTATTAGCTGTGTGCACAAGTCACTTTTCTCTCTGCCTCAGTTTCCCCATTTGTAAAATGGAGATAATAATAGCGCCTTTCTCCCAGGGTTCTTGTGAGAATCAAATGAAATAATGAGAAGGAAACAAGTATGGATTAAGCACCTAGTGTATGCCAGGTAGTGGCAGTTAGGTGGCACAGTGGATTGAGTGCCAGGCCTGAAGTCAGAAAGACTCATCTTCCTAAGTTCAAATCCATCCTCAGACACTTACTTAGCTGTGTGACCCTGGACAAGTCATTTAACCCTGTTTGCCTCAGTTTTCTTATCTATAAAATAAGCTGGAGAAGGAAATGACAAACCACTCCAGGATCTTTGCCAAGAATACCCCAAATGGGGTCACCAAGAGTCAGATGTGACTAAATACAACAATGTCAGATGCTGTGCTAAGTGCTTTAGAAATATTATCTCATCTGATCCTTAAAGTGATGCTTTGAAGTAGGAGCTATTGTTATACCCATTTTATAGTTGGGTAAACTGATGCAGACAGATTAAGTGACTTGCCCGTGGTCATATAGCTAGCAAGTATCTGAGGCTGCATTTGAACTCCAGTCTTCCTGATTCCAGGCCCAGTGCTCTATCCAGAGTCACCTAGCTGCCTCATGACATATGTAAAGTCTTTTGAAAACCTTTAATGCTATATAAATGCTAGCTGTTGTTATTGTTATTACTGCACTCGCCTCCTACAGGGTTTCTCTCTTCTAATTTATCCTTTCTAAACTTTAACCTCAAAATATGAAGCCTGAAGTCAACTGTCATGTTAAGATAGCGGGTTCTCATGGACTGAGTCCCATCCTGAAGGCCTCACCTGTAAGGGCCATTTCCTCTTTTGGTGCATTATGTTCCCATCCTGAGGTTACCCTGGGGAAGCTTCCAAACAGCTGTCTGCTGAATCATCTTTCTTCTGGTCTACATTCCCTTAAATGTCAGCGTTCATGCTTCTTCCTGAGCCTGGAGGCAATCCTGGTTCTTGAAGGTTATGCCAGCAGAATATAAATTCTGGCCACTAAGATCCACCAAGGAAAGGCTTTGAGTGTGAGCCCAGTGACTGGCTGTGTCTATCACCTAGGATTGGCTCAATTCAGGAAGGCTCGTCACCAGGCTAACTACAGTCTGACTGATGCCCAAAGATGGTCTCCACTGAGTCGTGGTGGAATTGCAATCCGTCTCGGTGTAGGGTGTCTCTGTACCAACAAAAATTACACATACTTGGAATATTGAAATGTAGCTTGTCCTAAAAGTCTCAATTAAGGTTTAAGGTTTAGAAGCTTTAGCAAACTTAAAGCTGCACTAAGACTTTTGGGACAACCTGTGTCTTAGGCATGTCACATCCCTTATCAAAAACATTTAGGGGCTCTCTGTTGCTTTTGATGAGGCAGCCAGATGGCTCGATGGATAGAGCACTAGGCCTGAAGTCAGGAAGGCCTGAGTTCAAATCTGGCCTCAGAAACTTACTAGCTGTGTAACCCTGAGCAAGTCACTTAACCTCTGTTTGCCTTAATCCACTGGAGAAGGAAATGGCAAACCACTCCAGTATCTTTGCCAAGAAAACCCCATGGACAGTATTAGTGTGCTGCAGTCCACAGGGTCATGGAGAGTCAAACATGATTGAACAATTACTTTTGAGGTCAGCTGCTTAAATTATGTACCTTATTTGCGTAGAGGAAGAGACGTGTAGATAGACACTATTTTCCCCCCATATTAGTCATGTTGTGAAAGACACAGACCCAAAGGGAGGGAAAAACATGAAAAAAACAAAGTGATAACAGTATGCTTCAATCTGCATTCAGATTCCATTAGTTCTTCCTCTGGATGTGGATAGCATTTTTCACCCTGAGATAGACAACAGTATTAACTAACAAATAAACATGAGTAACCCTGGCCTCCAAAGAAATTCTGCTTCCCTTGTATTTAGCTTTATCTCACCTGGTTCAGATTTGTGCATTTGCAAATGATTTCAGAAGATAGGCTTTCTTGTCTTCCTTAGTAAGATCCACGACTGGGTAATTATCCAGGGGTGAGGAATTTGTGGTCCTCTAGATCCTCAAGTGTGGCCCTTTGACTGAATCCAAACTTCACAGAACAAATCCACCCCTAGCCTAGACAGAGCTGACTTTCTGGGGATAAATGTATTTTCTCTGGGACAAAGAGAGGTATTCAAATGAGGTGAACCAAAGAATTGTCAGTTAGTCTTGTTATACTGCCCTCACTGAACAAATGCGTATATTCCTGTGGTTTATTTATCCTTCCATAAACTCCACAATTAGCTTATGCTGGACATAGCTACTTCTCTCTCTTGAAACCCTGAGCTGACAAGCACAGCCACCAAGTAGAAATTTCTTTGCCCAACATTCAAGGTGCTCTCCTGTTTGGAACAGTCTTATCTTTCCAGCTATATTGCCAAACTCAACATACTCTATGCTTTGGCCAACCTGATGTAGTCGGTGTTTCCCAGCTGTGACAAGTGCCCTCTAGTTTTTGTGTCTTGCCTGCACCATTCCTGGAATACCCCCTGTCCTATCTTTGCCTGAATTCTTGCCCATTTTAGAGCTTAGCTTAAATGCCTCCTCCATGAAGCCTTCCCTGATACCTCTGGGTGGTTACAGTCTTTCTCCTAAGACTTGGGATAACATTCTTTTGTAAGTAATGTACTTCACCAAGATACATATCCCTTGAGAGCTACATAGAGACATCAAGGGAAGTAGTGGATAGAATGCTAGACTTAGAGGCAGGAAGACTTGAGTTCAAATCTTGCCTCAGACATTTACTAGCTGTGTAACCTGGGGTGACAACTTCTCTAAACAGGTTTTCTCCTGTGCAAATGGGGATAATAATAACACCTATATCTGAGGGTTGTTGTGAAAACTAAAAGAGATAGTATACATAAAACTCTTTGTGAACTTTAAAGCTTGTGTGTGTGTATGCTTCATATATAAATCTTTGTTGCTGTCACTTTTCAGTCATGTCCTCTCTCTGTGACCCCATTTAGGGTTTTCTTTTTCGAATTGGGGAGGCAAGGCAATTGGGGTTAAGTGACTTGCCCAAGGTCACACAGCTAGTGTCAAGTGTCTGAGGCTGGATTTGAACTGAGGTCCTCCTGACTCCAGGGCCGGTGCTCTATTCACTGCACCACCTACTTTCCCCCATTTAGAGTTTTCTTGGCAGATTCTGGAGTGGTTTTGTCCTTCTCCAGCTCATTTTACAGATGAGGAAACTGAGGCAAACAGGCTTAAGTGACTTACCCAAGGTCACACCGCTAGTGTCTGAGACTGGATTTGAACTCAGGAAGATGAGTCTTCTTGACTCCAGGCTTGGTGCTCCATCCACTCACTTGGCCACCTAGCTGCCCCACATATAAATGTTAGCTATTATTGTACCCCTATTATTCTACAAGCTCCTTGAGGACAGGGAGCCCATCATATCTAAACTTTGTATTTACTCCAGCAGTTAGCACTGTGATCTATGCATCTGGGGAAAGAAAAGTTTGATGGAATATTAGGAATGAAACCTGTGATAGCACATATTCCCATCCTATTTGACAAAACTTTTTTTGTCACTCTATCAACAGTTTACTATGAGACCTTGGGTAAGTCACCTCTCCAGGCCTCTGTTTCTTAACTTGCAAGGTGAGAAGTTTGGATTCAATGACTTCAAAGGTGCCTGTCAATTCTAAAATTCTGTGATTCTAAGTATCAGACCCTAGATTTGAACCTAGGTCTTCTGACTCCAAAATCCAAGCCAAGGAATGCTTTCCTACTTGAAATAAGTCATGGAGACAAGGAAGCCGAAAAGGGCCACTGACTTACACACACAGGCAGGCTGTGAGATACACACTGCTTCTACCAGGTGTTTTCTTCAGGAGAGGCTCCTATCGAATTTTAATTCACCTGATTCTCGAGAGTAGTCACTTCTCATTAGCAGTGAAAAGTGAGAGCTGGGTCTGAATCTTGTTAATACTGGGGTTATGGGCTCAAGCTTACTGCCCAAGCCAGACTTGATGCTGAATATTGCATGACCTTGGGCATGGTATGTGCTGCTAAGGGGAACGTGGGGGTGAAGTGGAGAAAGTGCTGAAGGGGAGGTACAAGCTCTGAGTACAAATCCCAACTCTGCCATTTTTCTCTAGGACCCTAGGCAAGTTGCTTCACCTCTGATCCTCAGTTTCCTCATCTGTAAAACGAGGGGATTGGACTAGATGGCCTTTTAAGTCATTTCCAACTCTTGGTCCATGATTTTTTTTTTCTTTTTGGTAATGTGGAAAAGCATTTGAGGGCTGAAAGTTATCTTGAAGGGGAAAGAAAAGTGTACTATTGTCAAATTCTCTCATTTTGAGAAACATCTAGAATTTTTTTAGGGATTCTTCTTTTTGAAAAGGAATGTTTTAAAAAAAAGTAGTCCCCTTTGTTCAAAGTAACTGTCATAGGTCAGAGAGTAAAAAAATGAGACATAAGGCATCGGATGGGCTGATAACTAATGGGGTATAATATGGCTTCTAGTAATGCTGCTTCTTTTTAAAGTCTATGGCTGGAGAGGACAGCTAGGTGGTATAGTGGATAGAGCACCAGTCCTGGAGTCAGGAGAACCTGAGTTCAAATATGGCCTCAGACACTTACTTAGCTGTGCGACCCTGGGCAAGTCACTTAACCCTGATTGCCTCAAAAAAAAAAAAAAGGTCTAGGGCTCAGTTTGAATTTCAAGGTACTTCCAGATTTCCCAGGGCATGATGATTTACAGCTCCCTCCCCCTTCTCCCTCCCTCCCCCCCCTTCTTTTTCTCACTTTTGAAATAAAGATCCTGCTCAACTAACAGACATTAATAATGGAGACGCAAGAACGCAGTCTCTACTTTGAAGAAGGAAAAAAGAAAAACAAAGAAAACATGGTGAAGAGAAGATGCCAAAAACCTGTTGGGTAACTTGTCAGTTTGTTTAAAAACGTAAGCCCTCCACAGTTGAACTTGCCCTCTCCTGCTTTTCTACCGACTATCAGCAGACAGTGGAGAAGAGGAAAATGTTGGAAAAAGGTGGATGCTATTCCACTGGTACAATTTGCTCTTGGCCAAATTTCAGGAATACAAGAAGTCCTTTAGGAAAAGAAATGTTTATTAAACTTGCTATATTATATAAATAACACTCATCATACTTCTACCAGGAAAACATTAACAGGAGAATGACAAGGTCTGACAAGGGTCAATTACACAGGGCTACATCTCCTAGGCCTGACCCATCCCACCCCCATCCCATGCTCTTCCTCACCAGCCATCCTAAAACTGAGAATAGGCATCGTACAACACTGAACCCCTTTGTGCCCTTTTAGCAAGGAACTTTACCCATAAGGAATTTATTTTTAAAATCATGGAAAAAGGCGGAGCTGTCTTCTTAAAAATGCAAGCCTTTCAGTTCCATCGGGCATCACTCAAACACAGCCAAGTTCTTCATGCAAGCTACTTTCTGTTGGATACCTTAAGCCAAAGACCTTTCCATCAGAACATTCCAGAATGAAGGATCCCACACAACCAGTCTACTAAAAAAAAAGTCAGTTGATTTTGAAAAGTCAGGTTTAGGCATAAAGCCCTTTGCTTTTTTGATCTCATTTCACTGGATTCAAGGTAGCTAGAAGTAGAGGGGCCAAAGGTTCCCAGACTTGGAAAGCTTCCTACACTCTGGTTCCTGACCTACCTTTCCAGACTTAGTTTACATCATTCCCCTTCAAGGACTTGACAATTCAGCCAAACTGGCTACTATTAGCTATTCCCCCAACTGACATTCTTTCTAGTCTAGTAAATTCTTCTCCTTGAAAATGTGGCTGTAATAGGAACTGAGTGTGTAAGTATGCTCATGCCCACTGGGTGTACATGGAATAAGGAAGTGTGGTTAACTATTATCATTCTGCCATTTGCAGGGGAAGATGGTGCATCCCTCTGGTACAACCAAGCAAAGCTGAAGGCACAGGCTTAGATGAGGGATATCTGTTAGGGACTGTTTCAAAGGCAACATGTGGCTGGATCAGGAAAACTGAGTGTTTTAAGTGTGCCCCCTTTTTGATGTGTTTTGCTTTGGAATGAAATCCCAACATTTAATTTAAATGGCTACATAGCTAGCATTTGTATAGCATTTTAGCAAATTTTGTCTTATTTCATTCTCATAATAGCCCTGGGCAGTAGGTGCTAGCATTATCCCCGTTTTAGAGATGAAGAACCTGAGGGTAGATTTGAACTCAGCTCTGATGTCTATATACTGCGCCACCTAGAGGCTTCTCATTTGAACTGAAGCAGACAGGTCAATTGCCCAGGGTCACAGAGTCAGTATAAGTAGCAGAGGCTGGGCTCCTCCTGACTCCAGCCACAACACTCTATCCACTCCACCACTTAAGCTTGTCCTGGTTTGAACGAATTCATTTTTTTCTTTTTTGGAGGGCAAATGAGATTGAGTGACTTGCCCAAGGTCACACTGCTAGTTTTTGTGTTAAGTGTCTAAGGCCGAATTTGAACTCAGGCCCTCCTGACTCCAGGGCTGGTGCTCTCTATTCACTGTGCCACGTAGGCGCCCCCAAACTAATTCATTCTTAAATATGGTCAGATCACCTAGTTATGCAATAAAAAATATATAACTGGAAACTAAAACCTATAACAAAAACAGGTTCATCAGAAGGTACAATTTGAACTTGACATATATATATATAACATACAGCTTTGATCACTATATCTTGACATAAAAAGCAAGATTTCAAGCTAACAGAGTAACAGTGGGTATAATAAAAAACCAAAATAAATAAGTTAAAAGAAAAAAAGAGGGTCTGATAGCAGTATAATGACTTGGTTTTAACCTTAATAAACATTTGAGTGCCTACTATGTGGAGGGCACTTTCAAAGCCCTGGTTTAAAAAGAAAAAAAAAACATCCTCTTGGACTTAAGAAAATCTCCAAGTTTATTTTTCAAAGAAACATCATGAAGATTAATATACTAAAATAGCAAAACTCATCTCAAACTCAGTGAAATTACTGGATGACAAAGATTTAAAACAACCAAAGACAAAGCAACCTCGCCAAGAGGTTATGTTACAAATATAGATTATTTTAAAGTTTCAGCAGTGTCAAGACCCTCAGATTCAATTGATGGAATGTTTTCCAACTTCTTACTTTTCAATGATTAAACAGAGTGCATCTTGTTCTATTAACAGAAATATGTCTCTGACGAATCACTTAGACATCCACTGCCCACAAAGCTAACTTTAAAATAAGCTATTAAAAAGGCTGTGAAAATTAAATGCTTATTTTAAATAGTATCCAGATTCCATAACAAATGAGATTAATTCGTGGGGGGAGTGGGGTGAGGTATTAAATACTGGTGGTTTTAAGTACAATCTTTTTATATAATTTATGAGGCAAGTTGAATACTATGGAAAATTTCCTTCACAGCACATTTAAAAGTTTGAATTTAAGCAACATTTACAGGAAAGAAATAGCTGTGCTACCATGATGGTTAAGAGAGAATAATAAAAGGCTGTGCCTGGGTCTTCTAGTTCAGCCCCTCCCAATCTATTTTTAAAGGTTTAAAATTCCATCCTTGAATAGTATTAATAAACTTGTTCTTGGCTACAACTTGGCATATAAGACATACAACAGGGAGAGAGAGTCAGTTCCTTTTCCTCACCCTTCTTATTATATAACTGCTAACAAAATTCAGAGACTGTTCAGGGAATACCATCAGCCACTGGTCTTTGTGTCCACTTTTATCCCCAAAACACTTCTGTTCTTTCGATTCTTTGGTGGGGGGTGGGGTCGTGGAGGGGAGCATTATAATTGGGGAGAAGCAGAAAATAGTATGAAGGGAAGAGCCACTTTTGAGCTGCAGAAATATCACAGGAATGGGACATATCAAAATTAGAAACTGGTTATGTATTCAAATCGCCTTTGGGTTTCTTCTGTTTCAGTCACCCCCAACAGAAGGCAGCTAAAAGTACATCAAGGCTATAGGAAGAAGAGGCTGTATCCTGTAGATACTGAATGGGGACTCCATCAGAAGTCAGGAAGCCACATACAGATGTGTGTGTATGGGTGTTCCCAGTCTGACGAGACTTGTTTTCTTAAAAACCACCATCCTTATCAAAGTCCTCCCCATTCCCTCTCTACTCTCCAAACTGAAATTATAGTAATACAACTATAAAGCCTTCACTTAAATCTTAAAAAAAAATTCTCATGCAACCCAGATGGCACATTCATTTGCAGGGGGTGGGGAATAAGTACATGTTTTGGGCTAAAACAAGCCTCCCCTTCCAAAACAGATATCCCAGGCACAATAAGGATCAGAAATATGAACAGAAGGCCTTACTTAAAAAAAAAAAAGATGGAAGGAAAAACACAGATGGTATAGTCGGAACTGGTATTTCAAGCCAGGTACTTCAGGACAGAAGATGATTATGAGGCCAGGAAGCAAGTGGCTCAAGAATGCCAAATAAAAACAACAACAACAAAAAAGGTTATGGCATTTACAATCCATGAAGTCGATGGGTTTGAAAGGTCTCTTGCCGGTTCTCTGCCTCCTTCCCCCTTTCCATTTCTTGGATTTTGCCTGTGTGTGGAAAAAGGAAGACTCAGAAGTGTGGCAGGAGGCATATCTTCCGCAATGTTCAAATAGGGGATTGTAGGGCAGCAATGTCAAATGGTGATGACAGCTAGAACCAGTTTTCCTGGAGCCTCCAAGCCCACAAATGGCACAGCAATCGGGAGCTGTGTGTTGGCCTTTAAGTATTTATATTGATTACAGACCAAGTATCTCCCAGACATCTTCGGTGAGGTGAAGTCTGTTACTCTTAACATTTCTTCCCCTGGCTCTTTAAGGGGGAGAGGAATGTCGTGAGTATCATAACCATTCTGCCAGACTGGGCTAGCCCATCAGAACCCCCTCTTCTTGCAGCAACCCTCGCTGCATCAGCCATCACAAAGTTTCCTTTAGTAGCCCTAGCTTCCTCAGAGCCTCTCGCCGAGCTTCTTCTGTGGAACCCCGGCCAGCAAACTGCACAGTGATGCCTTGGGGTCGGAATCCTACAGCTCTTGGGAGGGAGCCTGACCGTCTTCTGACATCTTGGCCCATGTCTGGCTGCCGATGTTCATAGAAACTCTTGGCGGCGTTCTGCCGTGTGATCTTGTTGGTAAGAGCCGAATCTGGGCGGAATGTTATCGTCTTGCCAGTGGAGACAAAAGGGCTGGGCTCACTCTTCAAAGCATCATGGATACTCTGGAAGCCATTGGGTACAGCTGGGGATTGTTCTGTTTGTACAGCCTTGGAACACTGATCGATACTCCTTTGTCTTCCTTTTCCTGGGCTGGGGGCTTCCCTCATGAAACTCAACTTGCTCATTGCCTCACACATGCCCTGCTCAGGGAGCAGACTCCTCTTTTGGTCAGTTGGCTCATTCTTCTGTAACCGTTCTTCCACTTCCCCTGGGGCAAGGAAGGCCACCCCATTGATGTTGGCCAGAACCTGGGCCTTGCGTTCTTGGACATTGACTGCTGCTTTGGAGATGGTCTTGTTGAAATCCTTCCCGGCACTGTTAGTGACACTGATGTTGCTTGGGAAACGATGAACCTTAGGGGCAGTCTGGGAAGTTGGGCCATGCCGGTGCCATGGGGAGTGCTCTCCGTTTTGAGCAGATGGTGAGGCAAAGGTCCTACTCTTCCATCCATTGAACCTCCCTTCCACTGAAGTGGATGTAGGGGATGGGCCCTCACTTCCTGCCCATCTCTCAGAGATCCTCTGAGCTATGACAAGTGGAGTGGGTACAGAGTGGAGGAGTTTTGGGTGCTCTGCTGGGGGAGAGGACGAGAGAATCTCCTTCCTGGGAGACACTGAGGCTGAGGCGGGAAGGGGAGGGGCTGGAGGAGGGGTGCTTTCAGGAAGGGTGGAGTCTGGCAATGAAATGCTGTCAGCTGCTTCTTTTTTGTCTTCCAGGGAGGGTACTTTATCTTTCTCGATACTTTCTGATTCTGAAAAATGAGATGAGAGAAAACCATCAAAAGTTATTTTCCTAAGTGAAAGTAAATCCACCGATTCCTTTACACTGAATTTTAAATGTTCTTAAAGGTTATTTTTTTAAAGCTCTTCTGTTACCTGAGTTCCCTTGGCCTCTGTTTTTCTTAGAGCGTGGCCAGGTTAGTGATGGTAAAGGGAACAAAAAGACAGAACCTCGAGTCAGAAGACTTGGTCTGAGTCTTGGTTTTGTCACTCACCGTATACGCCTTGTTACTCTCCGAGTCTCCACTCTCAATTGTGAAGCATGTTGTATGGCAGAGATAGGAACCATACGAACAAGTTTTGAATTGTCCATTAACTTGTTACCATCGAATAGGAGGCTCAGAACCTGCCCCTGCCATTTTAATAGAGGGGGAAAATAAACACCAGAAGGTTAAGTGGCTTATTTAGAAGCAACTTCAATTAGATAGTTCAATGTAGCCTCTAGCTGATCCTAGATGAGGTAGCCTTGAGTGCTTAAGCTAAAGATTTCAATAGCAGGGCAGGTCTGTTTGATGTCTCGAGCCAATGCAATTCACCCATCAGAAGTATATTTCTGAGAAGTGCCAGATGGTGGTTTCTTACTTGATAATGGGCCTAAGTTGCTATCAAAGAACTTTGGGGCACTCCCTTTTGCAGAAGGCACCTTTTCTCTGTTGCTAAATACAGCATGTTCCCTTCTTGATTAGTAGGGTAAGGAAATAAACTGTTTGCTTGAAAAAAATCACATGTCTACATAGACACAACAGTATTTATGTAAAGCTATCTCACAAAAGGCCATTTATGTTTTAAAATACTGCGGCAAATCAAAGTTTGAAGAAATAACCATGAAGTTAAAGCAATAACTTCATGGGAGATTATCTGCTACCATCCTTCTAAAACTTTTTTTCCCAGAATTCTTGAGATCCTGCAACCGGAGGAGGTTGGGCATACTGAGAGAGAATGGAAAGGAATGCCTCACTCTGCTGCTTCATCATGGCAGGGATCTGCTAAGGCAACAGGGCACATGGTCTGGTAGGACCTACCAAGACAGATAGGCCTTGAGTACAATTGTGATGATAGATGTCTTTTGTTCATGGACCAGTGTTGCTAAATGCAAAGAAGCCCACTTTTCTATTCTCAGAGACCATATACTAAGTTGTAGAGGTGTATGATCTGTATCTATGAGGGAATGTCTATGGCAAAGAAATTATATATCCTGGATATATTGAAGGGGTAGGCATTTTTCTTTCTGATACTCTAAAATGGCAATGGTTTCTCTCAGCCAACAGGAAAAACGCATACAATAGTTCCTTGTCCATATGCTTCTTCTTGCTCCCCACTGGAATGAAGAGAAATGGTATTCTCCATACAAAGTAAACACTTCCATTTCTTAAAAACAGTGTGAAGGGTTACCTTCGAAATCATGGCAACCAGTCAAGATAACTTTGGGTAAGCTGTCTGGGATAAAAGTTGGTGAAAACTCACCACCAACTTCCAAACAGGGAAAGAAAGGCAGACTCTTAGGACCACTGGAACAAAGAACGAGAGCTGACAGAAACCTCAGAGGACATCTAGTACAAAGCCCCCATTTTACAGATGTCAAAACTGAGGCCCAAAGAGGTACATAATTTGCCCCAGGTCAAACAGCATTAGAGAGAACATTCAGATCTGGGTCCTTCTGATTCCAGAGCTAGAGCTCTTTTCTATTATTCCTCATGATAAATTTGGCATAAGTTAGAAGGCACTGTTTGGTAGGTATGTGTTGTGCCAATCCTTGATAGAAATTTAGAAACTCTCATGAAAAAAAGTTATTTATAATAAAATTTTAAAAGTTCTTTGTATACCTCCTTATTCTGTTTGTGATTTTAGCCCCTTTAGGGACTTTTTTACATGTCTCTTTAATCATAGGGGGCAAGAAAAGGTGCTGGCTTGTCTGGACAGTCCAATTACCATAGGCATGTTTCATCCATATGAAAGCACACATTTAAAACTTGACAGGCCTTGACAAGTTTCTGCATTGGCTAGCACGAGTGAAGGGTGTGTGTGTGTGTGTGAATAGTAAACAAAACCTTTTTGTGTGTCCTGAGGAATATTAACTGAGTCAACGGAAACCTGGAAACAGCCTTGTTAGTTTGTATTTCGTGCTGCACAATCACCTGCTGCTTGGGCCACGTGCCGAAGGCATTTCCCTTCTTGATCCTCAGGTATTGGCTTCACCAAGTCAATGATATCTTCTGGCTCAGAGTGACTGGAAGTGCTCTCTTCCAGTGACCTCGGGGAGTGACAGTGGATGCCACTGTCATAAAGGGCTTCTTCCTCCAAATCATCTTCTAGGGAATCAATTGTCTCTTCAAAAAACAGGATGACATCCTTCTCTTCATGGGTAAGGTGTTTCAGGCTTTCGTCATCCTACATGTTGGGTGGGGTAGGAGAATGGGGGAGAAGAAAAAAAGAACAGATCAGTGGTTTTAATGAAGTGGAAACAGCCCCATAAAAGAGGGGTCAACATACAATTGAGATAGGAGTCCACTGCTGTCTGAAATTCTGGATTGGGGAAAGAGGACAGGAATTAGCTTGCCCGCCCCACAGAGTAGAAAAAGGTTTCTTATTTATGGTAGTGACTCCCCACATGACCTTAACTTGCTTGCCATTTTACTTGCCTGAAACAAATATTACCATTCAGATAAAGCCAACACAGGCCTATGGGGGGGGGCTGGCATAGGCAAGGAGGCGCAGTGAATACAGTACCGGCCCTGGAGTCAGAAGGACCTGAGTTCAACTCTGACCTCAGACACACAGACACACACACACACACACACACACACACACACACACACCCCTAGCTATGTGACCTTGGGAAAGTCACAACCCCAATTGCCCTAACTTCCCCTCTCCAAAAAAAAAAAAAATAGCACAGGCCTATAGGAGTATAGGCGTATAGTATAGAAGTCTCATTCATTAGCTTCTTGGGAAATACCAGTTTTTGTCTTATTTTTCTAGTATTTATTGTTGTAACCTCTAAGCTTTATCAGAGAAAAAGAGAGGGAGGGAGGGAAAGAGGAAAGAGAGAGACAGAGACAGAGAGAAGAAAGTCAGACTCTAATAATAAAATACCTGTTATTCCTGTTTCAAACATGGGGAAAACTAAGGGAGATTAAAGTTGGTGGGGCCTGCCTAGAGATATGGCTGTTACTGGAGGTCTGAAAGGCTTCAGAAGGGCTGTCAACCGAAATCTCTCTTCCATGAGCCTGCCATGGTATAAGGACACACACTGACACTGTTTCAGAATAATGTCTTGAATACATTATAGCCAAATCCTAATATACTGCTATTGTGGTAGTAGCCTTACTCCTCCAGCTGCTAGTACCCCCACCCAATTCCTCGTTTTGATTTGGTCTAGACTTTTATATGAACATGTTTCCTGTAGGGACTTGCTTCACTTTTGTTTTTGAATCCCCAGTGCCAGGCACCTACTAGGTGCTTTGTAAATGTTTGTTGACTGACTGATAAGACCCCCCTCCATAAAGTGGTTGTTTAGTTGATCTACTAAGAGGCCAATCAGAGGGCTAGTGATGATTAATTAGCATCTGAACTGCTACAGCAAGAATTCCCCTGAGTATGAGTCTGCTTATAACGTCACATTGCTTAGAAGTGCGCCTTCTCCTCCCCAGCAGATTTAACTAGAACGACTCTGATTGATAATCATGACATTTGATGAGAAGTTACAAGGGGAGGAAAGTCTGGGGCATGAAGCAAAATTTATCGGAAAGAAAGCAATCCTGGTTAAAACTCAGATGTGGGGCATATGGATACTAAAAGAAGAGGTTAAAGAAGTAAAGAGATGAATTTTTTTTTTTGAGGAGGGAAGGCAAGGCAATTGGGGTTAAGTGACTTGCCCAAGGTCACACAGCTAGTTAAGTGTCAAGTGTCTGAGGCCAGATTTGAACTTGAATTCTCCTGACTCCAGGGCCGGTGCTCTATTCACTGTGCCATCTACCTACCCCAAGAAACGAATTCTTTTGTTTAGGGATGCCCTCCCTCTGAATTTAATTTAACTCTAGCCATTTCTCTCCTGTCACATCCTCTAGATTCCAGGTTAGTATGATTTAACACCCTTCTCAGAGATTTAAGAGCTCTCCAAATGCTAACAAACCTACTTTGACAACACAGACAAACAGAATCTGAAAGTGTTCCTCTCACATAGCCCCCACTTACTAAGGAACTCCATAAACGGATAATCATAAACTCTCACCTTGACAATTAATTTTTTTCAATGAAGAAACAATTGTTTTCTCTCTCTCCCACCTCCCTCCCTTCCCCACTGAAAAAAGAAAAGACAACAAAGTTCTTATAATAAATAACCATAGTCAAACAAAAGTCCCCTATCCCACTTGCTGGCCTCTGACCTCTTCTGTCTCCAACCCATCCCTTATACAGAAGCCGAAATTTTCCTAATGCACAGGTTACTTCTCCACTCAGAAACTTTTAGCAGTTCCTCACTGCCTATTGGATAAAATAGTAGCTCCTAGGCCTGGTGTTTAAACCTCTCCACAGTCTGGTCCCAACCACACTCTTTAGCCTAATTATATATGACTTCTGTTCACGTAGCCTTCCCATATTCTACATTCTAGTCAACTGGCCTACCTGAACTTAATATGCCACTCTCCGCTGACCTTACACATCTCCCTTAACAATACTGTTTCATTCAAATCCAGCCTCAGACACTTAACATTTATTAGCTGTATGACCTTGGGCAAGTCACTTAACCCCAATTGCCCTGCCTTCTCCCTTCCAAAAAGACCAAAAAAAAAAAAAACCCAACAAAAAACAAACTTTCATAATAATGTGATGAATAAAATTATAACCAAAGCTGAATATTAATATTATCTGAATATCTAATATTATATCCCACCACTATTCCTTGAAGACATGCCATTTCTGTCTTTCAGAATCATTCTTACTTCATGATTCAGCTCAGATGCCACCTCCATGAAGC
Organism: Petaurus breviceps papuanus; assembly: GCF_028583685.1. Lineage (NCBI taxonomy): Eukaryota > Metazoa > Chordata > Mammalia > Diprotodontia > Petauridae > Petaurus > Petaurus breviceps. The sequence continues at coordinate 3,799,156 of NW_027186540.1, read as the reverse complement.
TTTGCCCAATGTCTTCAGCTAAAAGAGACCTTTCTCTGCCCATTATACCCTACTTTGTATAGTTAGTTAAGTAGAAAAATATTAAATCCCCCTTGCTCCCCCACTGAGTAGAATATAAGCAACTTAATCTTTGTACTTCCAGAGTCCAGCATTGAGCCTTGTACATAATAGGTACTTGAAAGATGTTTATTAAATTAGAATTACTTAATGAGAAAATGGTATAACTGTTGGTCAGATTCCATAAAAACCAATTTAACCCACATTGTAGCTGAAATATGTACATTTAGATTTACACACAAACATAAAAACAAGATTAGGAACAGAATATCTTAGGAAAAGTATATGTCTATATGTGTATGTATGTGTATATATGTATATGTGCATGTATATATCAATATCAATATATAAATATATCCATGCTCAGTTGGAGCCTTGGGGTGGTGGGGAGGGGGGAGGAAGGGGGAAAAACTACAAAGTAAAAAGTGTATAGCAGAGAACAAAAGAAAACTTATAAGGAAGCAAAGATGAACACCTTTCAATATAACATAGCATTTAATGTATAGACTTTCTTAGTCTATAATGATAAGTTATTGCTATATATTCTGAATCTTCTATGTTCTGCTGTGCATATGACATGCTTTTTTCTTATTTTATATTTAAGTTCAATATATTACTTTATAATGTTTCTTTTCTTTTCCTATTATGTATTTAAGTTTTAGTATTTGTCTAAAATAAAAAAATTTTAAAAATAGATTTACAAAACAAAACAAAAAAATGTAGTGGCAAACAACTTGCCAGGTACAGCAAAATGTTTTGACAAGGAGTCTCATGCTTGTTAAGACCAGTAGAATATAAACTTACATCATATGAGGCAGCTAGGTGGTACAATAGTACAGAGTGGTAGGTATGGAGTAGGAAGAGCTGAGTTCAAATCTGGCCTGAGGCACTTACTAGCTGTGTGACCCTGAACACATTATCTAACCTCTATTTGCCTCAGTTTCCTCAACTGTAAAATGATGACAATAATAGCATTTATCCCTTAGGATTATTGTGAGGACAAATGAGTTTATTTTTATAAACATTTATAATCTTTGAAAACATATACACTTAGTGTAGTATCCAACACATACTAGGTGCTCTATAAATGCTTATTCCATTCTTGAATTCTGGGGCTTTTTTTCATCTTTGTCTTTTCATGGCCAGTACCTAGCACAATGACTTTTACATAGAAGGGTCTTAAAATTGAACTGCTCCTCTGAGGTCCACCTCTCATTCATCAGATTGGTAAAGATTACAGATATGGAAAGTGATCATTATTGGTGGGGTTGCTAGAAAACAGGCAGACTAAAGCAGTGCTGGTGGAGCTGTGAATTGGTCCGGTGTTCCTGGAAAGCAATTCAGAACCCTGCCCCCAAAATGGCTAAACCATCCCTACCCTTTGATCCATAAATATCACTACTAGGTTATACCCCAAAGAGATCAAAGAAAAAGAAAAAAGACTTATATGTACAAAAACGTTTATTGTAGCTCTTTTTTTGTAGTAGCAAAAAACAAAAACAAAAAACCCAAAACAAACAACCCTGTAATTTATGGAAGTATCTATCTGTTAGGAACAGCTAAGAAATTATGGTATGTGAATATTATTAGGGTATGGAATATTATTGTGCCACAAGAAATGATAACATGGACAATTTCAGAGAAAATTGGCAAGACCTGTATGAATTGATTCAGAGAAGAACTGATGCAAGCAGTGAAAAGAGAAGTGATTAGAAGCAGCAAAAACAATTTATACATTATAAAAAAATAAAACCTAGCATTTACATAGCATTTAAAGGTCGCAAAAACATCTTAAAAATATCATCCGACTTTTTCCCAGTCCTCATTCTCCATGATTTCTTTGCTGCCTTGGAACTGTTGATCACTCCTCCCTCCTCCATACTCTCTTCTCTGTAAGTTTTTGGGATATTATTCATTCCTGATTCTCCTCTTATTTATCTGACCACTCCTTCTCTGTGTCCTTTACTGGGTGTAACCTCGAAAAAATGTTAGTCCCTGACCTGGATGATGTCTTACACAGAGTCCAAGTGAAAAACAGGATCCTTTAGGTAGATATTGCTTACAGATGATATTGTGCCAACCCTGAAGTATTACAGGGCCTTTTCATTAATACTGAGGATTATTCAAAAAAGACTGGCCTAACAAACTGTACAAGAAAAATTAACATAGATGAAAAATGCCACTTGTCCACACAAGGACATGCAGTTGGAAAGGCAGTCTATTCAAGTTATTGTAGCTGTACTTATATCTAGGAAAGGGACCATTGATAAGCAATAAATCATGTCAGAATTGAAGAGGAAGCAGAGAGTGGGCAAAATTGAATTTGGAAAATAGCAAAGTTGTTCCTTGGGGCAAACCCACACCTTTTTAATACAAAGGAACTTCCAGTGATGCCATATAGTCATCATAATCACCAAAGAATCGAAATCGTGGGTGACCTCAATGTCAATGGAGATATAGGTGGTGGGATTACAGAGCACTGGGATATCTCCATGCCTGACCAATGAGGAAGAAATAGCACAAGGTATATTACTAAGGAAATATGTAATGTGAAAAGGGGGCAAGCTGGTCAGGTAGCAAGAGTGAAGGACAGGAGATGGAGAGCCTAGATGCTCCAACAAGGTATCTTATACATACTGTAGCATGGAAGCTTCTTGAAGGTCATGGTACCCATAAATTACAAAACTGTCTGGAGGACAGCCTCCAGAAAGCAGGATGGACCCTATGTAGCGGGTCTATGGAGCACACGGACAAGAATTTCACAGCGACAAGTTGGAGGGGTTGTGGTTTGATGGAAGCAATGGTCATATAGCTAAGATCTCAGAGGCATTGAAACATTCAGGTATGGATATAGAAAATGATATCTTTGTCTTTTAGGCATCCTAAAATTAGGTTAGGGACTGGATCTAGGATTTCATTGCTATGGAGAACTCCTGGAAGAGAGAACTCTCTCTCTACCAATGCAGATCTAAACCCTTTCTTCACGGTTTTTAATGTAAAGCCTATGGCCCCATTCTGGGAATCATGTTTTAAAATGTACAAAATACACAAGATTACAAAGGAAATAAATTATATTGAATCACAATTACCAAAATTAAGAAAAAAAAACCCCACCACCAAATTCATAGAGCCCTGCCTTAGAGAATTGCTTAGGACAATGGGAGTTTAAGGGACAACAGATCCAGTATGAGTGAGAGGCAAGACTTGAACCCAGACCTGCCTGGCTACTAGGCCAGTCGGCTTTTTATCCACCATGCTCTACTGTGTCTTTTGAACATAGTATATTTAAAAAAAAATTCTTTAAATATTTTTTCAAAAGTGTTTCTTAAAGTAAAATGCAAAACACATGAAACACATTTAGTCACAAATCCCTGTTCTAGTAATTTATTAAAATCTGGAAAACCACTAAGACAAGAAACCCACATATTCACTTTGAATGCTGGTTCTTAGAAGAAAAACAAATTTTAAATCAGGGAAAACAGAAGAATGGAGAGGTAGATAGTGGCTTCTATGGAGCTTCAGGGCCTTTCAGTGATTGATGGTAATGGTGTTTTAGCATGTCCAGGTCTTCTTAGGGCTTTCCTGTTCTTTTTTTTTGTTGTTGCTTTTTGGAGGGGAGAATGAAGGGCAATTGGGGTTAAGTGACTTGCCCAAGGTCACACGGCTAGCAAGTGTTAAGTGTCGGAGGCCAAATTTGAACTCAGGTCCTTCTGACTCCAGGGCCAGTTGTCTATTCACTGTGCCACCTACCTGCCCCAAACTTTCCTGTTCTTTCATGCAGGTGGGTCACTAGCCCTTAGCTAAGGTTAGGCTCATTGGTTCACAAATGTAAGATGCCTGGTGATTCCACTCCAGGTTTTTCTGCTTTCTCTTCTCATAAGTACTTAAGCTCCTGAGTCATTCTCTCCCTTCTAGCATTCTCTAGTTGTCACAGGTAGGAAGCAGGCTTTAACCAAGCCTGGCCACCGTTCAGGAACTATGCCTTTCCTCTACCTGTTTCTTCCCCCTCTTCCCCTCCCCATCCCAATCTCCTCTACCTGGCAGTACTCATGGCAGATGGACTCAGATTGGGACTTTGACCTTGGGCAAGTTCTTTGGCCTCTCTTCAGCCTCAGTTTCTTCATTTGTAAAACAAGAAGGTTGGACTAACGGATCTCTAATATCCCTTCCAACTTTCAAAAACAAATGACAAAAACATAACTCTGGCAGTAGCATAAGCAGGAGGCAGGGGGAGAGGGGGAGAGGGAGAGGGAGGGGGAGGGGGATGGAGAGGTAGAGAGAGAGAGAGAGGGAGAGAGAGAGAGAGAAAGAAAGAGAGAGA
>NW_027186540.1:3684897-3794378 GCF_028583685.1 Petaurus breviceps papuanus | reverse complement strand
AAGAAACTCTCTATTTCATTTTAATTGAATTCCCTTCCTACAAATATGGATTTTTACATATAGATCTGGGCCATGAAACAAAAGCAAATGTTTTAGAGTTCCAAATCACCACATACTCAACTTAGTGAATAAAGTCTTTTCCACATGTCCACACTTGCTCACATCCCTCTCACCCACTTGCTGGAACATCTCCAATGTGTATGGGAAACTATACTTTCCTTGTAGAGGTGTGTGTGTGTGTGTGTGTGTGTGTGTGTGTGTGTGTGTGTGTGTGTGTGTTTGGGTGTGAGTGTGTATGTTTGAGTATGAGTGTATGTGTGAGTGTGTGTAAGTGTGTGGGAGGGTTTGGGGGTTGTGCACTAGGGGACAGTTCATACAAGATTACTAGGAAGATGCTGTAACATATTTTAAGCAGAACAGTTTCAAAATGCTAAATATATTAAATCAATCATGATACAACTCCCTGAGTCAAACTGCTCCTTCAGTAAAAGAGTATGTTAAGTGATAGGCTCTCCCCATTCCCATTCTAAAAGAGAATGAAGTATATGTTTCTGAACTTACTCCTAATTACCATGACTTAAGAGCAGTCTGGCCACTGACAGCTAAATATACCTGTGCAAAATTGCTAGACTCCACCTATGGTCCCATAACAGCCTGAATCACAGAGAAGCTGAGAAATTCACTAGGTCAGAGTTTTAGTTTTAGGTCTTAGGCCAGTCTTAGAAATTGGCATATGTGTAGCACAGATTATTATTATTTTTATCATCATCATCATCATCACCACTATCATTAGCTTTAGGTAGATGGGGAGAGCCAGCTATCGTCATCAAGGAAAAATCATGAAAAGTGCTGCATATAATAAAAATACCTCAATATTGTGCCTGATTATTATTACCTATGAATTACCAAGTTATCATCCCACAACTGGCTATCTGATATGTATAGAGTTTTACTACATGCCTCCATCCAAAGAAAATACAAGAACAAAACTCAGTTTTTTCCTAAAAAAGATGTGATGGCTAAAATATTTCCAAACCTGAACTAGGTAATCTATCAGTCACTGTCCAGTTGGACAGGGAACCTAGCTTTGTTTTTTTTTATTGTTGTTGGTTTTTGTTTGTTTGTCTTTTTGGCTAGAGGTAGTATGATAGCATCAGTTGTGAGAACATGCTACCTCTTAGCCAGCTAAGCATTTCTTTATCATTGATTTGGCAATGCAAATTGATAAGATAAAAGATGACTGTAGAAGAGATGGAGAAACTGAGGGAAAGAATGAAGCATCCATGGACTTGTTCAGTCATTTTTCAGTCCTGTCCAATTCTTCATGACCCCATTTGGGGTTTTCTTGGCAAAGACACTGGAGTGGTTTGCCATTTCCTTCTCAAGCTCATTTTTTACAGATGAGGAAACTGAGGTCAACAGGGTAAGTGACTTGCTCAAGGTCACACAGCTAGTACGTGTCTGAGGCCAGACTGAAACTCAGGAAGAAGAGAGTCTTCCTGCCCTTAGGCCTGGAACTCTATCCACTTCACTACCTAGCTGCCTTACTACTTATCTTTAAATTGGTCATAGGTAGTTTCTTTTGAGGCAAGACTACAAATACCACTCTAAACTGCTGATTCAGATACTCCCTGATGTCTGTATAAAATTTCTGAGTTCAAAGCAATCATCTTAGATGCAGAGTGCAGCAACTATTTAGGAACTCTATGTCCATCTATGGGGTAGCAAGATGGTGTGTCGGTTAGAGTGTCAGGCTGGAGTCAGGAAGACTCATCTTCCTGAGTTCAAATCTGGCCTCAGAGACTTACTAGTTGTGTGACCCTGGGCAAGTCACTTAACCCTGTTTACCTCAGTTTCCTCATCTGTAAAATGAGCTGGAGGAGGAAATGGCAAACCACTCTAGTGTCCTTGCCAAGAAAACTCCAAACAGGGTCAGCAAGAGCCAGACATGACTGTAATGACAGAACCACAAAAAATGTTCATCTAAAAATAGAGAGGCTGGGGCAGGGGGAACAAGGTGGGGTGGGAAGGGGAAGAAAAAATATACGAGGGATGAAATATAGTAGTAGTGTGTGAATTACTTGGGACAAGCAATAATTTTATAATTTTAATATGGGTTCATTTAGTTAAAGCAATGGTTATGCACCTGTGCTTTTACTGACATTAGGCTGACCCATAATGTCTGCCCTTGACAACATGAAACCAGATTGAGTTGCTTTCCCCACTGTTAGTTCTAAGTTGAATGCTGGATTTCATTGCTTTCTTTTGTTGTTTTTAATTCTGTGGTTAAGGGGCAGCTAGGTGGTGCAGTGAATAGAGCACCAGCCCTGGAATCAGGAGGACCTCGGTTCAAGTCTGGCCTCAGACAAAACACAAAAACTAGCCATGTGATCTTGGGCAAGTCACTTAACCCCAATTGCCCTCAAAAAAGCAAAAAAAAAAACATCAATTAATTCTGTGGTTAAGTGGATGTTATTCCAAGAAAATATGTAGCTATTAAAGAGAGCACTTCAATGACAATGACAGTGATATCTCTGCTTTTGTGACAAAATCAAGTGTTTTCAAGGATCATGGAAGCCCATGATGAAATATTTGTCACAAAGAGGAAAGGAAAATGCAGTAGAAAATGAAAAACAGCTCCCCCAAACCTGAAAAAATTGATACAAAACTGCCTAATTAATCTATAAAAAACAAGAGGAACCTAAAAGCTGGAGTGGTAGTTATTGATTATGCTACAGGGTAGTCAGCATAGGCTCCTTAAAGTTTAGAAGAACAATGAGAAGACCAGGTGTTTTTTGTTTGGTTTGGGTTTTAAAGCTGCTAAGCACTACTATGAAGAAAAAAATTGTCAAGACCAAGATAACTCAAAGACTAGAGGATAAGTGGAAAAGGTTATTACTACTGATGAAACTTCTTCATTCAAGGTTATACCCAAACCATTATCAAAAGTCTAGATAAATTTGAAATATTATGGGTGTTATCCTCAGACTGTAAAGCATCCACCTGAAAAATAAATGTTTGAGGATCTTTTAAAAATCTTTCCAGTTGGCCTGGAAGTTTTTTACCAATTGAAGGAATGATGGAGCAGTATGGTTAAGTAAAATGAAGTGAGGAAGATCTGGGTTCAAATCTCACCTCAGACCTTACTAGTGTCACCCTAGGCAAGTCACTTAATCTTTCTGGGTCTCAGTTTTTTTATCTGTAAAATGAGAGGGTTGGAATAGATGTCCTCTAAGGCTACTTTCAGTTCTATAACTATTAACTCTGACAAATATGTAGATAGAATGAGAAGCAGAATTGTTCCTGAATAATTCCCAGCCAGAGACAGAATACTGAATCATGACCTTGTACCACACCACATGCAATTAATTAATTTTCTTTATTCTCATAAATCCTTGCAGGTTGTATTAATCTCATTCTGCAGAAAGGGCACTCCCAGGACACAAGGCTAGCCCATAGAGAGAGAGGCATGTAAGGGATACAAGGAATAAGTTAAATGTGTCCAAAGTCAAATACCCATCCATCCATCCATCCATCCATCCATCCATCCATCCATCCATCCATTTTATGAAAGAAGATAACATCTGAATTTAAAATTTGGATTTCTGTACCGCCCCTCAAAATACAGGCATGCCATAGACCTGGCTAGAGACAGAGGGTGCTAAATAAGCCTAGTAAAAATGTATTTGCTGATATCTTGAAAAAGCAATAAAAGGGGATTTAAGTGAAAAAGGAAGAAAGATGGGGGGGAAGCTGATTATGATATCCACCAAGCTAGATACCATAGAGGACAGCTAAAATATGAGAGGAGGAAGAGCTGGAGCCGCCACCCAGAAATTCGGGAGACATAATCTAAGAGAACAATAAAACCCATGGCATTTGATTTCTAAATACAAATATCTCAAGTTGAATATATATGTAACAAACAAGATGGACTACAGTGCTCTATGTAAGATGGCAAATTTGACCTTGTGAGTGGTGCTGGAGGGTAGATTGGGCTGGGCTGGAATGCACTCTCTCGAACAAACTGCTAAATTTTCAGTGTGAGCATTTACACTTTGAAATTCTGCAAACTCTTGTTTGTTAAACATTTACCAGCACAATGCTGGGAATACCTTACTCAAAATAAACAACACAGTTGAAAGGAGGGGAGTGGGGCAGTATATAAAAAATGGACTCCAGTAAATTGTGAGCTCTTTGAGGGCAGGGACTATCTTTGTCTCTTTTGGTATGACTAGTTCTTATCAATGCCTAGCACTTAAGATTGACTGAAAAAAAAAGTTTTCACCAGAACTGGATTCAAAAAACTGCAGGATATAATGGGGCTTTATATTAGGCATTGGAATAGAGAGGAGGATAAGCAAAAGACAGTAGTCAGGAGACCTAGGTTCAGTACCAGCTGCTAGTTCTTGTGACCACAGATAAATGGATCAAGTGATACAATAGGGAAAGGACTCGTCTAGTCCAAACCTCTCAGATTAGCCTCCAGAACAAGCATACAGAGGCTGATGGGTAGAGTATAGGCCCTGGAATCTGAAGCTCCTGGACATTTTTAAAGGAAGGTACTCAGAACTGAGTTCCAGGACCCAGTGAATCCCAGCTTACTTCTCTTGTGACCATGGATATAGGCAGGTAACCTAGGCCCCACAGGCCTCAGGTATTTTACCTATAAGAATGAAGGGGTGGGGCTGGGCATGGTGGTGCTCATCTGTAATCCCGCCTACCCAGAAGACTGAGGAGCTGGGGGATCTTTTGAGCCCAGGCATTCTAAACTGTACTAGGTCCAGTACCAATATGGTTAATCCTTGGGAAGGAGGGGAGGGCACCATGCTGCCTGAGGAGGGGTGACCTGCCCCAGGTTGGAAACAGAGTAGGTGAAAATTCCTGTGCCAAGCAAGTCAGTGGTGCCTGTAAGTAGCCCTTGAACTTCCAGTATAGGCAAGGTCAGGAGACATAAACAAAGAAACAAACAAACAAAGAGGTTGGTCTAGCTGACATCCATGGGCCCTTCCAGCTCTAAATCCTAGCTCTCCGCTTCTGTTTCCTCACCTGTAAAATCAAATGAATAATACCTGTAGCACTCACCTCACAGGGTTGTTGTGAGACCCAAATGAAACAGCGGCTGCCAAGCACTCAGCAAACCTTAAAGTTCTTTTAAAATCATCATCCTCATTTTCTAGACAAGGGAACAGAGACCCAGAAGAGGTGAAGAGATTTGTCAAAGGTCACAAAAGGTTCTAAGTGCCAGAGAAAGGACTAGAGAACAGGTCTTCTGACTTTAAGGCTGCTAGGTGGTACAGTGGATAGGGCGCTGGACCCGAGTTAAAATTTGGTCTCAGACATTTATTAGTCCTGTGACCTTGGGCAAATTACTTAACCTCTGTTTGCCTCAGTTTTCAAAGCTGTAAAATGGTGATTATAATAGCACCTACCTCCAGGGACCTTTGTGAAAATTAGATGAGATATTTGTAAAGCATTTAGTCTGGGATATAGCAGGCATTAAATAAACTCATTTTTTCTTTTCTTTCCTCCTTCCTTTCTTCTTTCCTTCTTTTCTTTCCTCTGTCCTTCCCTTTCTTCAAGTTCAGGGATTCCCTCCCCCCCCCCATATTACCTCCCATTCCACTTCTCTGACCTTCAGTTTCCCTTCTGTAAATTATAACTTCCATAATGACCTTTTAGTGTTATGTTGTAAGAATCAAATGAAATAATGTATATGAATACAATTCATAAACTATAAAGCATTATACAAAAGGTAGGTTTTAAATTATTAATAAAGGCTGAAATTGCACTAGCTTTTTTTGATTACTAGGTCACAACACTTACAAACATAATGGGGGGAGGGGAGGACAAAACTAAGATACCACAGACTGTAGGTAGAAAGGACCATAAATCCTTAGGAGAGAATATCTAAGAAGTCATAGAATCAGATTTAGAGTAGGAGGAAAGGATCTCAGAGGTCATCTAGGCCAACCCCTTAACTTTACAATTAGGAAAGTGAGGCCCATGAAGATGAAGAGATTTGCCTAAACCCAAACAGATTGTAAGCATCAGAGGTGGGATTTGAACCCTGGACAGGGAGGACAGCAATAGATTTCATGGCCTCAGATGTTTATATACAAATGCACAAAGCTCATCCCTCCCTGTCCCCCCCTTCCCCCTGCTCCCCAAGCCTAGGTTTAGGCTGTTAGATTATTGTAGGCCCCCATCAAAGAGTTCAGCACCTGGGGCAGCCTTCCTTTCCATCCTAATCCCCTACCCTTACACTTGGAACTTTCCATGGCATAATGACATCTTTCCCCATCTTTGTCCTCACTTCAACCTCCTGTCATTCCATCCCTCCCTCCTGCCCCAGTCTGTCATTCTTGGCTTCTCTTTCATCCCTTTCAAAATTTCAACCCTGTAGTTAAAGCCATTCAGCTCTCCACTGCTGTCTACTTTTGAATCCCTTGACTTTTTGTCCCATTGCTGATCCTTCCACTGGCAAACCACAATCATAGGTTATTCCCACCATTTATCTGTGTTGGGGTTTTTTTCCCCTCCATATTTTATTTTTAAATTATCAACTTAACAAACATGACCATTCCGTTATGCAAACTTTTAGTATACAGAGAACAGAAAGGGAGATTGTACACGAAACAGTGAGCTTCTGTTACAAAGTTTTAAATCACATATGTTAAGAGTGTTTATTTAAATTAATATGGTAGAAACAAAATGGCTCTATGGCCCTTTTCTTTATCACTATTCATTAACTCCTTCCCCCCATGGAAGTTCTCTTTTGTAACAAGTATTCACAATAAAAGTAAAACAAATAAATGTAATAACCATGTCTGAAAAACCCATCTCCTTTTGCATTTCTTGTCTATCAACCTTCTGCCAAGAGGTACAGGTTTCATGTTTCATCAGCTATCCTCTGAAATCATAACTGGTTACTGTATTGATCAGAGTTCTGTTGCCTTTCAGAATAGTTTTGCCTCAGTTTACCTGGGACTGTGTTTCTGACTTTCTGGACTTCAATCTCATATCCTCAGCTGCAGTCTCACCCTGGAAGTTCCCTCAGAGCCTTGGGCTTTCTCACCCTGGAAAGTCTGTCCCTCTGCCATGCCAACACCCTTCTCTCATAGCTGAGTTCCTTCCTGGGGCCTACGTTTTGGAGAGGGACCCAGGCCAGCCAATGTTCATTCTCCTCCTGACTGTACTTCTGATTTTCTGGACTTTAGGACCATGCCCCGACGCAGATACCTTCATCAATGACCCGTCTCCTGTTGGTCTTCCCTTTTGGCTTCCTTTTGTGGTTTTTGTTGTTGTTGTTGTTGAATCATTTCAGCTGTGTCTGACTCTTTGTGACCCCATTTGGGGATTTCTTGGCAAAGATACTGGACTGGTTTGCCATTTCCTTCTCCAGCTCATTTTACAGATAAGGAAACTGAGACAGACAGGGTTAAGTGACCTACCCAGGGTCATATAGCTAGTAAGTAACTGAGGCCAGCTTTGTGTATTATCTTCCTCTATCAGAATATAACGTCCTTGAAAGCAAAATTGATTTTCTTTTTGTTTAGATTTGTATCTCTAGCACAGTAGAGTCCTTGACATGTACTACCTGCCCATTTGGTAAATTGTTACTGTTCTGCTCATTTCACTCTTCATCAGTTCATACATGTCTCCCCAGGTGTCTCTGAATTCGTCATATCTGTCATGTCTTTCATCACAATAATATTCATTTGCCTTCTCTGAGCCTCTCCCCTTCTCTCAGCTCATGCACTGCCACCACCCTAGACCAAGCACTCCTCACTTTTCAACTGGACCACTGCAGTCCTTTTAATTTTTGGTCTGCCTGACCCAAAACTCTTCCTTCTCTAACCCAAATAGCTGCTAAAGCAATTTTTTTAAAATGCAAATCTGACCATTTGTGACTCCCCTACTCATTTAACTCCTGTGGCTCCCTATTACCTACAAAATCAAATATAAATTCCTCTGCTTAAAGTCCTTCTCAACCTGGTTCCAATGTACCCTAGTACAATAGGCTCCTTCACACACAGAGACTATGATCTAGCCAAAATAGCCTTCTTGTCTGTCACATATCTGTCACATTCCACCTCTTAGACCCTCCAGTTTCCTTCAACAAGAAGCCTTTCCTGATCTTCCCCATCCTTCCCATCCCCAGTTAGGGCCTTCTCTTACTAATACAAAACCCCCAAACCTTGACTTATTTTTTTACATACTTATGTATATCAATGTTTCCCTTCCACTCCTGTCCTTCCCAATCCCCAGTAGATCAATATAAGGTCTTTGAGAGCTAGGACTGTTTCAGTTTTTGTCTCTGCATCTCTACCAGCCACCACAGTGCTTGCTTGGCACACAGTAGCAATACTTACTGTATGTTGATTGATTACCACTCTCATGCTGCTGAATATCAGTCAAGGGAGTCACCAAACCATGCCAAATGGGTCCACTCCAAATTTGTGTTGTCTCAACTGGTCCCTCACTGCTGCAGGGCAATTATTCTATTTCCTGATTGATTCTTTTCCTGTACTCTGCAAGAGTCATGTTTGAAATCTTTTCTCCTCTCAAACCTCCTATTCCACAATTTTCTCCCTGTCAGAAGAGGATCTTGGGTAAAATTTAGTAAGAAAATGCAGTATATCTCCCTCATCACAAACTTCTTCTTTTCTATTCTAGCTCTCAAAACCCCTAAACATTATCTCCCCTCCCCCATCATTCTTTGCTCTAATCTCTGACTCAGAGGTGTTTTCTCACCAAATTCAACTTCTCTTGGTGCAATTGGAGTTGGTCCCTCCCATTCTTCTCCAGAAACTTGTCTCTTTGTTCACCCTCCTCCCCCTCTGTCTAATTCTCCAACTCTTCCAAACCCACTGGCTGCAACCTACAAACCCAATCAGTTCTCCCAATTGTTTAAAAAAAAACAACACTTCACTTGATCCTATCACCTCCTTAAGCAATTATAACATATCTCTCCTCCTTTTCACAGCCACATTCCTAGGAAAATCTGCCCGCTTTGTGCTCCTACTCATTTCTCAACTTCTTGCAACATGGCTAATAACAATCTTACCTCTCAATTGCAACTGCTTCCTCCAAAGTGATCTGTGTTCTCTTAATAATTAAATGTATTTCTCAGTCTTCATTCTTCATATGTATATACACACACACACACATACATATATATATATAAACATACATATATATTTGTGTGTGTGTATACACATAAATACTTCTTGATTTTACTTCAAATACTTCTTGACCTCTCTGAGGCAGCTTACACTGCTAACAACGTCCACCTTCCTGGACACCCAGCTGTCACAACATTGCCCTCTCTGGGTTCACCTGTCTAACTGATCCTTCTAAGTTTTCTTTGTTGATGATAAATCATCTCTGATGCACCGTCCCCTAACCTTTGGTGCTCCTTGGGCCTTCTCCTTCATCAGATCCTTGGGGTTCAACCATCATCTCCATGCAGATAACTACCAAATATCTGTCTATCTATTGATCAATTGATCTATTGCCCTGTTTGATCTCTCCAACCTCCAAGTAGACATCCAACAGGCAATACAAATACACCATGTCCAAAATGGAAATTGTAATCCTATGTGCCTTCCCCCAGCATGCTACACCCCTTCCCAGTGGAAAGTGCAAACATATGGGGAACATGTAGACAAGGATTAATGAAAGGAGAAACAAACAATATTGTGGCAGAGGTTCGGAACACCTGGCAAGAAAGAGGAAAGAGAGAGTTCAGGAAACAGATCAAACTTGGCATAGTAGTAATGAGGGACTTGTGTCCCATCTACTGGAGGCGTTTTGTCTGCAGAGCAGCTCTTAGGCCACCAAGTGGAGCATTGGGTAAAGCTGAGGCTCCTGGAGCCAAGAAGACTCAAATTCAGCTTCAGACGTTTACTAGCTGTGTGATCCTGGGTAAGTCACTTAACCTCTCTTGGCTTCCTAATCTGTAAAATGCGTATAATAGTTGTACATACCTCCCCAGGTTATGGTGAGGATTAAATGAGTAATATGGATAAGTGCTTTGCAAACTGTGAAGTCCCAGCTTTAAATACTAGCTATTGCCATTCCTTTTCCAATCCCTTAATTCTAGTATCTTCCTTCTATTGACTATTTCCTCTTTATCATATAGATAGATATAGCTTATTTGTACATAGTGTTTTATGTATCACAGTGTTTTATATATGTCTTCTCAGATCACAAACTCCTCTAGGGCTCTTCCTTGTATTTCCAGCACTTAGCATAGTACCTGACACACAATAAGTGCTTAATAAATGCTTACAGGCTTACCTTGATATTTGACCTTCGTATGTAGAAGTGATGAGAAAAACCACTATGTCAGACTTGATGCTGACCAATATGGAAGAAGTTACTGGTGAAGTAGAAAGAATGGAAACCTTGAAAGGGCGTCACCTAAGAACTCATGATGAAGGAGAAGAAATTCAGGCAAAGCTAGGCATCTATTTAGATTTAGGGAAAGCAGGTTTCAGAGTTCAGAAGAAGGATAGTTATGTTCCCAAGGACTGAAATTACACAAGGGAAGTTAGTCCAAGAAGCAAATGACATGCTTCAGGATGAAATTCTGATGACACAAATAAAAATCTTTGTGAGGAGAAAGAAAAGGAATAGCTATTCAAAGAAACTCAAGCGGATCCATCATGAACTCATTCATCGACAAAAAAAATTTTTTTTAATGCAAAAGCTGAAAACCAGGGTATTTAAACTGAGATGAATTAAACCACAAACATAGGATGGTCCTCTAAGAATGGTGTCAGAATATTAAAAGCCCAGAATGAGTTCATACTGGTGAAGGATGCCAAGGTCAACAAAAAGGGATTTTAAAAAGCTACATTGGGAGCAAATATTACTTAGTATGAATTACGTAGCTTTGTTGAAGTAAAGCCTACAACCCAAGTCCTTCTCTCATGACTCATCATGACACAGAAGTGACCCTGATAAGACCACCAGCACAGCACCAGCTGGAACGGTTTCTAGTCCAATCCCAGAGACAGATCTCTGCTATCTGAGGATCAGCCTACTCAAGCACAGAGGGGCTAATCACCACTAGGTTGGTTATGGTCTTTGGCTCTAGCAACCCATCAAACAGAAAAAAGACAAAATACCCTCCCATTTTGTGTCATTCTCTTCCTCAATAATGTTGACACTGTAGTCGAAAAAAGGTCAGAGTCCTAAGAATCATAGTTTTTAGGCTGTCTATGTTAACAGTAATTTAACTGGCAGTATTCTAAATCTGAGAGTTCTATCCAATGATTATGCAATTGACATAATGTTGAAAGAACCGAATCAACATATACCTTGATATACAATAACTTTTAAGAGGGAAGAGGGAAGAATGGTAGAAAATAAAGCTTGAGGAGAAAGAAAAGAGTGAACTCAAAGGCTCTTAAACTAAATCTGAGTAGAAGGCTAAATATTTTTGAAAGATGAAAGTGCCGTACATAGTGAATATTGAGCAATTAAAATCGATTGGTTTATTGTAAAGGGAATAACTGGGTACTAATGTGAGAATCATTTCTAAATAATCTGTTTGGTCACACCATAAACTAGTTAGAGCAAAGATCTAAAGCAATCAGCACCATGCTACAAACCAGAAGGGCAAAGATTAGAACAAGACACTGCATGCATTTACAACTGTTCTTATTTCACTGCCAAACTCCTAGAAAGGATCTTCTAGTCTCGCCTTTAATAGCCTCACCACCCACTCACCTCTCCACCCCTTGTAGCTGGTCTTCCAACGAACTTTACTGAAACTGTTCTCTCAAATGTTACTGATGATTTCTTTTCTTTTTTTTTTTTTTTGACAAAAAGTATTTTTATTTCACCTCTGAATTATTTGACATCTGAATAAGCGTTGACTCCTCAGGACACAGCCTTTGGCATCTTTTCCAACTTATTCATCAGCTTGTTGCACGGTGCCTTTCTCAGAAACATAGATGCCATCCAAAAATTTTCGGATATCCTTATTTTTGACCGTGGTGGCCTGTTGGATCAGGGCAGCTGAGTTTGAAACAAGTTCAATATCATTTCCTTCAAGAATTAACTCATCTTTTTGGGCTTGAGAAACAGCACAAGCAACACCTGGTCTCATGCGCGCTCTTCGGATATATTTTTCACCCAAGAAATTTCTGATTTCAACAAGTGAGCCATTCTCTTGAATAACAACATTGATGGGGAAGTGAGCATACACAGACCTCATCTTGTAACGAAAACCCAGGGTGACGCCTTTGATCGTGTTTTGTACATGACTACAGATTGTGCGCATGGTTGGAAATTCTTTTCGATTTCCCCACCACTTGTCTGCCTGAAGCCTTTTTTTCTTCTTTCCAAGGAGACTGAGCTCAACATTGATATGGTTGAAATCCCTGCGGAGGATTCCTCTGGGCCCTTTCACAATAACTGCCCGACCCTTAAGAGAGATGTCAACATTTTCTGGGATGTCGATGGTCTGGTTGCTTAGAATGGTCTTCATTCTGGTAGTGAATGGGCCAAAGAGGATTTCTTTTCTTTATTAAAGTAAATTTTTATTGAAATCTTTTTCTGGTTTTATTTCATCATAGTTTTCCCCAGTATCCCACTCATAGAGTCATCTCATATAACAAATAATATTTTTTTTTATTTTTGAGCAATCGGGGTTAAGTAACTTGCTCAAGGTTACACAGCCAGTTATTTCTGGGTGTGGTGCTGAGTGTCTGAGCCCGGGATTCGATCTCCAGGTCTTCTCAACACTGGAGCCGGTGCTCTTACTTGCTGTGCTACCTGGCCGCCCCACAAATAATATTTTTTAAAGACAAAAAAGAAAGTAAAGGAGGGAGAAAAATCAACATGATTAATATATTGAAAGAGTCTGAAAACACGTGTAGTGTATTATACCTATGGATCTCCCACTTCCACAAAGGTGTGGGCTAGAAGAGCCCTCTCAAAATAAATGAATTTTTTTTGCTTTTTGCAGGGGGCAACTGGGGTTAACTGACTTGCCCAAGGTCACACAGTTAGCAAGTGTCTGCTGAGGCCGAATTTGAACTCAGGTCCTCCTGACTCCAGGGCAGGTGCTCTATTCACTGTGCCACCTTGCCTCCTCTGGATGAATTTTTTTTTTTTTGCCTTTTGAAGGGCAATTGAGGTTAAGTAACTTGCCCAAGGTTAGGGTGTGTGTGTGTGTGTGTGTGTGTGTGTGTGTTAAGTGTTAACTCTGGAATATATGCCCATCTCATCTCCACCTTTTGGAAATCATAGGTTTGGGGCGGCTAGGTGATGCAGTAAATGAAGCACCAGCCCTGAATAAGCATCTGAGATTTATGGAGTTAAGGGTTATATCAACTATTTTTCCTTAATTTTATTTATTTATAAAATGAGACTAATGACATTAGATCTTCACTTACTTCACAATTGTAAAGCTGCATGAGGTAAATCTGAAGGGTCTTAGTTTTAAGGAAAGGAATTACTTATGAACTGTTCATTTTATTTCACACTTTAAAGTGACACCCAACATAAAAATTAGTTGTAGAAAGATCACTGTTTGGATCAAGAAGACCTGAGTTTGAATTTTGGCTTGCTAGGATTCCCTTGCTAACCATATGTTTTACTTCCTAGAGCCTTGGTTTCTTTATCTTACATTATCTATTCCACAAAGTTGTTACAAAGAAAATGCTTTGGAAGAACTAAAAAGTAGGGGGAGAAGGAAGAGGAAGCAACCTGACAGTGCTCAAAGGAAGAAGTCACCTGAAGAGTGGATGAGTAAAAAGGAAGAAAGAAAAGACCAAATCTCAAAGGGATTAATACAAAGCAAAAAAAAAAAAAAGCGTTTTGCTTGAAATTAGTAAAAGTTTAGGGGCCTCTACTGATTAGCAGAGAAGACAAAAAAATATTTACTGAACTTTAGAAATGTAAAGATTTATGGTTGGTATAGGGCAATATACATTTTAGGAATGTAGTAACCTTTCTCTTTCCTACATTTACTGCAAAATTTATATGGGGTTATGGATTATGAGCTAGAAAGGAATTCCAGACATCCAACCCCTCCTTCATTTAAGAGAGGAGGAAAATGAAGCCCATAGAGATTAAATGATGTGTCCAAGGTCATACAAGTATTAAGTGTCAGAGACAGTCATTGAACTCAGGCTTCAAAAATCAATCAATAAGCATTTATTAATAATCACCTATTATATGCCAGTCACTATAATAAGTGCTAAGGATACCAAAAAAAAGAGGAAAAAGACAATCCCTCCCCTTAAGGAGCTTACAGTTTAAGGCAGGAGGACATGCAAACAAGTAAGTTTACATGTAAACAAAGCAAGCTATGTACAGGATAAATAGGAAATAAGTAACAGAGGCACTAGAATTAAGTGGGGTTGGGGAATGCTTTCTGTAGGAGTTGGGATTTTAATTGGGATTTAAAGGAAGCTGGGGAGGTCTAGTCAGAATGGAGGAAGGGGAACATTCCAGGGATGGGTGACAGCTAGAGAAAATGCCAAGAGATGGAGTGTCTTGTTCATGAGATAGTTAGGAAGCCAGTGTCACTGGACAAGAGTCCATGGTGGAGAGTAAAGTATAAAAACACTTGAAAGGTAAGAGGGGGCTAGGTTATGAAAGACTTTGAGCATTCTATATTAAATCATGGAAGCCCTAGGGAGCCAATGGAGTTTGCTGAGTATGGAAGTGAGGTGATCAGACCTGTGCTATAAGAAGATCACTTAAGTGGCCAAATGAAGGATGAGTTGGAGGTGGGGTTGCAATAATCCTGGTGTGAGGTGATGAGAGCCATGGCAGAGTCAGAGGAGAGAAGATGTAGTATTTGAGAGATGTCAGGAAGGTGAAATTAACAGGTCTCGGTGGCAGATTGGATATGGGGGTTGAGGGCTAATGAGGAGTCCAGTATGACTGCTAAATTGCAAACCTGAGGGACTGGGAGAATGGCACTGTCCTCTACAGTAATAGAGAAGGTGGGGTGTGTGTTGAGGGAGGGGGTCTGGGGGAAATATCATGAGTTCTGATTTATACATATTAAGTTTAAGATGTCTACTGGACTCATCTGGTTTGAAATGTCTGAAAGGCAAGAGGAGATGAGAGATTACAGGTCGGTAAGGGGCAGGATAGGTGATGAGATCACCAAGGAGAGGAGTATAGAAGGAGAAAAAGGCCCAGGACAGAACCCAGAGGGCCACCCACAGTTAGGGGGCATAATCTGGAGGAGGGTCCAGCAAAGGAGAAAGAGAAGGACAGGTCAGATATCTATCACTATGGCCACTCTACCCTTCTCCATGAAACACAGCACATGGAAACCAAGACAGAGAATCTTTCATGACCAGTTAGGGTTCTCTTCCCTTTAACCCAAGCTGTCATCTTTCAGTCTTGTAAATTAACGGACTTAACTTGTAGAAATTAGGTCTCTGGGGATGCATCTCCACATTTCTCATATTGCCTAGAGGGTGTGCAATTTAACCTCCTTAAGGTTTGCAAAACTGGTCTGAAGACAGAATTTCATATTTAACCTGGGCCCGGAAATGGAAACCATATATTCTCAGGGTGGTGCCCAGAACATTGAATTCCATTCTAATCTGCCTCCTCCCTGTACCCTGGGTCGGTTCATTTTCTCTGAAAGAGATCGGTTTCATTCTCTTTAATTTCTCCTGAACCTCTGCCATCCTTGTCATGAGACATCAGGGATACAGCTGCAAAGAAAGAGTTTAAAAGATGGCAGGTGATATGGGAGCCACAGAGAAAACTGGGCTGTGGAGGGCAACTGTAGTCTGAAGTTCTCAGCCCAAGTCCCAGCACTGTTCTTTAACATGTAACCTCAGACAAATCACTTTACTTAACTGTACCTCAGTTTCCTCAACTGTAAAAGGAGGCCAATCTTTCTGTACCTAACTCAGAGGATTGTTGTGAAGACCAAATGAGATAATGCATGTAAAACACTTTTAAACCATAGCAGGTTATATGAGTGTAATTTACCATTATAATACATTAAAAAGCTAGTATTGTTTTTATGTTTACAGCAGGCGTTCAAATCCTCAAAATCTTTGGAAGTTATCTGTTTATTGGTTCTATTCTAAAGAGTTACTAGGTGCTTAGATATAAACTGGATGATTTGATAAAACCATAGAATTTGACTACAAATTTTGAAATTACTACCTCTCTGTGAAAGGCCTCGAAAGCATATCACATATGTAGTCTCTTATTCTTATAACGTCCATATGAAGGAATAAAGTAGCAGATATATTGTTTAAATCTGGAAAGGCAGAAACTGAGGTATTAAAAGTATCATATTATTTGTTCAAATTTCACCCCAAATAAACTAAATAAAATAAGCTCACCCTCCTCCCCCAAACAAAATCTCCTTGAAGACATCCTCAATAATTTGCAAAAGGTAAGAAGAGAGTGGATCTAAGCCTTGATGTCAATGGTTGGTCAATGAACATTTTTTAAGTGCCTTCTACATTCCAGGCACTGTGCTGAGCACTGGGGATACAAACAAAAGGAAAAAACATGTCCCTGCTTTCAAGGAGCTCACAGTTTAATGAGAAAGACAACATGCAAATAATTATGTGTCATACATACATACATACATACACACACACATATGGGATAAGTAGGAAGTAATAAATAGAGGGAAGGTACTAGAATTAAGGGAGACTAGGAAAGGTTTTCTGAAGGTGGGATTTTAGCTGGAACTTGAAGGAATCCAAAGGCAGAGATGAGGAGTGAGAGCATTCTAGGTATCAGGGACAGCTAGTGGAAATGCTTGGAGTTGGGAGATGAGTCTTGTTGAAGGAATATCAAGGAAATCAATGTCAATGGATTGAAGAGTAGTGGGGTAGGATGGAATATAGGTATAAAAATACTACAAAGGTAGGGTGGACAGGTTATGAAGGGCTGTTACCCCTCAGCAACTAAATGAGGTAATGAAAAGTCTTGACATGTCCCCACCTCCATTATCTGATGATCTCAAGAACGTCCACAATGTGATCTCCACAGCTTGTAAGTATTTGAGGCCAGATTTGAACTCTAGAAGATGAGTGTTGCTGACCCCAGGCCTGGCACTCTATCCATTGCGCCACCTAGCTACCCTGTGGCCTATACCATCACCTTTCAATTAGCAGTAAAATCTGAGAATCATAAAGCTAGAAGGCATTTTGCCCATTGTGAGCTCTGAGATCAAAACAGTTTTCAGGTCAGCTGGGTGGGCTGTCTCACACATCTCAGAAACACGTCTTCTCATGGTCTGTCTCCCATGGGTCCTGTCAGTATGACAGCAAGGCTATGTCAACCAGGAATGACCACTCTGGTGAAAACAGATAGAATGCTGCCATACTGAAGGCTCAACAAAACCCTGCCTGCCCTCTAACAAACAGAAATGCATCTTGGAAAGCAGGAATTTAATTCTGATGTGCCACTTTCTGCAACAGATTCTGGCTTATGCCACCCCAGACCCCAGGAGTCTTTTTTTTTTAAGTGGCATAAAACTAAGATTAGGGTGATATGGAATCTACTCTTCCCTGGCAGATCTTTCTCTCTCTTATCTCTCTGCTCATACATAAACATAGCCCCAGTTATCTGGTCTGGCTAATTGGAAAGCTCCCATCCAGGAAAATGAGGAAGCCTACAACACAAGTCATTATGATAATATATTAATAGAAAAAGCCAACTGTAATCTTACTAGAAACTTGACTTGGTTTCATGAATCATCTAAAAACATTCTTACTCCCAACTATATCTCACACTAAAAAGCTGACTATGATCTTAAGGTCAGGTAGTATTTTGACTATAAAATGAATTTAGGCATAGGGATGGATTAGGACTGGATCTATAATGTCACTGACATAGGGAACTCTCAGATAAGGAGACCCCTTGTATCAAAGTAGGTCATCATCTTCTCTGCAACTTATGGTTTTGGGGAGTTGCCTAGTTAAGTGACTTGTCCAGGAACATACAAAAAGTATATGTCAGGGAGGCTAGGTGGCATGAATAGAGCACCGGCTTTGGAGTCAGGAGGACCTGAGTTCAAATCTGGCCTCAGACACCTATCACAAAAGCTAGCCATGTGACCTTGGGCAAGTCACTTAACCCCAATTGCCATGCCTTCCTCCCTCCAAAAAGACCAAAAACAAAACAAAACAAAAAAAGTATTTGTCAATGGCACAACTAGGTCTTCCTAACTTCCTATTTGCAGCCAGGTCTCTATTCACAATACATTATCTCTCAAAAATGTAAAACACATTTTTAAAGAAATTTTTAAAAAACTGATGAATTTTAATTTTGTTGTGTCCTGAACACATTAAAAATGTGTACTTAGTAGTTTCTTGGGCACATTAAAATACTGGTAGTTTTTTAAAATGAGAAAAACCAATAAGAAACAGGCACTTATTCATCTTGAATGCTGATGCTAAGAAAAAAAAATATAGGTTAAAATTAGGAAAATCGGGAAGACTAAGAGATAGATGGCACCTTTGGTTGAACTCCTTTCTCTTCTCTTCATCTCCCTTACCTGGCAGAGCTCAAGACAGATTGATTCACACCTTGACTGTGGCCAACTTGAACTTCCCTTTTTTCACTTAAAGAGAAATAATTGGCAAGACTTGGCAACTCATTTAGAACCTGGGCAATATGGAGAATGGTAGTGCCCCCAGTAGAGACAGGGAAGTTGCAAATGAAAGGCACATTAAGGAGGGGAAGATGATGAGTTCAGTATTGAACACACTGACTTTTAGATTTCAAGTAGAAAGGAAGGCAGTTTGAGATGTAAGATTGTAGGATAAAAGGGTCATTGAGGCCATTGGGTCTAATCCAGGGGTGGGGAACCTGCTGCCTTGAGGCCCTCTAGGCCCTCTAGTGAAGCCTTGGTAGTCCCTTCATTTTAACAAAGGAGGAACTTTTGGCCCAGAGAGACTAATTGACATGGGAGCCTAGGAGAGAGATTACACTTGGAAAAATAATTTGGGGAATCCTTTTCATAGACGTAATAAGTATATGTAGGTGGTAGCTCTAGAGAAAGAGATGACAAGTGAAATATGCATAGCATGATTTTACATATATGTGTATGAATGTATATATGTCACATGTATATGTGTGGTATGTAATATGTGTGTAGTTATATTGTGATATATGTGCATATGTATATGTGTGGTATATATACATAGATGTCTATGTATATTATTTATGTGTGTACACATATATACACACACATATATACATTTAATTATAATCTTCTTTAGGGGGGGGGAGAGAGAGAAAAAATACAATTAAAGAGTATGTAGAGAGAACAAAATAAAACCTATAAGGAAGCAAAGGAAAGCTGGGTAGCTTTGAAAACAGTGTGCAGTATTTATTACATAGGTTTTCCTGAGATGGAAACTTATTATTTTATATTGAATTCTTTCTTATATTCTGCTGTGTACATGGAGATGTTCTTTTTTTTTCTTTTCTCATTTTGTATTTAAGTTGGAAATAGATAAAAAAAAATTTACCAAAAAATCAAAACAAAACAGAGTATGGGAGTATGGTGGTATCACCAATTGTGAGAAAATATATTTCCAAGGTGTGTGTAAGAGCCTACCAAGCTGACCTGACAATTGTAAGTTTTGAGCTCAGAGTGATATGGCAAAGCTATTTCCAACTTTATGATTCTCAGATTTTACTGCTAAATGTGAGGTGGTAATTAAGACAATACTGTGGATATTCTTAAGATCATCAATAACAGAAATGATGAACAGTATGTTCATCAGCTCATTGAGTTATTAGGTAGCAATAGGTACAGGTCCATTCTCTTCTTGCCTTTTGAGTGAGCTTGGAACAAATCATGTTGTACTTTAATACCTTAACTTCTCTCTCTTCAGATTTAAACAATACCTGCGACCTTATTTTTTTTTTCCTTCATATAGATGTTGTAAAACAGTGGTTTTCAAAGTGTGATCCAGGGATTCATCCCAAAACCCTTTCAGGAGGTCCAAAAATTCAAAACAATTTTCATATTTACACTAAAATGCTTTCATTTTTAATATGGTAAATACTTATAGATATAACTTATGCAAAAACTCTTTGGAGATGGTGGTATCCTCAATAATTTTTAAGAATGTGAAGGGGAACTAAGACTGATAAGTTTGAGAACCACTGCTGTAAAGTTAAATGTTCTAGGTTTATCCATAGCAAGAGAAGGATAATCCACAAGCCCAGGACTGAGTATACCTCAGGGTGACGTTCAGGTTAGCCAAGCTCCCTTGCCTGAATTACCCACAGTGATCCAACAGTTAAATCCCAGGAAGTAACATTAATAGTGTGAGTTCTTTGTTTTGAGGAATGTCTCAATCCCTTTTTTTCTTAAGATTCATAAAGATTTTATTCAAAGGAGTATTCAAGGTACACAAAGGAGGTAGCAAATTAATATGGTTAAAAAAAGAGAAAGAATCAGGTGATATGTGCAGCTGTATACTCACCACAAACCAGGGCAAAAATCATCTGTTTCTTCAATAAAAAACTTGTAAGGCAGAATTAAAGCAGAAAGTAACTTTGACAACCATTAAGACCAATGACAGCCTTCCTTTCATAGCACAGGCCTGGCAGCTGAGGCCTTTGGTTGAAGGAGGCAGATGCCATGCAGAGCATGAACAGATACAGGAGCAAGGAGTGGGGTTAGGATTGAGGGTGGGCACACCAAATTAGACAGGAACATTAGATTCACAATGAGGCACTTAAAGTTAAAAAATTAGACATTTAATATCTCTTAACTAATAGGTCAACATTTATTAAGCACCTACTCATTTATTAAGCACTAGTCACTGTGCTAAGCACTAGGGATTAAAAAAAAAGGCATGAGACAGTCCCTACCATCAAAGAACTTAAAATCAAATGGGAGAGACAAAATGTAAACAGATACAAAGAAAACTATATACTGGACAAATAGGAACGAATTACAAGAGGAAAAGCACTAGAGTTAAGAAGAGTTGGGAAGGACTTCTTGTAAAAGGTAAGATTTTAGCTGGGACTTAAAGGAAGCCAGAGGGGCCAGCAGTCAGAGTGGAAGACAGAGAAAGTTAACCCATCTTGATCACTAATTGACCCAATGCCACACTCTCAGACTTCTCCAAATAGCCTTTCCTCAGCTTGGCCTCCTCTTGAGGCCTCCCCTGCACCACCCTGCAGAGAATACTCAGGACAGTCCCACTTTTCACACTTGTGTAGTGTGTAGTTAAAACAACTCTTGATCTTCCAGTGAGCTGAGTCGTAGCGGCATTAGAGCAGCTGGAAATTCCTTCCTTCTCATGTCCCTGAGCTAGCAGCAGCAGGTTGCACCCTTGCTCAGTGACCTCTCCTCTCATTCCCATTCCCCTTTATTGAGTCAGACATATTGGCACTGCATAGCTCATTACTTTACACTATGGTCAGATGCCACAGAGTACATGGCAACAACTTAGCTGTATATAAGGCCACTAGCACCTCTTTCACCCTCACCAAGGGGAACACTAATTTCTTTCAAACAATATCTTTTTAGGAAAATCTAGCCTAACTTGCATGGGGAGAGAGGTTAAGATATTGCTTCTAAAGCAGTAAGAGACATTTTTGAAGTATAGTCCTTTGGCAGAAAAGTAGTCATTTCAAAATTTTAAGTCAAACTCTATCATATTATCTGGTTATATACAAGTACCTATTAATTTAAGAACAGCAGCAATAAACAGATAACCTCCAAAAATATGATCTTGAAAGCTTGCCTTAAACCTAATTATCTCCATATAGATGATTCTTAGATCTACTTATCCAGCCCTAACCTCTCTCCTGACTCTCAGTCTCTTATAACTTACTATTATAAATTGGGTGTCCTACAAACACCTCAAACTCAACCTGTACAAAACACAGAACCCAAACCCTCCCTTCCCCCATCCCTTGTTTCCTGATTACTGTCCATGATACCACCACCTTCCCAGTCACCAAAGCTCGTGTCATCCTTCAGCCTTCATCAGCACTCACTGCAAATATACAACATTGCCAAATCTTTTCATTTCTTTTAACTTTTTTTTTTGGCTTTTTGGAGGGGGAAATGCAGGGCAATTGGGGTTAAATGACTTACCCAAGGTCACAAGGCTAGTAAGTGTTAAGTGTCTGAGGCAGATTTGAACTCAGTTCCTCCTGACTCCAGGGTCAGTGCTCTATTCACTGCACCACCTAGCCACCTTTTCTACCTTCACAACATCTCTCACATAGGTTCCCCTCTTTCCCCTCATAAAGCCCCCGCCCAGAGCAGACCCTTATCACATGTCACCTGGACTACTGTAGTGGCCTTCTGGTTAGTATCCTTGTGTTGAGTCTCTCTTCCATCTAGTTGCCAAAGTGATCTTCCTAAAGTTTGGATCTGACCATATCACCTCCCTACTCAATAAATTCCAAAGATTCCCTAATTCCACTAGCATTCAATACAAAATCCTTTGGTAAGCTCTTAAAGCCCTTCACTACCTACCTATCTAGTCTTCTTACACTTTCCTGTCCTGTCCTCAATATAGTAGACTCCTTGCTGTTCCTTGAGTAAGTGACCCCTATCTTCCAACTCTGTGCCTTTACAATGACTGTGGCCCCTTCCTGAAATGCTGCCCCTCCTAACCTCCACCTCGTGAATTCCTCCAGGACTTCTCAAATTCCACCTTTTACAAGAGGCTTTTCCTAGCTCTGTCTGTCTGAGATGACCTCCGGTATACACTGTATACACCATGTATGTGTATATTGGCATGTTGTTTCACACATTAGAATGTATTTACTTTTAGGGCAGGGAATGTGTTTTAGCCTTTCTTTGAATCTCCAGTACTTACTACACTGCCGGGCCCATAATAAACACTCACTGAATGCTTGCTGACTAATTAATAATGGTGATAACACCAAGGGACAGATTCTGAAAAGAAAACAGAAGAAGGCTAAGAAAAAAATCCTTGGATTTAGCCAATAAAAAAGTTACCAGTGACTATGAAAGGAATAGTTCATGCAGAAGTCAGATTATAAGGGTTTGTCAAGAGGTAGGAATAGTGAGTACAGATTCTTGAAGTTCAGCAGTGACCAGGAAAAATATAGTCAATAATTCTAGAGGCCCCTGTCTGTCCATGGAGCCAAAATAACTTACTTCTTTAAATTAAAAAAAGTTTTATTGGTGACTTTTTTATATTAATAATTCCCCCAATATACTCCCTATTGAACCCTCTCTTGTAATAAAGAGAAACAGCTAAGCAAAACCAAATCATCACAAAACTAAATCTGATGATGTAAACAATACTACTTCCATAATATCCCTCACCTCTATCCTAAAAAGAGAAGATGATATTTCATCACATTATTAAAATTAGAAGAAGGTTGACTTTCCAACAGGCAAGGCCAAAAAACCCTTCTACCAGTGAGTGACCCCAGGGTCACTAAGCTAGGGTTTGCCACTAAAGTAGAAACAACATTTTTTTTTCATGAAACTGCTTCCAGTCACTCCCAAACTTTCCATTGTTCCTATCCCAAAGCCTAGAGGATAGAGTCCAAACTTCTAAATCTGTTATTTACAATCCTCCTCCAATTTATCTTTCAAACATTCTTTCCTACCACTCCCTCCCTGACACTGATCCTCTGCTCTGGCTGGGTCACATGTCCTTTGGTTTCTACAGACTAGCTCCTGTTGATGCCTCACTTATGCCTCTGTCTCTACGTAGCCTGTGTATCCCTGGCAAAGGCATCACAATGAAGGCTTCCCATAGCATTCCAGCCCATAAGACAGAAAGGGATTTGGAGCTTATCCAATGCCAAGTCCTCCTGAAGATGAGAAAATGGCATCCCAGGGATTAGGCAAATTTGCCTAGGACTACACAGCAAGCTAACAGCAGAACCAGAGGCCAGACCTTCTGCCACCTGGTCCAGTGCTCTGCTACACAAGCCTCTTCCTTTCCATTCTCTGAACTCCTGTGGCAAGTAGGACTTGGACCATTGATCGTGTCTCAGGATGCCTTACTTTGCTCTGTGTTTTGGTGGAATTTTTCAGTAGTGGCTAGGGGTGCATAGGATGAGTGCTGGGCCCCAAGCCAGGAAGGTTCATCTTCCTGAGTTCCAAGCTGACCTCAGACACTTACTAACTGTGGTGACCCTGAACAAGTCATTTAACCCTGTTTGCCCCAGTTTTTTCATCTGTTAAATTAGCTGGAGGAGGAAATGGCAAGCTATCCCAGTATCTTTGCCAAGAAGACCCCAAATGGGGTCACGAAGAATCAGACATATCTGAAATCAACTGAACAACTATAAAAATTCTGAGTTTCTTGAAGGCAGGAACACACATAACATTTATATCATCCATCAATACAATAGTGGGCATATCATAGGAAGTTTTTATGCCTCTGCCCATAGAAATAATTCAGAGGGATGTCTTTATTACTTTTTTCCAACAGGATGTCAGAATTAGATCTCCAATGCATCTACCAATAATTTTTAGGAGATTATAATCCTCTTATCTAAACTCTGTCTTCTCTAGAAAATAACAAGCATTTAAGAAATTTTTAAAATTTTTAACTATCGGGGCAGCTAGGTGGCGCAGTGAATACAGCACTGGCACTGGAGTCAGGAGGACCTGAGTTCAAATTCAGCCTCAGACACTTAACACAAAAACTAGCCATGTGACCTTGGGCAAGTCACTTAACCCCAATTGCCCTCCAAAAAAAACCAAACCAAAAAAAAATGTAATTATCTGTGTTGGTCTGGTACTGTTCTTTAGGGATAAGGATAGGGACTGGGTCAATGATTTCATTGTGATCAGGAACTTCCAGGTGAGGAAATTCCTACCAAGAAACATCAACAGCTCTCTGAAATTTTTATCTCAGACAGCTGCCTAGAGCAAAGGGGTCAAACATGCCAGCCACACTCCCAAGTGGAACCTGGACTAGATTAAAATGTTAACTGGGAAATATGTAATAAAACTAATTAAAATGTAATAATACATAGATAGTGTTAATTTGTGGTTTTCTAAGTCAATATGTGGCCTTCAGGGATCCTTAGGTACCATTTAACTGCCTCCTCTTTGTATCTGAGTTTGACCCCACTGGCCAACAGAACTGAAAGGCTAGAAGACTTGCCCAGGGTCACACAGCTAGTATATGTAATCCAAGGCAGGACTTGAACACAGGTTTTCCTGATTGTGAGATCAGCTCTCCAAATGCTATACCATGCTACCTTTGATGAAATTAGATCTCCAACAGTTTTGAGGGTCACTACATTAAATTAAAGACTTAAGGCATGCTCAGTCATCTTCACCTAAATTTAAAATGTCCGTGCCTTTCACGAACTGCCTTTAGAGTCTTGTTGATAAAAGAAAAGGACAAAGTTATCAGTTTTGCATACTTTCATTCTGATTTGTTTTTCAAATCTAGATGAGAAGTGGAGGGGGAGGGGAATTCAAGTTGATTTCATCTAGTTTCTAACTTCAGAAGATTCTTTGTGATATACAAGAAACTAATACATAGCTAATTCCAATCATTCATTCTTTTTTTGGTGGTGGGAGATTGGGGGAGGCAATTGGGGTTAAGTGACTTGCATGGTGTAGCATAGCTAGTAAGTGTCTGAGGTCAAATTTGAACTCAGGTGCTCCTGACTTCAGGACCAGGGTTCTATCCACTGCCCTACCTAGCTGCCCCCAAAACATGCATTCTAAGGCATTCCTTGGAATTAATTTCTACAAAGATTGATTTTTATTGGTTCATCTTAAGCTTCTTTCTTTTAGTGAATCAACAAATATTCTTTTTTTCCCCTTTTTTGTGTGAAATAGTTCTAAAAAGGAAACATGGAAATAGATAGAGTTCTACCATAATGTAGAAGTCCTATCGAAAATCTCCATTGTCTCTAAGTTTCCATGAAGACTTGAGACACGCTGAAATTTCCTCTCTATGAGCACTCCAGACTTCCTATACACAATTATCTGCTCTGCTGTATAACAGGTTAAATCCAGGCCTCAGAATTCCTGGAAAGAGGGAATTGGGACTCCACAAGAGTAGAAATAGGAAGATGAACTAGTGACAGGAAGAGATCTAGTGACACTATGGGGCTAATTTTCTTTTTCTTTTTTGGAGGGGGAGGGCAGGGCAATTGGGGTTAAGTGACTTACCCAAGGTCACAGGGCTAGTAAGTGTTAAGTGTCTGAGGTCACATCTGAACTCAGGTCCTCCTGACTCCAGGGCCGGTGTTCTATTCACTGTGCCACCTAGCCGCCCCAATAAGCCACATTTCTAAAACTAAAATTTACTTTTGTAAAGTTTCAAAAGCTGGTTAATGAAGTCCCTGTTTGTTTGGTTTAAGGAGGTAGGCCTTCTTTGCAAAAAGGAGTGATTATCTATCTTGGTGTTGTTAGTGTAACCCTGAGTTGCTAAGATCTAGGATCAGAGAGAACATAGGTGACCTTCCAGGGATCACAGAGGTTTTGGAGGACTTTGTCTGGGGATGACAGAATCCTTAGACTTCTCTGTTAATATTCATTCTGAGGAGACCTCAATTTGTTTGGGGGTTGCCAGTGACCTTAATAAGGGACTTCTTTCACCTAAATTTTAGTGTACCAGAAAGAGAAGGCAGAGGGGTGAAAATGGGACATAAGAAGATCAGCATTAGGACCAGAGAGCTAAAGGAGAGAAGACAAGTGTGTGGGAGGCGTAGACTGGAGCTGAGACCAGGTTAAACCAGCAGATGTGACAGCTAGTGACAATGAAGGTCAATCAGTTCACTCTTTTTACCCTTGTTCTCCCAGAGCACAGAAGTGACTCTGTCTTGTAAGCCTTGGGATAGTATTTACTGTATTACTTGATACTTCTAATAAATTACATGACCATTGCAGAGTTTTAACTAAGCCTATAATTTGTGGTTTGAGATTGAGAGAGGGTAAACTAATCCATGGGAAAGGAGTTT
Source organism: Petaurus breviceps papuanus (assembly GCF_028583685.1). Classification (NCBI taxonomy): domain Eukaryota; kingdom Metazoa; phylum Chordata; class Mammalia; order Diprotodontia; family Petauridae; genus Petaurus; species Petaurus breviceps. The sequence continues at coordinate 3,767,456 of NW_027186540.1, read as the reverse complement.
TACCTGGTTTCCTCCAGAGTGGAGGTTGAACCAGTTAGAAAGTTTTTATAATTTTTGGAAATTTGCAAGCATACTCCAAAACATACCTATTAGACCACCTTTGAAGGCAGGGAGAAAAGACTTATAAGGAGACAAGCCAGTAGCAGACTGACGCTAGGGGATTCCTGTGCTTGTCCTCAAGCATACATAGCTATGATATCCTGTACACACCCTAGGAGTTCTCTTATAAGTTTAGCCTTGTTTGAAACACATTTAAATATGAATTCACGTTTAGCTAAATTATGTTTAAGAGTCAAAAGAATTTTAATGCCTAATAATACCAGACATTGAGTTTGGGATCTTTTACCAAGTGTAGCTGAGAAAGCAAAGACTTTGGCCTTTTTGTATTTTTTCTTTTATATCCCAGATCTTAAAATAGAAGTTAGGATTTTTTCATGAGAATGTCATGTCTTCTCTAGGTGCTAGAGCTGTCAGCAGACGTGCAGCAACTTTGGGTTAACTATTCTACTTTATTTAAGGCATAGCGCTTAGCAGCCCGTCACCAGCCGATCCTGTCCAATGACCCAGAGAGGCAGGAGGAAACCCACACACACTCCATTCCCTTTTCTGCTCCCTTAAGGGTGGGCCTCACTTGTACAGTAGAAAGTTCAACAAGAAAATCCAACCACATAGATTCTAAGAAACCCAAAGGAAAAGCTATTTAATTTTTAAAAACTGTTAGAGAGGATTTACACCCCTCCTATACACATGTACACACACACATATAATGCAATCATTAGGTATTGCCATCACTTACCAAGGTAAAACTTCTGGACCGAGAACTGCTCCTTCTGCTGTCCAGACTCCCATCTCTGCTTAAGTCACTGTGCCTGTAACTGGGTGACATGTCAGAGTCCATTTCTAAACAATCTGATGTCAGATGATTTCTGGGCATCCCCACAAAAAGCTCAGCAGCCTGCTTGGTCAAACAATGGGAAAAGAGGCCAGCATTGAATCCTGGAGTGGAGGATCATTTCTGGAAGAAAAAAAAAAATTACATGCAATGTAAACGTGACCCAGATCTTAAATTGACTTTCGACCCCACAAAATGAAAGTGCCAGCATGAGATAAACTTATGCAGGAAGTCTACTTGAATAAGTTGACCATTAGATCAAAACAAGTAAATGGGAAACCTGAGTCCTAGTTCTGTCAACAATGCGTACAATGACTTAGTAACCCAAAGTACACATGGGGGCCGATTAAGTAGGTATAATGAGGGCTCTTTTAGTGCTGGAAATGCAGTGGAACCAAATTTGGACGCCCTCTTCTGCTCTCACAGTTCTGCATTTTCTTCTCTTTCATTGCTCCCTCACTCACAAGGATCTAAATCAGGAGTTCTTAACTTTTGGTGTGTCATTGACCCCTTTGGCAGTACAGTGAAGTCCTGGACCCCTTCTCCGAATAATGCTTTGAAATGCATAAAACCAAACACAGAGGCTTACCACGGAAACAAAATAAGCTGAAGTACAGTTAAGAAAATATTAAAATAATAAATTCATGAACCCCAGCTTAAGAATGCTCTCGAGCTAAATAATTAAATTTAGGTAGACATTCTTAGCTCCAAAGCTACTACATTCATCAGAATTGGTAAGAAACAATTCTGGTATCATCTTCACTTGTCCCACCATTCTTTCTATGGTTTTAAATTCCAAAGGTACTAAGTATAGTATAGTATTAAAAGTGCCTGTGTGAACAAAAAAATAAAAATTAGATGTTAGTTTCTTTAAAATGTTAGCCCCTCCCCTAACTCCCTCAAGCTTTTTCAATTCTACCCTAAGCCTCCATTGTTTTTCTACTAAACCAAGATAACCTAATTCAGATTTTTTTTCTACCTGGAAAGCACTTGAGCACATGTAGTTGAACCCAACAGGAACAGCCTCTAGCCCAAGGTCATATGGTAAGGTGGTATCAGAGCCCAGTAAGAAATTGAGTCTCTTGATTTTCAGTCTAGTGTACTTTTGTTACTTAAGGTCTTATGGTCCTTGAATCCTTCACTATTCCTCCATCTTCCCCTATCCTCATGTTGCTAATTACTTTCCATCTTGTTTTTTGTCGTTAAGTTATTTTTCAGTCGTTTCCGACTCTTTGTAACTCCATTTGGGGCTTGCTTTTTTTTCCCCCCTTTTTAATGGAGGGTTCGGAAGGCAGGGCAATTGGGGTTAAGTGACTTGGCCAAGGTCACACGGCTAGTACCGTGTTTCCCTGATAATAAGACACTGTCTTATTATTTTTTTTGGACAGAAAAACACCAGAGGGCTTATTTTCAGGGGAGGGCTTATTTTAATGAACATTGACAGCAATTTTAATAAACAGGTAAATGTGAACAAAAAAATGTACCTTTATTCAATAAGCAAATCACTGGGGAAGAACAGGATGACGCGCTCACTGCTGCAGCTCTGTTTGGATGCAGCTCGGAGCGTGGCGTGCATTTCAAGGGGGGGGGGGAACGGTGCATACAGAGGGTACCGTAATGTAGCGTGTAGCACAGGGGATCACCTTCACTACAGTAGCAATCTCAATAGGGCTTATTTTCGGGGGAGGGCTTATTTTAGAGGAATCTTACACAGTAAGGGGAGGGCTTATTTTCGGGATAGGTCTTATTATCGGGGAAACACAGTAAGTATTAAGTGTCTGAGGCTGAATTTGAACTCAGGTCCTCCTGACTCTGGGACCAGTGCTCTATTCAGTGTGTCACCTAGCCCCCCCAGTTTGGGGTTTTCTTGGAAGAGATATAGAAGTGGTTTGCCATTTCCTTCTCCATCTCATTTTACAGATGAGGAAACTGAGGTAAACAGGATTAAGTGACTTGCCCAGGGTCACATAGCTAGTAAGTGTCTGAGGCTGAATTTAAACTCACCCAGATGAGCCTTCCTAGCTCAAGGCCCAGCTCTCTATCCACTGTATCACCTAGCTGCCTGCCTTGTTTTACATCTCTTGCACATTATATATTAGAGTTATTTTGTTTATCTTATTTCCATACTAGACTAAACTCCAGGAGAATGGGAACTATGTCTTATCTAAACTTAAAAAAAAAAAATCTCTCCTAGTGATAACACAATGACTTTAGCACAATGCCCTGCATAGAACAGGAGTTAATGCTTGAAGGATGAATTGAATTTGCTCTCTGTTCCATCTCCCTGAAGCAGCTGGGTTCCACCCAGATCTCCCAAGGCAGAATAGCACTCGGAGTCCTTGAAGAGTCCAGAAGCCAGGGCTACTGAATTGATCCATTTAAAACAGAAGAGATAGAAGGATTCAAAGTGCTAAATCTACAAGTTAGAATCCAGCTTTGCAATCAAACCTTAAGATTTTTTTCCAAAACCCAATAGCCCCTCAGATGTAAAGATGATTTATACCATTTTCTCTGTTCTCCTCAAGAACTCTTGGATACCTCCTTTGCAAAGCCAGTGTTTTAATCGAAGGAGGTCTTGGATTTTCTGTATCCCGTTATTTATTAAACAAAAATTTCCCCCTTAGTCCCAGACAGTGAAGCACCATGAAAAATCCCCCTTTGTCTGTTTATATGCCCAAACTCATGCAAAAGGCTGTGTATTGTCAGCTGGAAAGAGCTTGTGGCTACCAACTGCGGCTTAGCAGCCAAACATGGGATTTCAGAATTCTTCATTAGGATCTAATCTTCATTAGGATAGTACCAAATTGGGGGTGAGGGGGAAGGGAGGTGCTTCAAAAAGGAATTCAAAGAACAAGGCCACTGAGTGGTCCAAGTAAACTCACTTATTCCCCCGTATTCTTCTGACTATTTTGGCCCAGCCTAGCCCCTGAGCAACAGGAAATCAAGTGTCCTCAGCAAAGCCTCCTGCATGATAAGAGGAGGTAACAAAACACTTGGCAAAAATTCACTCTGTATTTGCTCCATGAGGAAAGTTCTGTTAATCACATACTTGTTGGTAAGATGCCTGTAGCGCCTTCTCTGAGGCTCTTGAGATCAGATGAACCCACACAACCTTAAGAACACTTTACCTAAGGAGCAACAAAGTCCCAAACTCACCTTATGACAGGAGCAGTGTGGAGTCATCACTAGAGAGTGGGTAAGGCCTAGGTTTGAATTCTGCTGAAACAGATTTCTAATTGTGTGACCCTGGGCAAGTATCTTAACAACTCCCACCCTTCCTTTCATCACTCCTAAAACAGTTCCTACCTCCCAGGGTAGTTGTGAAGGTCAAAAGAATTACTGTAAGCAAAGCACTCTGTGAGGCAGATAGGAAGTTCAGTGGATAAAGCCCTGGGCTCTGGGTCAAGAAGATTTGAGTTTAAATCCAGCCTCAGATACTTACTAGCTGTGTGACCCTGGGCAAGTCACTTAACCTGTTTGAGAAGGAAATGTATCTGTCAAGAAAACCCCATGGACAATATTGGCTTGCTGTAGTCCATGCGGTCAAGAGTCAGACCTGAACAACAACAAAAGCACTTGGTATTCCCTTTTTGTATCCTCAGCACTCAGCCCAGAGTCTGGCACATAGTAGGTACTCAATAAAAGTTTACTGATTGATTCGTAAAACTTAAAATCTTCAATAAATATGAGATCTCCTTATTAAGTAGGGATCACAGAGATACTTTTTGAAGTATCAGTTCATAAGTAGGCAAAGGAATTACAGCTAGATATCTCCTTCCCCACTTCCCCACTTAGGACTAGGGGCAGAGAAATACGCAGAGAATAGGTTATGCTCCCAGGTACTATCTCTTAATCAGGACCATCTTCAACTGAGTGGCTTTAGAAACTCTAAGGCAGTCCTTCTAGTCAAAGCAACAAGGAGGAATCCCTGGACTAAAGAACCCATCTACCCCAAGGTAAGACAGGGGATGAGAGGGATGCCAGTTTGGTTCAGTGGTGGGGAACCTGCGGCCTTTGTGGCCTTCCAGGTCCTCAAGTGTGGCCCTATGACTGATTCAGTAGGTCCTCACTTGAGTACCTAGAGGGTCACATGTGGCCCTGAGGCTGCAGGTTCCTCACCCCTGATTTGGTTGATCTGGACCAGTCTTACACACAGGAGAACCCCACTGCTAATTCTCAATCTAGGGGACAGATTTAGTTTTCTACAGCTGTATGGTCAAGGGTGACATCCTAAGGTTCTCATTATCTCTGCTTGGTTTGGAAGACACTGTTGGTAATTTCCTGCTTCGTCCTCCTCAGCCCCAATTTCTAGCTCAGAGCATAGTGAAGCCTTGGCTGCTGGCCCAGAGGCTTGCTCAGTTTTTAGGGAAGTCCTTGTCTGACATGGAAAGTAGCCACAATGTCCAGATCCCTCCTCTGATTATTTGACCCAGGCTGTCTAACTCCCTATATGCTTGCTTCTTTTCTTCATTTAGACTGTAGCCTCCACACTAGACCTAATACCTAGATCTTCTCACCAGACCTTCGAGAATCCAGGCCCTAGTAACTGAAGAACTTCATCTATTCTTCTTTGAAGCAACACCCTAGGGCCCAGCCCAGATGACTGGTAATTGAGTATGTGCAAACTAGCCCAGTTACCCAACTACTGGCTAACTCTCAGCATCACCCTATATTTCATCTTCACATCCCATTCGGCCATCCATCTTAGGTCACCTGCCTGCCCCCGAGTGTGGACCTTCTCTCTCCACTTCCTCAGAACAAATACCACCACTCTAGGTACCACTCTCCTATATATGTTATCTTGTTAGAATGTTAGAATGTAAGCTCCTTGAGGGCAAGGGCTATTTAAAAAAAAAATCTGTATCCCCATGGTTTAGTAGAGTACTGGGCATCTAGTAAGCAAGTGCTTAATAAATGCTTTTTAAAAATATATTTGAGGGGCAGCTAGGTGGTGCCATGAATAAAGCACTGGCCCTGGAGTCAGGAGGACCTGAGTTCAAATCTAGCCTCAGATACTCGACACTTACTAGCTGTGTGACCTTAGGCAAGTCACTTAACCCCAATTGCCCTGCCTTCCCCCCTCCAAAAAGACAAAATAAACAAAAAAAACCATAACAAAAATACATTTGATCATGTGAAAGAAAAACTTTTTGCTTTATCTAATTCCTAAAGATACACCTGTTTTTACCAAAGATGTACTCATGCACAGAGTGATTTTTTTCTTACAGAAAAAATTTTTGCACTTTCCCTCACCTCTATATAGAACTATGAAATCTTGAATTTTCCTTTCCAGTATCTTTCCCAATAGCTGTTTTGATTCTTTTCTACACTTTAATAATTTCTTCCAGAACAGAGGTTCTCAACCTTTTTGTGTGTGTCATGGACAGTCTGGTGAAGCCTATGAACCCTTTCTCAGAATGTTTTTGGGTTTGGTTTTTTTTTGGAGGGAGGAAAGCAAGGTGATCGGGGTTAAGTGACTTGCCCAAGGTCACACAGTTAGTGTCAAGTGTCTGAGGCTGGATTTGAGCTCAGGTCCTCCTCACTCCAGGGCCAGTGCTCTATTCACTATGCCACCTCGCTACCCCCAGAATTTTTTAAATAATTGAAGAAAACATCAAATTTCAGTTAGAAGTTAATAAAAATAAAGATTTAATTTTCCCCTATCCAAGTTCACAGACCCCCTGAAATCTATACATTTAGCATAGAGCCTCTATAAATGCTTACAGACTGGTCAGTTGAGTCCTTATCACCTCTGTCCTCCCAGCTAATCTTCTTACCTACTACAGCTCCCTCCTCTTTCTTCCCTTCCCCCTCCCTTCATTGTCTCTCATCCACTGTATACACAGTTACAGATGCAGCTTCCTATAATACCACTTGGATCATTTCTCCCTGATCAAGTCTCCCCAGGCTCCTCACTGCCCTGGCTCTTAAGGCCCTCCCCCTCCAGCCTCATCTTCTACTATTTTCTACATAAAATTCCTGCTCATGCCCATCTGATCTACTTACCATATGTTGTGCTCCTTGCTTCTGAAATATCTTCCCTCCTCTTCTCTGCCCACCTAAACCCTATCTTTCCTTTATGTCTCTCATCATCATATTATTATAATTATAACTAACATTTATATAGCACTTTAAGGTTTACAAAAGGACTTATACATATTATCTCATCTGAACATTACATCTCTGGCAGGTAGGTGCTCTTATGATCCCCATTTTACAGATGGGAAAACTGAGGTTGGAAGATATTAAATGACTTGCCTAGGGCCACACAACCAGTAAGTGTGTCAAAGGCAGGAGTGGACTGCAGGAATTCCTGATTCTGGTCCACAGAGCTATTTACTGGATGACCCAGCTGCTTCTTCCTTGAGTTCTTTTCTGACCACCTCAGACCACTCTCGCTTCCTCTTCCTAAGAGTGCCAATAGCATTTGCCAATCATTTAGCACCAATATGTTTCTTAGTTATCTCTTTATACATTATTTGTTTTATACATTAAAAAATTTTAAATATATATTAACACTCTATTATGATAAGTAGTTCATTTTATGGGGGCAATATGATGGCCCCAAAGGTTCACTTATTTCTCTTCTCTTTTACCGTAGGGAATCTAATTTAGATTTTTAAAAGTTCTGAATTCAGACACAATTGCTCTAAGCCCCCTGGTTAGGAAAAATACCAATGTGTAGGCAGAGAGGGTAGTCTTTTTGCCTATTCTTACATTCATATCTGCCTCTAGCTAACCTATGATTTCTTCTGTCATAGGCAGCTAGATAGCACAGTGGATAGAACACTGGGCCTAGAGTCAGAAGATCTGAGTTTAAATCCCACTTAAAATACTCATTAGGTATATGATCCTGGGCAAGTCACTTAACCTATCCCTTCTTCAGTTTCCCCATCTATAAAATAAGGATAATATTACAGCACTTACCTTCCAGGGTTACTGTGAAGATCAAATGATACTGGGTTTGTAAAGAGCTCAGCATAGTGCCTAGCACACAGAAGGCACTTAAGAAATGTGTGTTTCCTTTCTTCCTTCCTTCTTTCCTCCCTCCCTCTTTTCACTCCTTCCTCCCTCTTTCTCTCCTTTCCTTCCTTCCAGGAGATAAATCTACAAAAGTGGGTCGTGTCAAGATTATAGAGTGACTTGAATGTCAGACTAGTAGTCTGTACTCTTTGACAGGTAATGGGAAACCACTGAAGGTTTTGGGGTTGTAGAGGTTTAAAATCATACTTCTACATAATGTAAATTCGTCATACAGCTTCATGAAGGTTGACCTGGAGGGAAATGAGCCTAGAGTTGGCTGGACATTTTAGGATTTGACTGCAGGAGTCCAGGCAAGCGATAAAACCAGCCTCAACTCAAGTGATGGCAAAATAAATGGACGAGAGCTTGTAATGATAGGACTTGGCAACTGATTGGATGGTAAGTTGGGGGAAAAGAAATATTCAAAGAAGACTGAGATTTCAAGTAATAGGTGACTAGGAAGACTATGAATTATAGCATTTCTGTCACAGAGATACGGAAATCAGAAGGAAAAACAGTTTCAGAAGGAAATACAAGGGGGGTGGGTGGGACAGATTGGCACGTAGTGGGATATCCAAGTAGCACAGTCTAGTAAGCAACTATGAATGTGGTTCTTGAGCTTAAGAAAGAAGGCAAGACACATACATGTGTGAGTCTACCATATAGGTAACAGTTGAAACCAGGGACTAGATAAGATGGAGGCTGATGGCAAGACTTTGGAAAATGCCTTCTTTTTGAACAAGAGGAAGAAGAGGCAGAAGGAACAAATGCTATGAGAGGAGGAAGAATGAAGAACCGTTCAAGAAGTGGAACAAAGAGTGTCAAATATTACAGAGAGGTCAAAGGTAAGAGAACTGAGAAGAGAATCTGGCAATTAAGAGGTCACTTGTGATCTTGGAAAAATCGATTTCAGTAAAGTGGTCCAGACGGAAGCCAATTTACAAGCGGCTGAAAAAAGGGTGGGAGATGAAACATTGGATGTGGGTTACTATTTCTATTAGTTTTGTCAAGGGAAGTAAAGAAAGGACAAAGGATGTGAGGGGATAGTAGGCTCAGGAAGGTCTTTTTAGGAGATCTGAACATATTTGTAGACAAAGGGGAAGGAGAGGCTGAAGATATTCTGAGAGAGGAAATGACTGATGAAGTAAGGAGAAGGCAGGAGGGGATGGATCAAAGGCACACTGGAGGGGAGGGGTCAGTCCCAGCAAGGAGGAGGGCCATTCCTTCCTCTAATATAGGAAGATATGTGGAAAAATAGAAATTTGAAGTGTGGAAGAGGGGAACTTATAAAGCTTGGATAAGATGGTTCTAACTCCTTCCCCTAGAGTCCTGTCCTCTGACAGGTGACTTCCTGATATTTCTCCCCAGAATTTAGCCACTACCTTCCTGACCAGCTCTAAACCATGCCCTGTCCTCCATCCCCTTCTTTATTTCCTGTTCCTCCCAATGTGAGCTCCCCTATATGTGTGGTGTGCACATATCAGAATGTAAGCTCCTTGCAGGGAGCTGGGGGGAGGTAGGGGTGCAGGGTGAGGGCAGATCCTATCTTGCTTGCTTTTGTTTTTATCCTCAGTGCTTAGAAGAATACCTAGCACATAGTAAGTGCATCATAAATTCACTTTCCTTTTTTCATTCACACTTCTCATTCAAGTAGGAGGCAAGGTACTATCATCATAGGAAATTTAATGGCTAGCATTTACATGGTGCCTCTCATATTCTTCTATTTCTCACCTGACTGCATGACTCTGGGACTTTTCCATGAGCCTCAGTGCTCTGCCTCAGCACTACTTTCTACCCCTCGGATTGGGGAGTGAAGCCAAGAACTCCCAAAGCTCCATTGAAGGAGGGTGGCCAGCTCGGACATCTTATGTCTTACCTAGCTGCACTATTCTGCCATTCTTCTAACATCTCCATCATGTCACCCTCCCTCACAGGTACCTTCCTGCTCTCCTTTTCTTTCAGCCTTTCACGTACTGTCTTCCTCCATTATTCTGTATACTCCGTAAAGGCAGGGGCTGTCTTCCTCTTCTCATATTATATCCCCGGTTGCTCAGCGCAGTGCCTAACACAGTGTTTAATCAGTGCCCTGCCAGACACTGTGCTAAATGCTTTACAAATACTCTCTCATTTGATCCTCACAATGACCCTGGCAGGAAGGGGCTATTATCTTCATTTTACAAATAGAGGCAGCTAGGTGGCACAGTGGACAAAGCTCTGGGCCTGGAGTCAGGAAGACCAGAGGTCAAATCTGGACTCAGAAACTTCCTAACCTAGACTCTGGGCAAGTCACTTAAGCCTGTTTGCCTCAGTTTCTGCATCTGTAAAATGAGCTGGAGAAGGAAATGACAAACCACTCCAGTATCTTTGCCAAGAAAACCAGAAAAGAATAGGACACAAGTGAAACAACTGACCAAGAAAAACACAGGTCAGGAAAGTGAAGCAACAGGTTCAATGACTTGAACAAGGTCAGACAAGCTAGTAAATGTTTGAGGCTGGATATGAACTCAGGTCTTCTAGACTCCAGACACAGTATCCATCCAATGGATAGATTTCAGCTAGCTGGAATCAACAAGACTTAAACAAAAAGATTGTGGAGTAATAGCACAGGCAAACAAAATGATACAGTTTCCCGATTTTCTTCAGTACCTCACGTCTTAGAGTGGGAAAAGAAAAATTCCATGGGGTTGGTAAGCTAAGAGGTCGAAGTATCTCTTTCTTTCTAGTTCTGTTAGTAGAAAACAGTTTGGGAGGAAGGGGAGTGGTTTTTATTAAAGATGGAAAAGGGAAGAAGATTAATTTTGGGAAAGTAATCACACAAAGATCCTTCTTTCCACTGACACTTTAACAAGGGCATATTGTTGCTGTTCAGTCATGTCTGATTCTCCATGATCCTATTTGGGGTTTTCTTGGCAAAGATACTGGAGTGGTTTGTATTCTTTTCTCCAGATCATTTTACAGATGAAGAAGCTGAGGCAAACAGGATTATTTATGTGACTTTCCCAGGGTCACACAGCTAGTAAGTGTCCCAGGACAGATTTGAAATCAGGAAGATGAGTCTTTCTGACTCCAGGCCTGGCACTCTATCCACTTTGCCAACAAGCTGCCCCCAACAAGGGTATGATAGAAAGTCATTTAGTAGATGAACTATTTAGTACCTTGGACACTTTGGAAGGCACAGAGATCTTGACTTAAGATAAAGCCCACAGGAATTTCAGTTTTTGGGGAGGAGGAAGGCATAGCATTTATAAATCCTGCCTGTCTAGAATGGGGAGGGTAGGTCCAAATGATGGAAGTATCCAGGGAAGATGCCTTAAAAGGGAGTAAAAACAATAAAGGCAAATGTCCAGTGATTTACAATTTTGCCTAGTCAGCCCTAGGATCACTTGATGCAGTCTATGTAGAAATTTGAGGTGGAGTAACAGAGGAAAAAAATGGATATATCAGACCTTTTTTCCCCTTAGTAGTATTTTATTTTTTTTCCAATTACATGTAAAGATAGTTTTCAACATAGATTTTTGTAAGAGTTTGAGTTCCAAATTTTTCTTTTTCCCTTCCTTCCCCAAAACAGCAAGCAATCTGATATAGGCTCTACACGTACAATCATATTAAACATATTTCCACATTAGTCATGTTGTGAAAAAAGAATCAGAACAAAAGGGGAAAACCACAAGAAAGAAAAAACAACAAAAAAAGTGAAAATAACATGCTTCACTCTGCATTCAGACTCCATCGTTCTTTCTCTAGATGTGGATAGCATTTTCCATCATGAGGCTTTTGGAATTGTCTCAGATCATTGTATTGCTGAGAAGAGCTATCAAAGCTGATCATCACACAATGTTGTTGTTACTGTGTACAATGTTCTCCTAGTTCTGCTCACTTCACTCAGCGTCAGTTCATGTAAGTCTTTCCAAGGCTTTTTTGAAATCTGCCTGCTCATTGGTTCTTATGGAACAAAAGTATTCCATTACATCCACATACCACAACTTGTTCAACCATCACCCATTTGATGGGCATCTCCTTAGTTTCCAATTCTTTGACACCACAATAAGAGGTGCTATAAATAGTTTTGTACATGTAGGTCTTTTTCCATTTTTTATGATCTTTTTGGGATACAGACCTCGTAGTGGTATTGCTGGGTCAAAGGGTATACACAGTTTTATAGCCCTTTGAGCATAGTTCCAAATTGTTTTCCAGAATGGTTGCATCAGTTCACAACTCCATCAACAATGCATTAGTGTTCCAATTTTCCCACATCTTCTCTAATATTTATCATTTTCCTGTTTTGTCATATTAGCCAATCTGATAGGTGTGAAATGGTATCTCAGAGTTGTTTTGATTTGTATTTTTCTAATCAATAGTGATTTAGAATATTTTTATATGACTATAGATAGCTTTATTTTCTTTATCTGAAAACTGCATGTTCATATCCTTTAATCATTCATCAATTGAGGAATGATTTGTGATACATTAAATCTTTTTTTAAAAAAATAGCACCAGTGATTTTGGGACTAGGTAAGCTAGGACATAACAAGGAACATTCTGACCCCAATTTTAGAGATAAGGAAATTAGGCCCACAGAGATTAAATGACTTACTCAGAGATAATGAATGGCAGAGCTAGGATTCAAACCTAGTTCTCTGACTCTAAAATCCAGATGCTCTTTTCATTGCATCATGCTGCAGTGAGGTCCAGCAATGACTTTTTGAACAGCAATCCTAATTCTACACACTACAGCTCTCTCCCCATTGTCCACTGAGTTACCTGCAATTTAGATTCTTTAGACATTCTATGATTTGTATTCACATCACATCACTGGAAGAAGACCTGTATGAAAAAGATGGATTTCTCTTTCAGGGAGCAGCTTGCATTATACATGCTGTATAATGTCTTTGTGCATGAAGGAAAAACTGCTAGCCAGCAAGAGCTACCTCGACTTTAGCCGTAGACTAGCTAAACAAAATCAAGCCTCTTTCACAGAATCACAATTAGAAGGAAATTTAGACAGCATCTATGACAGGGGTTCTTAATCATTTCTGCATCTTGGGCCCCTTTGATTATCTACTAAAGCCTACAGACCCCTTTTCAGAATAACATTTGTTGCTTAAATTCATAACTGCAGGAAATGCTATATATCAGTGAGAGAGGTTAGTAAAAATGAAGATGTAATTTTTTCCCATCCAAGCTTATGGGCTCCTTGAAATCTAAAGCTTGCAGACTTCCAACCCTTGATCTACAAAAAAAAAAAAAAAGGGAGGGAGAGGGAGAAGGAGGACCTGTCTATACAAAAATATTTATAGCAATTCTTTTTGTAGTGTCAAAGAATTGGAAATTGAGGGAATTCCCATCAACTGGGGACTGGCAGATCAAGTTGAAATATATGATTGTAATGGAATATTACTGAGCTATAAGAAATGATGAGCAGGAAGATTTCAGAAAAATTTGGAAATATTTGTATGAACTGATGCAAAGTGAAGTGAGCAGAACCAAGAGAACATTGTACATAGTAAGAGCAATACTATAAGATGATCAACTCTGAATGACTTAGCTATTCTCAGCAATATAATGATCTAAGACAATTCCAAAGGTCTCATGATGGAAAATGCTATCCACCTCCAGAGAAAGAACTGATAGTCTGAATGCCAATTAAAGCATACTATTTCTCATTTTCTTTATTTTTTTCGTTTTTTTTTTTTTTCCTTTGGGTCTATGTCTTCTTTTACAGCATGGCTAATATGGGAATATGTTTTGCATGATTGAACATGTATAACCTATATCAAATTGCTTACTGTCTCAGGGAGGGGGAGGTGAGGGAGAGAGAAAGAAAAAAATGTAATGAAGGTTAAATTGTAAAATTAAATTAAACTTTAATGAATATTTAAAAATGTAAATGAATGTTAAAATTGTCTTTACATGTAACTGTGAAAAAAAAATAAATTAAAAAAAACCCTGATCTAATCCACACCACAAATAATAGATAATAAGTAATAAATAATCCCCATTGTATCAAAAATGGGGTCACATGGCCTTTGTTGGTAGACCTCCAGTTAGAGGAGAAACCCATGAACTCCTCACACAGCCCATTTCACTCCCAGAGAGCTCTAATCATTAGGAATTTTCCCCCTTAAATGAAACATATATCTGCCCCTTTGCAGACTCGTACCTTTGCTCTAATTCTGTTCTCTGAAGCCAAGAAGGACAAATCTAATCCTTCTTTCATGTGACAGCCACTTCAGACACAGAAGATAGCTATCACAGTCTCCATAAATTAGTCTTTAGTTGGATTGACTGATAGAAAAGATAATTTGTCTTAATCCAGGTGACTTGGAATTAAGTAGGCCCCAGGTGTCTAGGTTAGCACTTAGAATAGAGAGTGTAATTTAATCGTGGTCAGTGTTTATTCTTCACAACAGAAATGCAGAAATGTAGGTACAGGTCGGGGTTAAGGGATTCCAACTCATAGTCTCTGCTTTGCCACATAGCCTTATGCCCTCAGTCTTGGCACATGGTATAAAGAAAGTAATAATGTTTTCTCTCAAGGCAGACAGTCCAACTAAAGAAGGAATGGAAATTTGAACAGTTTCTGGAAAAACTTTCCCTTTTCCATTTCAAGCTATAAATTATAGAAGCTGTATGGTACCGTGGGAAAAGCATTGGAACTGAAGTCAGAGGTTCAATGTCTTACACCCCTTAGTAGCTGGGTAATTTGTTCAAGGTCACAATTTCTCTGAGCTTCTCTTTTATTATCTGAGATATGGGGATAATAACATGAACTATCTACTTCGGAGGGTTTTTGTAAGAATTACATTAAAAAAAGTGAAATCACTTTGTAACTATAAGAGTATTACACAAATGTGGCCAGTGAACTGGCATTCAGAGACTGTCTCTGATTATTTTCTGGGCAGTACTGTTCCCAGTAAGAGTACGAGTTCTGCCTTTAAATCATATTATGACTAGGGGCAAGTCACTTTTGCCTCAGTTTCTTCATTGTAGAAGGTAAGAAGCTCAGATGAGATGGTTTCTAAGATCCTTTTTTGTTTTTTGCTTTTTGGAGGGCGATTGGGGTTAAGTAACTTGCCCAAGGTCACATGGCTAGTTTTTGTGAGTGTGTGTTAAGTGTCTAAAGCCGAATCCAAACTCAGGTCCTCCTGACTCCAGGCCTGAGCTCCACTCACTGTGCCACCTAGCCGCCCCTAAGATCCTTTTCTACTTATAAATTTTATAACTGTCTTCATCTACTCCCTATGGTTTTTGTCATCCTCTCCTTTTCATCCTTACCCAAGAGCATCAATAATAATAAATATTAATGTTAATTAGTCAATTATTATAAAGATAAATAAATATAACAATAATAAACTATTTTTAAAAATAAATGAATGTCCTCTATATTATGTTTTAAGTAGCTACTGGGGGATTCCATCAAAACAGCTTCTAGAAAATGAGTCAGATGACAATGTTAGTCTTAATTTTCTTATACATTAGACAAGAAAGTCTTTTACTTTTAGGATAGTTTCTGTATTGTTATAACACTTTATCATCAATGTTTTTTTTCCAAGAACATAAGCAGTGGGGGGGAGGAGAGAAGCATAGGAGGGGAGAGGAGAGAGGGTAAATAGTGAAATAATTTTCTTTAATGTTAGTTTTGCTCATGTGACAGCTTCAGTACTAGTGAAAGGAAAGCTGACTTAAGGCAGGACTTACTTTCTTATACTATATTTTTGTTATGGTTCTAACTGTGGCATGTTCCACTCTTACATGACATTGTACTTTGAACAGAAATACCAAGTTTGTAAAATGAACGTTAACTGATGAATTGTTCTTATGAACCTTTGGAGTCTTCAGCTTGGGCATATCTTAATTCATTGTTTAAAAAAAGGTGTGTGTGTGTGTGGGGGGGGCCAACTATGCGGTGTAATGAATAGAACACCAGCCCTGGAGTCAGGAGGACCTGAGTTCAAATCAGACCTCAGACACTTGACACTTAACTAGCTGTGTGACCTTGGGCAAGTAAGTCACTTAACCCCAACTGCCCTGCCCTCCCCCTCCAAAAAAAAAAAAAAGGTGGGGGGACAGGAATCATTGATATGCTTATTTCCTATAATTTGACTACAGTAAAACATCACAAAAATTCAAGGTGAATTTTCAATTTCCATTTTTTCCAGAAAATAATTTTTTATAAAGAGAACTAGATTTTACTTTAGTTATCTCACCTGACTGTATTTAGAACTCGAACCCTTCCCTACCCCCATTCTCACTTAAGATCAAATTCCTCATTTTATCCATGATTTGCTGAACTCCATCTTTCTTTGATAATATGTACAGAGCCGACATAGTAAAGAAACCACAGAAATCACTACTATTGTCACCATCCATTTTTTTCAATGAGTTTTGTCTCAATTCAAGAAGAGGAAAACCACTAGTACTTTGGTAACTATGGAGCTGGAAATGATGACCTGTAAGGTCATGGCCATGCCACAGCCGGCACATCTTCCATTTCCCAAAATATTCTGTCAAGGAAAGTATCCAAAAGAAGAGAAAGAACAAAATACCTTCAATAGGACCTTTTCTCCTCAGGCCTGCTCACCTCATATATCCAACTTTCTCTTGAAATTCTACCATAAATGGTTTGCTCTAAGGGAACCATTCTGGCTAAGAAGGCCCTCTTAGCTATCTTGGCTCATTTGTCAACAAATGAGTGAGCTCATCCATTTAAATGCTGCCTCCATTGGTGCAAATTTCAACCCAGCCACACCTTTTCAAAAAGCAGTGGAGAAGAAAACAAGCCCATGGGAAGCTTGGCTTAGGACCCAACAAAGCCAGGTCCTCATGAGAGTATTTAGAAATGAAACCAGAAGGGCAACAACAAATATACGCAAAAATGGAACAGGTTTTCCAGCATTTCTCTGATGACCTATTCTCATCACTGATGACAGAAATACCACATTTGAACTCTGACACCTAAATACTTCGTTATATGAAGAAGTGGAAATGGCATTTTAAAATGATGTTGTATGTGTAGGCTATATCAGATTCTATGCCATTGTGGGGAGGAGGGCAGGGGAAACATTTAGAAATAAAAATTTTATAAAAGTGAATGTTGAGGGGGCAGCTTAGCTGGCACAGTGAATAGAGCACTAGCCCTGGAGTCAGGAGGACCTGAGTTCAAATGTGGCATCAGACACTTAACACTTAATAGCTATGTGACCTTAGACAAGTCACTTAACCCCAATTACTCTGCCTTCCCCCCTCCAAAAAGACAAAAAAAAAGCGCGAATATTGAAAACTAAAAAAAAAAAAAAATTTTAAAAAATAAAATGAGGTTGAGAATGGCTGAAAATATGGTATATTAGAGATTAACAGGTTTTAGATTACTGAGAAGCCTCTCACCTGTGTATCATAAAGACTTTCTTTAAGAAAAGTTGGGGAGCCAGTGTGTTTCTTTGTTTGAGTTGACTGTACTTATTTCACAGATCTAGAGCCAGAAGGGATATCAGAGGCCAAAACCCTTATTTTATAGATGTGGAATCTGAGGCCCAGAAAGGTTACGTGAAATTTCCTCAAGGAGTCATAGGTCATAAACATCAAGACATGAACCCACATCTTCTGAAGTCAGAGTTGATGCTCTTTCTACTATTACAGGGAGGGTATTAATGAATCAGTCAACAAGCATTTATTAATTGCCTACTATCCACCAGGCACTGTTCTGTAAGCTGGGGATGTGATGACAAAAATGAAGCAAGGCCCTCCTCTTAAGGAGCTTAAATTCTATCATCTTTGGGAAAGTGATTTTTTTAAAAAGTCAATAAAACACTTAAAAAGAATCAGTAGCTGCCAGCCATGGGAAGCACTGATCACATAACATGAAACTGTCCATATTAGAAACATGAGAAGGCAAGTGGGAGTCATTTCAGAATGAGTCTCCTGCGTGCAGACTGGCTAAAAGCAAAGATCAAAATCATTATCAAATTAGAAAGGTGAGAGGTGAGAAGAAACTGCTCTGAAAACACAAATTCACCCTGACTTACTGAAACAAACCAAGAAAGGTTTAACCCCAAAAGGAAAGGTGCCCACAGAAAAAGGTCTGAGCATAGAGAACTCCTCAGCCAAGGAAACACAGGATCATATTTCCAAAAAGGCACAACAGGCCAACCCCATGTTGGGTGAGTCTAAATTCATTTGGAAAACATTACAGAGTAGCATGGTTGAAGAGTCTATTCAGTACCAACTCACAGAACAAAAGGCAATAGAGAGGGAAACAAGATATGGTGGTCTACCCAACCAAATGAGATCATTCCAAGAACATTTTTAGGTGAAACTCGGAGGAGGATAACAAACAGATACAAAACGGAACAGATTTGGTCTGAGAATTGATAGGCCTGTAATCTTCAGCCCTGAATATCCTTCTGTTAGTCAACGGGTAAAAGAAGCAAAGGCCAGGTATATAATTCTTAACACTATAATTTCTCTAGATTCATATTACTTCATATATTCCCCTTCATGAACTCTACATTCCACCCAAATCAGCTTACTTATCATGGGAATGTGACAGTCTCCCACCTCTATTCTTTTGCTTAGGCTGGTCTATATGCATAGAATGGTCTCTGTCCTCACCTCCCTGAAATCTCTAACTCTTCCCTCAAGGCCCAGTTCAAATGGGGCTAGGGATAGGACAGTGTGGGGCAAGGGCAGGGGTGAGATTTAGCAGCATCTGAGTGCTCTACGTGTCCGAAACTAAACCCAGTATCTTTCCCCCAAAACCCTCCTCACTTCCTATCTTCCCTGTGGCTGGAGAGGGAGATACCATCCTGATAATTCCTTAGGCTAACAATTTAGGAGTCATCCTCAACTTCTCACGATCCTGAACTCCCTATATCTAATCTGTCAGCAAGGCCTGTTGATCTCACCTTTGAAAAATCTCTTAAATACACCTCCCTTCTCTCCTTTGATACTGCCACCACTTTGGTACAGACCCTCATTACCTCATTCCTGGCCTATTTCCGTAGCCTACTGGGGAGTTTGCTTACCTCTTCTCCCCACTCCAATATATCCTCCAGATACCAATGCCATTTTCCTAAAGTGTAAGTCTGAACATGTCAACCCCCACCCCCACCCCACTCAGTAAACTAACGGCTCCCTACTGCCTCTAGGATCAAACAAAATACTGTGTTTAGCATTCAAAGTCCTTTATAGATGTGTCGTTTCTAACCCCCACCCCCCCCCCCCCCCCCGCCCCAGGTCATCTTACACTTTATTTCTCACCATATATTCTTCAGTCTGGTGACACTGGCCTCAGACACACTCCATCTCTCAACTCCTGACATTTTCCTAGGCTTTCCAACATGCCTGGAATGTTCTCCTTCCTTCTTCAATTCTCCCTTTTGGCATCCCTGGTTTCCTTTAAGTCCCAGCTAAAAATCCCATCACAAGAAGCCTTACCCAACCCTATTGAATTCTAGTACCCTCCCTCTGTTGCTTATTTCCTATTTATACTGTATATAGCTTGTTTGCACATTAAAAAAAATATTTTTTTAAATTTATTTTTAGTTTTCAACATTCATTTTTATAAGATTTTGAGTTCTAAATTTTTTCCCCTTCCCTCCATTCCCCCCTCCATAAGACAGCATACAATCTGACATGGGCTCTACATGTGTGACCATATTAAACATATTTCCACATTAGTCATGTTGTGAAAGAAGAATCAAAACAAAAGGGAAAAACCACAAGAAAGAAAAAACAAAAACAACAAAGAAAGAGAAAAGTCTGCTTCCATCTGCATTCAGACTCCATAGTTCTTTCTCTGGATGTGGACAGCATTTCCCATCATTAGTCTTTTGGAATTATCTTGGATCACTGTATCGCTGAGAAGAGCTAAGTCTAACAAAGTCAGTCATCAGACAATGTTGCTGTTACTATGTATAGTGTTCTGTTTTGCTCACTTCACTCAACATGAGTTTGTGCAAGTCTTTCTAGGTTTTTCTGAAGTCAGCTTCTTATGGTACAATAATATTCCATTACATCCATATACCAAAACTTGTTGGCCATTCCCCAGTTGATGGATGCCCTCAGCTTCTAATTCTTTGCTACCACAAAAAGAACAGCTATAAATATTTTCGTACATGTGTGCCCTGTACCCTTTGTTTGCATATTTTTGCTATCAGACTGTAATCTCCTTGAGGGAGGGACTGTCTTTGGCCTCTTTGTGTTTTTCTAAGTGCTTTGTACAAAGCCTGGCACACTTGTGGCTTGCGTTCAGTCATTTCAGTCACATCTGACTCTTCATGACCTCATTTGGGTTTTCTTGACAAAGACACTGGAGTGGTTTTCCATTTCCTTCTTCAGCTCATTTTACAGATGAGTAACTGAGGCAAACTGGTTAAGTGACTTGCTTGAGGTCACACAGCTAGTAAGTGTCTCAGGTCACATTTGAACTCAGGAAGATGAGTCTTCCTGACTTTAGGCCCAGCCCTCTATTCACTGTCCCACCTAGCTGCCCCAAAGATCTTCCATTAACAGTTAAGATTTAAAGATGGTCTAAAAACTGCAATTCTTATCACTCTTTGCCCCCCCCCTTTTGCCATTTCACAACCATCACTCCAGATAACAAAGAGGGCCCCACCAGATTAAATCTATTTTTAAATCTTTTGCTTTTTTTTGGGGGGGGGGAGGACAGGGCAATTGAGGTTAAGTGACTTATGCAAGGTCAAACAGCTAGTAAGTGTTAAGTGTTAGAGGCCGAATTTGAACTCAGGTCCTGCTCTATTCACTGCGCCACCTAACCTCCCTGAATCTATTTTTTATTGATCAGTTTCATAGGTTACCATGGACAAAGCATTCATAGCTTAGTGGGCAACCTACTAGTGATAAACCTCCCTGTACTAAGCCAGGCTGGTCATCATACAGAAGAAACAACGAGTGGGGGCAGGGAAAAGCCCCTAAATAAATATGTGTACACACATACACCCCTCTTCATGTTTTCTGTGTGTGTATATATGTCACGTCAACTTCATGTTTTCTGTGTGTATATATGAATATATGTGTATATACAGATACTATGTGTGTATATGTATCTCTATATAAATATATGTACTATACAAAACCCCACCAAAGTTGACAGATGCTCAATTGAAAACTATGTATAATATGAATGTTTATCTTTTTTATCAACAATACTCACTATTGGTCAACAGACATAAAGCACCTACTGTGGGCCAGGTACTGTCCTAGTTAATGGCAATACTAGTAAAAAGTGAGACAGTCCTGGCCCTCAATAACTTCTTCAGATATAGCAAATGCTTGATAAACATCTGTGGAATGAAATGCTTAAGTGCATATGCATGTATTCACATTTAGGCAGGCATATGTCCTTTATATATTCTAGGTTATATTATAACTAATCAAAATGGCAAAAGGGTAAGCTAAAAGTTGGCATAGGAGCAAATGAACAAGTTTTATGTAAAATGAGAATATTAATGCTCTTGGCTTTCTATTCCTTGTGTTGGATTTCTTGATATTCAAGACTTTGAAAAGAAAAAAAACACCTCCCAAAATATCTCCTATGTATGCCAGGACTCTCTTCCAGTACTGTGGGGATCAAGCAAGTAAAAATTCTGCCCAGCTGTTTTTTGTTTGTTTTTAATCTTGGTAGAACCAATATAAATTCATAAGACTTTACATTTTCCCCTTGGAATTTCTCTTCAGTAAAAACTCAAGTTCTTTGAAGTGCAAGAACCCAGTTGAGAGTATTGAACAAACATTTTCTAAAAGACTGGCAAATGTATTGGCTCTGAACAATACCAAGCTTTCATTTAGGAGGAAAAAGAGGTTTACTGAAAAGAGATCTCTAAACAATGTAGAGAAACGAGTTTGCTTTTAGATTGGCCCTCTATTGTGAAAAGCTCCAGCTGTTAACGTGGGGCCAGTAATTTACTTTGGACCACACCACATAAAAGTAATTGATTTGCTTAATGCAAACAGATCAGTACAAAGGCTTTAACTAAGTAGTCTGGGTTCTTAACAGACCCATAGGGAAGAGGTCTTTTTATAAGAGCATACTGTCAGCTAAGAGAATGATCTAGACATACGATTGTTCCTCAAGTTAAACCTCATCCCCCAAACTTGTAGGATAGACTTCAGAAGATTTAAGCCTCTTAGAATAACAATAAAGCGTGACCTAATAGAAAGCAATGTGAAGGGCACCAATAGAAACTGTGCTGATTTCAGAGTTCAATTTCATGAAAACTTTGCAAGGCACCCATCTCAAATTTTTATTATCATTTTAATTCATTTGACATTTTGAATGAGACAACAAATCCATGAACTACTTAGAACATCATAGTAGCATATTTATGGGGAGGTAAATCTGTCAGTGTGTTAGAAAAAGTATAAAAGTAAGAACTCTGTTCTCATACTACAATAATATTAATAGGAGGAAGACAAAAGTAGCCATTCTGATTGGGAATAATAATTGCATCATGTTAGATTTGCTTTTTTTTTTCTTCACAGTAATTTAGATTTTATTTATTTTTCAGTCGTATTTATTTTGCCATCTACTAAGACTTCCCTTGGGAGGAACACAAGGAACTATTCCAAAAAGCTATTTTCCACCTTGAGTTTTACAGTCCTTTTCTCTAAAGACACTAAAAAGCACAAATAGGCAAACCTTGGCTTTGATAACTCACTTAGCAATGGTATTTACAGAATTTAATAAAGTTGGGGGCATTGGTGTATAATGTACACGTATGTCTCAGCCTTTGGCCAGCACAGAAACCTATGTCTAAGCAGAATTCAACAAGCGCTATTCATTGCTTGTTAAGAACTTCTCTGGACTTCTTTACAAATCAGCAAGTGCTGGGCAACGTGCTAAGGGCTACAGATACAAAGAAAGGCAAAGGACAGTCCCTGCTCTCAAAGAGCTCATGGCCACAAGGGAAACAACATGCAAACAGCCATGTACAGACAAGATGCAGACAGTGTAAACTGGAGATAGTCACTGGAAGGAAGGCATTAATCCAAGAAAGAACCAGAAAGGCATCTTGTAGAATGTGAGATTTTTAGCTGGGTCTTGAAGCCAGGGAAGTGAGGAGGCAGAAATGAGGAAAGAGAGAGTCCCAGGCCTGAGGATCAGCCAGTGGAAATCCCCAGTATTTGGAGAATGGAATAGTCTGTTCCAAGAAGAACAAGGAGGTTTCATCCCACCTACTCCACTCGTAAGGACAGAGGCTTGTCTTAATTTTGTTTCCTCGTCTAGTACTTAGTTCATTAAAGATGATCAGTAAGAGATTGTTGAGTTAGATTTGCTTGCCTATTGCTCTTTCAGCTTTACTACCTGGACTAATGGCCTTCAAGGCAACTTAACCTCTCTTCGCCTCAGTTTCCTCATCTGTATAATGAGAAGAGTTAGACTCAAAGGGAAGGTGGCTTCCAGCCCTAGAGCTATGAACCTATGATAGGGTTTTTAAAAACTCAACAAAATCAGAATATAGCTTTAAAACAGTCCATGCACATGCATTTATTAAGCACTTACTATATGCTGGGTACTATGCTAAACTCTGGGGATACCAAGAAAATCCAAATCCCAGTCCCCACACTCAAGGAGTTCATACTGCAACAGTTTAAATGAGCCTGTAAGACTAGATTAAATTGTCCATCTGACTAACCTTGTAGTGCCTTGAGGAAGAATTAAACATGCAATCCAGGTTTCAGGATAAAAACAGAAAGCTACCTGAAGTGGAAGTCAAGTTTTTTTTTTAATTAGATGTCTCTTTCTAATTCATTTCCATGGGAATATTACTAAAACTCAAATGCAAGTAAAAACAACAATAAAAAAACCATTATAGTTCAGCACACAAATATTCATGTTATAATTATCTTTTAACTGTTTTTAAGTCAGTGAGATCATCCTGCATTATAGAAAACCGGGTCCATGGTCCTATATTTGCTGAAGAAATATTGTGTTTGGTAGGTAATGTTATCATGCCGACTTTGGGTATCAAAAAACTGAGGTCCAGAGCAGTAAACCTGGAAAGGTGCGCAAGAGGTGGGAATGAGATTCTAGATAAAGGAACCTAGGATCTTTTTGAATGTCTGACATTCTCAGGGGTTCCCTTCTTTTTTTTTTCCTTTTTTGGAGGGGGGAAGGCAGGGTAGTGGGGGTTAAGTGACTTGCCAAAGGTCACATGGCTACTAAGTATCTGAGGTCACATTTGAACTCAGGTCCTCTTGACTCCAGGGTCAGTCCTCTATTCACTGATACCTCACCAAAAGTAATTACAATATTCGCAGATCTCTAGACTTTCTTTTTTAATCCATCATAGAAGAGGCAGGAACAAATTTCCTGATTTCTACCCCACTCTATAGTATAAACTCTTCAAGCTCCCCAAGTCTTGATTTGATAGAAAATCAGTAGGGTGTTATAGAAAAAACATATAGGTACAAGTTTCATCACTTACAATGGGCCTTGGGCGTCTCAGATCCTACTGTAAAATAGAGATAATACTTTCATCTGTACAGTGTACAGCAAACAAGAATGTGTGAAAGCACTATATAAATGTGAGCTATTACCATAACAAAAGTTAGAAGATAATGGTAGGTGGTATCTTGTACAACTTTTGATAAGGCAACAAGAAATCATAACCAGACAGAGGTCAGAAGAGATTATGGGAGAAAAAACATACCAATTTAATTCTTTGAAATAAAGATTTTTACACAAATAAAATCCATGTAGCTAAAGTCAGAAGAAAATATACATATTAGGCAAAAATTATTTGCATTACATCTCCCTGGTAAAAGTCTGATATCTAAAGGGACTAAGACTAAGAACTAGTCTTAAGATAAAATGGTCAAAGTATATTAACAGTTTTCAAAAGAAGAAATGAGAACTATCAACAACTATTTGAAAAATTCTTCAAAAACCACTAATAAAAAGATAAATACAAATTAAAGTAATTGAGGCATCACACCCATCAAATTTTCAAAGACTGGAAAAGGTAGGAACAAGTTGCTCTGTTAAGCAATTGGGATTAGGCAAGAAAAGTAGTTAAATTGTTCATTATTACCCCTAAATCCCACCTTCTTCCTAAGTTCCCTATTGCTGTAGAAGGAAAGCATCCTTCTAGTCACCCAGATGTGAAACCTAATATGTCATCCTTGTCTCTTCATTCTTTCTTACCCTACCTCCCCTCCCCCATATTCAATCAGTGATCAGGTTCTGTGTGTTGACCTTTGTAACATCTCTCTTCTGACTCGCCAATCACCCTGGTGCAAGGCCACACCTGGACTACAGAACGAGTCTGCTGGTTGGTCTCCCTGCCTCAAGTTTCATTGCACTCCAATCCATTCCCCACTCAGCTGTCAGGCTGATCTTTGTAAAGCACAGACCTGATCATCTCACCCACACAGTAACTTCACTGACTCCCTATACCTGTAGGATCAAATCAAAATCCTTAGCTCCATAACCCATCCTTTCTAGTCTTCTTACACCTTACTTGCCTCTGTTGACTCTGATCTATTGACACTGGCCTCCTTGCTCTTCCTCACACCAGGCACTAAATCTCCTGACCGAGGGCACTTTTATTGGCTGTCTACCAGGCCTGGTATTGTCTCCCTCTTCATCTCTGTCTCCTGGATTCTTTCAAGTCTCTCACCTGAAGTCCACCTTCTGCAAGGAGCCTTTTTCATTCCTCCTTAATCTGAGTGCCTTCCCTCAGAGATAATCTCCAATTTATCATGCCCATATCTTGTTTGTACATAGTTATTTGCATGTTGTCTCCTCCATTAGACTGTTAACTCCCTGAGAGCAAGGAACACTCCCCTCCCTTTCTTTACCCAGCACCTAGGACACTGCCTACCCGTGTTTCCCCGATAATAAGACACTGTCTTATTATTTTTTTGGACAGAAAAACACCAGAGGGCTTATTTTCAGGGGAGGGCTTATTTTAATGAACATTGACAGCAATTTTAATAAACAGGTAAATGTGAACAAAAAAATGTACCTTTATTCAATAAGCAAATCACTGGGGAAGAACAGGATGACGCGCTCACTGCTGCAGCTCTGATTGGATGGAGCTCGGAGCGCGGCGTGTGTTTCACGGGGGGGGGGACAGTGCATACAGAGGGTACCGTAATGTAGCGTGTAGCGAAGGGGATCACCTTCACTACAGTAGCAATCTCAATAGGGCTTATTTTCGGGGGAGGGCTTATTTTAGAGGAATCTTACACAGTAAGGGGAGGGCTTATTTTCGGGATAGGTCTTATTATCGGGGAAACACGGTAGTATATGGTGGGCACAGTGATCTCATTTCTGGGACTATATGACAAGGTTACTACTGACAGCAAGAAGAGACACAAATGTTCAGAAACATTTATAGTAACAAGATTTGGGATAACAAAAAGGTAGACACTAAATATGTGTCCAATGAGGAGGGAATGACTGAACACAAAGGAAGAATAGAGAACCCTGGGAAGACATATGGTGATACAGGGTGAAGAATGCATAATAACCAAAGGAATAACATAGATGATGATTAAAACCATATAAGAAAACAGTAACAGGCAACAAAAATCAGGTCAAATATTACAACGTTGATACTAGACCATCACACATATGTCCTTTTCTTGATGTTGAAGACTAATGATGATGCAATCATATTAACAGATGACTTAGCTTAACTGGGGGAAATGGTTTTGGGGGGTGGGTTCACATATGTGTCTGTATATGTACACATGCATGTATGTTGGAGACATAGGAAGAAGCCTAGGAGAGAGGGCAAAAAGATACAGTTGGTGACAAAGGCAACAAGTGGTCAGACCAACAACCTCGTAAATGAAAACAATACTGAAAGAGGTAACATCTCTGACCAATACATTGACTAATCTAGAAGGCTAATGCCTCCCCCCTGTTGGTGGAGAAGTGATTGTGATCTGGCTGTTGGAGAAGATTAAGAAATACATTTTCAGACAAGTTTAATACATCTTTTTTTTTTTGCTTGACTATACTTACTTGTTACAAAGGAAGCTTGTGATAATGATGCGAAAAAAGAAAAAGAAGTGTCAAGCAAAACTTTTAAAAAATACACGAGAAGTTCAGAATGGGACACAGATAAGCTAATCAATGTTGACACTACCACATTGAACTTAATATATACAAAAAACTCTAACACCCCAAAACCCAACCTTTCTGTAATTGAGTCATGATTTCATATTCAATCTTCTTTGTTTCAGGCCTTCTTTGCATATGGAAATACTTGTTGATGATTTTTTAGTTTGTAATAAGTTTGAAAATGGTCATCCAAAACGTAACTCTATAACATGTAAATTTTAAAAAACAAGTACTCTAGAATAACCACTACTTTTACTCTACATGTGAAAAAATGTTGGTGGCTGTTATAAATCTAATGCAAAGGAAGTACATAAATAAACAGAGAAAAACAAAAAAGCACAACTAGGGGAACAATATAGAAAATTATTTTGCTAATATTAAAAAAATACTACTATAAGGCAGCTGGAATGTGATTAAATGCAATGACCAATCTTTCATTCATTCAATAAGCATTTAAGCACCAGGAATAGAAGACAGAAATCAAACAATTCCTTCCCTCAGAGAAGAAATGATGATGAATTTCTTTCTTTTCAACACTGTGGTGGAAGACTGCTGCCTGTGCCATCAAAGTCAGGGACAGGGTGGGATGATTCTGATGAACCCTTTCCCTCTTTTACAGTTCTATGTGGTATGGGAGGGGATGTAGGGAGTAGAGGAGTGTACTGGAAAATGACTAGGTGTAAAAACAAAAAGGATTTTTTAAGAATCCCTTAAAATAAATTCAATGCAAAAGGGAAATAAATTCTTCACAGAACCTGGAGACATTTTGTAAACACTTAATGGCTGACTGTTCTCTCTGCATTATATGTTCCTCAGCACCAACCTTGATTACACAGATTACACATGCCAACACTTTCCTGAAACATACTCAATCCCAGTATCTTTAGGATTAAGGCAGTAAGTCTGAGAAGGTGAGAAGAGCATCATTAATAACTACAGTTACAGTTTCCCTTGAACTTGCATTTCTTGGCTAGAGAATCCGGATGTATAAGGTACCCAAATCCCATCTTCCTTTGCTCTTGCTCTTCTCAGTCTCAGCTACTACTTATGGAGAGCGGAGCTTTTCTGTGGAACAACCAAAGAAATGCTCCCCAGACTCCCAGAGGGGCCATTTAGATGGAGGCAGAGGTGCTGCCTTACTGCTGGGAGTTAGCTACCACCACAACTTTCACTGTCGATCAAAAGAAACTGAGACCTCGTCCCTTATCATCTTGGAAGCCTGGTTCAAGCCCTTGGCAGATATCTCAACCTAGCAAGATTCCTCCTTGAAATAATGAAAGGGTACCTAAAGGATGGCTTTCACCTTTAAAGTAATTGAAGGACTCGGTAATGAGGTACTACAATGGTATCAGGGTAATGCCTAACATGATGCTGTCCACACAGTAAGGGCTCAAATATTCACTGTATGCGATGCATTTGCACCCTTAGTTCAAGAATACCTTCCCTTGAGCTCTCTCTTCCCTCTGTTTCTCCCCATTTCTGCTCATCTTAATCTTTTGCTTTTTCCTAGACTTGATCAGCTACCTTTAAATATCAGGTGCCAATTTAGACTGTATAGGTGTCTGTGAGAACTCAGGAGCCAGTGCCAGGTGCTGGAGGCACCTGATAAAGGCTCTAGGAGTTTGACTCATACAAACTGATTGTCTAGACACCCACATGGAAGAGGGCCAGATACATGTAGTACTCCCTTGACAGTATGGTTCTTGGAACCAGCAATTCAGACATCCCAATCAGTAGAAAGTTAATGTACCTCCCCCACCTCCCCTCTGCCCTAAAAGTTTTCTCTAAGTTTTTTTTTTCTTCCCGACTTATTTTTTTCCTCCCTCCTTATTCATTGTGGACACAGGCAAGGGGGGTGGGGTGGGTAGGAGAGAGCAATAAACATACACACATCAACAAATCTCTAAAGAAAGTACATTTTTGGAGTTAACAGGTACTCCTTTAATACCAAAGGGTTAATCTATTGTAGCCTTACTTGGGTCATAAACACACAACCTTTCACACTCATTCCAGCAAGAGGTGTGAAGACCTTTTCAATCCTTCCCATCCTATCTCAAATAAGAAGGGAAATGCTTTATATTTGTACATCGACTACACAAATTAAAAAGACCCCCTTCCTCTTGGAGAACACAGTAAGTTATATTCAAACAGCAGACAGATTTTCAAGACAGAAACTTGCTTATTACTCTGTAGCACCAAGTACAGTGATTATACTCTTTAAAAAGTGGGGAAAAAACACGAATAAAAGTTTTCCCCTTGAGAACTTTTTCCCACGCATACACTTAGTATTGGTCTATCTACTACACAAATTTATTTCAAGTAGATTTTTTTCCTTTCTTGCAACATTAAAGACTGGGGGGGGGGGGGGGAGATGCAGTGGAGGGTATAAGGTAAATAAAAAAATGCAGTCACCAAAAACAAGTTGAACGCATACTAGAACATGAATCCCATCTACTGATAAAAGTTTTCTTCTGTTAGTTTTCTGTTTCTGAATACTATTCTTGGCAGACAGTTAAAGCTTTCTGAGGGTGGTTCTTGGAGAAGGGAAAAAAGCAAGACAAAATTCGGGCTCAAACAATACTGGGAAAGTTTGAAAAACCAGTGAGCTGAAAACTGCAGTTTATTTTATTGCCTTTTGTTAAGCTGTCCCACAATAGCCACATTTTTTTTTTTCCCATTTTTAATCCTTCCCACACTGGCTCAATAGCAGATCCGAAACAGTTGGGTACGATTCAATTACTAGCTGGGGGGAGGAGAAGGAAAGCTACTGGATCATTTAGTTCTGAAGCTAAGTTTAACAGGTGATAAAGGCTTGTGCCTCAGCTTTCAAGTAAGCTGGAAAGCCACAATACCCACACGAAGTTTAGAGAACGAGGCAGATGTCCGAAAAGGCTTCTGAAGACTACGAAGGAGAGAGGGCATATCAGACATTCACTCGGGAGGTGAGCACGTAAGACGAACTGCCAAGGTGAAAGGGGCAAATAATGGGTGAGAAGCGACAGCGAAAGTATAGATAGGTAAATTCAGGGATGAGGAGTGATTATTAGTAGGAGACACCTTCTCCTAGTTACAGGCTCGTCGCCCCCCGCCCCCGCCCCGCCTGCCGTCCCAGCTACTTGCCACGAACCCCTGAAATCCCGAAGGACGAACAAGTTTCCTTGTTTGGAGTGGAAAATGCCACCTCAGTCCCCTTCACACACGAATTCAATTCAATTCAGCAAACAGACTTTACCCGATTTGGGGGGAGGGGAGGGGAGGAGAGGAGTTGTCAGTCCAGAACTTCTGAAAAGAAGGGAGGAAAAAGGGTAGAGAAGAGAAAAAAAAAACAGCTGAAAGGGAGAAGATCGCAGGGAGAAAGGGAAGTGAAGGGAAAAGTGGAAAGGGGGGTGGAGGTGGAAAGCAGAATAGACACTAGGTCCGATTCTTCGCCCATTAAATGGTGTAAAATCATTTCTCCCAACGCAAACCTTAAATACAGTTTCTAGTAGGAAAGCCTTGGACAGAAGCATTCAGAGCCAACAACACCCTCCTCCCCCCACCCCCCAGCACACACAAATATACCCACAACAACTCCAGCGTCTCCAGTCCGGCCCCCTCGCCCCCCATCAGGAGGTCTGCTCTGCCCTCACTCACCTCGCTGATGCCCGTGGGAAGCCCCGCTGTCAGAGGAGCAGCAGGTGCCAGGCGGGGAGCGAGCCAGGGAGTCCGGGGCACAGAGCGCGGAGCTGCGCTGCCGAGCGCCGCGCTGGCCGAGCTCTGTCCTCGAGCCGCAGCTGCGGCAGAGCAACCCAGCACTCACCCATGCGCATTGCATGACACTGAAAAGCGGGCGGGCTGGCCCCGCGGCTTAGCCACCACCTCCCACCTGCCCCGTCCCGGAGCCAGGGATTTAAAGGAACAGTCCCCAAGCTCTACACCGAGCTCCCTCCCTTCCCAGTCCCGGTTAGGTGTTTGGGGGCTTCCTGGGTCACGTCGGGCCCTCGGGCACCGGTTAGTTGGAGGAAAACTGTCCTGGCCCAAGAGCTGCACACATTCGGACTGCAAACGTGGTGGTTGAGAATACAAAGCAAACAGGGCGCACGACTCTGAAACTCAGACACGTGTCCCAGACTGGCAGGGACTTGGGGATACTGTCTTTTTTCATCCAACCCCCTGAGCTGAGGATGGGGCAGGGGTAGGAAGAATGAATGATGAAGAAGGAAGAGGGAAAACCAAGAGGGCAGAGTGCAGGGTATAGAGTCGGGAAAACTGAGTCTCAAATCTCGCCTCTGACACGTACCAGCTGCGCGTGTGACCATGCGCAAGTCAACCCGAGACTCAGTTTATGCTTCCGTGAAAATGAATACAATAATAGCTGTCAGACCTACTTAAGCAGTTTTTTTTTTTGTGAGGCTCGAGGATCATAGAAGTAAAACGCTTTGTAAATGTTAGGCGTTACTGTGTTTATCTAATACTGGTTGACAAATGAAAATGCCTCGTGGCTTAAGACCTTCCATTTTATATCTTCCTGAGAAGTTATCCAGCAATTCATGAAACCAGATCAGCTAGACTTGAGGATGACACCTCTTTCATCTGCTGGGAGAGTAGGAAGAAAGTAGGGTGATTAGTGGAGTGGAAGGAGCATCATTTTCATGATCAGTTCTTATTAAATCCCGAACGTGGAGTTACGATGAACAATCTGCTAAACCAGAATTGTAGTCTATGAGTAAGATGACAGGGTTTTTCTTATTCAAACATTTTAGGGATGGTCAAAGGCAAAGCAGTTGGTTTCCCAGAGTGGTCCTGTCATTGACTGAGCCCTGGTCTAACCTTACTTATTATTCAACTCTCAAGTAAAGGAGTAAATGCTTGATTAGAGGGAAGCAAATACTATCCTTTGTCTGATATTTAATAACACATAGCTCTCACCTAACTCTGCATCTTTAATTAATGTTTACAAAAATACTTTAATCTGCCCAATATGCTAGTAAACTAGGCAAGTTTACAACTTGTCAAAGTGGCACAGCAGGTTGGTCCCTTGACCCAAGTTTCAGAGAAAATTATTCTGTCAGAGAACCAAGGTAAGTCAGTCAGTCAGTAAGCATTTATTAAGTGCTTGCTGAGTGCCAGGCTCTGCTAAGAACTAAACATACAAAGAAAGGCAAAACTAGCATGCTTGCCCTCAAAGAGCTCAGGTTTGTTTTTTTTTTAAAGCAATTGGGGTTAAGTAACTTGCTCAAGGTTACATGGCCAGGTGTTTCTGGGTGGGTGCTAAGTGTCTGAGCCCGGGATTCGATCTCCAGGTCTTCTCAACACTGGAGCCGGTGCTCTTACTTGCTGTGCTACCTGGCCACCCCAAAGAGCTCAGGTTTTAATGGGAGAGACAATATGCAACAACAAAAAAATTACTTACAAGCTAAGTACAAAGTAAATGGAAGGTAATCTCAGAGGGAAGGTGTGTGTGTGTGGGGGGGGGGGTAAGAGGGACAAAAGAAAGTAATAAAGGTCTCTTGCAGAAGGTGGGATTTGAGATGATGTCAGTGAGTTTCAGGGCCTACATTTCTCCACTGTGCTTTTTCTTCCTCCTTTGTATCCCATATTATGTTGTTACAAGAAATTTGACATTGTAATGGATTAATATTATTTAATATTTATTTAAGACATACAGTGTGGCAGGCAGTGTATGCAACCTAAACGAAAGGAGAACTAAAGGAATTCACAGTCTAGAGAAAAAAAAAACATGTGACTGTAATGGTAAAAGGTGTTTTGCGAAAGGATCTTATAGTTTTAAAAATTTTTAATCTTATTTTTTATTTTTTGGCTAGGAAGACTCTGCCATCCCTCCCTCTCTAACACCCCTTCTGATCTTTGAGTAGACCTGTGAGAGGACATGATGGGCAGGCATGGGATAAATCCCATCAGAATTGCTCAAGCTAAGTCTGGCTCCAATCGATGAGCTCCTAGCCCTATTGGAGTAGAGGGGCATTGTGTTTGGGACCTTTCCTTTTTCTCTATGGTGATTCTTTTCTTTTGAGGAAGAATGGTTGGAAGATTGAGGAGGAATGAGGGCAAAGTAGAAGAAAACAAAATAAAAAGGGGTAAGAAGAGAAGTGGGCATCCTGAGAAACAGTAAGAAAGTGAAGGCTTAGTTTAGGTACAATTTCTTCTTGAAATATGAGAAAGAAGGGAGAGAGAAAAACAAAGAAGCATCTTGAGTCTGATTAAACATCATAAAATTACTGACTTTAAAAGTTCAGATTTGCACACTGCTTCCTTCACAATCACTTTTTTTTTTCAGTACAACTTGTAGTTATCCTACATTGAAAGTGTTATTTATAAATGTCCCTCTTCTCCAATATAAAATGTTGCTTAGAAATTCTATTCATGAATTTATACATGTTTTATTTGAGTTAAGGTAATCTTCGATCAATCCATTGATACGCCTTTATTAAGCATCTTCTCTGTGCTAGGTGCTAGGGACATAATGACAGAGATCAAAACAACTCTTGTCAAAGAGCTTATTTTTCAGGCTAAACATTTGTTTTAAGACAGTTTTGCCTTGGAGAATTGATTGAAATAAGTGCTGGTGGCCGCTAGAGGGAGTAAGAAAATAAATGGTGAACTAAGAATGCGAGTCAGTCAATAGGATGTTTCTATCACTTTTCTTGACTAAAATCTTGACTGATAAAATTTTAGGATTGGAGAAAGCCTAAGAAATCGCTTAGTACAATCTACTTATTTTCGGATGGTAAACTATGGCTAAGAAAAGAGAAATCAAAGGCTTAGGCTCCTCAAAATCATAACAATATGGTTTCAGATCTACTAGAAAGCTGGACACTGCTTATTTTTCTTAAATGAAATACTGTTTAGTTGTTTTATGTGAGTATTTTATCTCGAAAAAGTATTTATAGAAGAAATATTAATGATTGATGGAAGCTATAATTTCTAGGGCTCTAAAGCAGAAACAAAATTGGGGGGAGGCTGACATTATGCATAGATATAAAGATGATTTACTTCTTTGTAATAGAATTTCAATAGACTCCTAGGAAAGCAAGTTCTAAGATTTATGGGTTAAAAGGTACACCATGTGATGAAGAATGAATAGTTTTGTACTTTATTATTTATGAGAAGAAGCACATTGATTATAAATACTGAAAGTTGTTCTAAGTAAGTTATTCTATGTATAAGAACATATGCTAAATTAGGAAAGGATTAGCAACAAGACTATCTAATATACTATCTGATATGAATAAACTATTTGATTATTTTTTATTTGATAAAGTTTTATTGATGACTTTTTATATCATAGACATATCCTAATATTACTTACATTACTATGTATATAATAGTTATAATATATGCACACTATATTAGCTTTTGAATTGTTCCTTGTAAGAGAAAAGTTAAGCAAAACTACTGACATTGTAGCTCTATCTGACAGCATGTAACATCTCTACCAAGAGATGGGGAATGAGTTTCAATATCTGTTCTCTGGATTAGGATGTGACATTGGGCAACCAAGTTGTACTGTCACAAAAGTACTTCAATGAAAATGGAATTAGTCCACGAGAATGCATATGTTTAGGCTTTGGATTTTTAATAATACTCAAATGTATCAAATTTTCCCCTTTTTTCTGAACCTAGGAATCTAGGCATAAATCTAGGGAATTAATTTCCTATGTCACTTGCCAGATTAAATTTTTTTCAAAAATATTTGCTTTGAATTTAAAGAAAATATCAAAAGGAATCTAAGAAAATTTGGGGGCTTTGTCCCTCTAACTTACTTAGAAGAAAAATGGTTCATATGAGAATATAGCAAACCAAAGAAAATATATAATTTATATTCTATCTATCATATTTTTCTGATTCTTAGTATATGTATTTTGAAAGTCAGGGACTCACAATTAGTCAGTGATTAAGTGACAGGTCTTGCTGTCAGCATGTTTTATGAAGCTAGGATCTTCTGTCTTGGCTTTTAAACCCCAGAATTCAAGGAATTTTTATGAGAAGAAAGATGATCAGAAGCCATTCTAGCCATTTCTAGTAGATTTGGAGAATGGTCTGGTAACAAGTTTCCTTTTATCTCAAACTATTTATGACTCCTCCCCTTTCATCTTGATCCCCAAGCAAGATGTTCTAAAAATTAGACTTGCTTATGAGGAGGCTGGGAGTTGTTATTGCAAGTGATGAGCACTGGGTTTCAAAATTAAGATTTCTGGTAGAATCACTAGTGACTACCTCTTAGCAAGTGGAGATAAACTATTCCAATATTGTGACCATTAGTAATTTAATATCTTACTTCTGCTCTGGCAACTCAGTTTGATTTTTAAAAAAGAGAGAAAAAATCCCCTATTTTTTTCCTCTGATTTATTGGACTGCAAAGATGATTCTAACCTTCATAATAAGGGGTCAACAGATTTTATACATGAATATGATGACTTCATGAATATATTAATATGCTTATATGGTCAAATCTACACACCAAAACTAAAGGAGAGTTTGCACATTCTACCTATAAATCTTCACTCTCCACTCTTAGGTTACCCTATTTTGGGTCCATTATCTCTCATAAAGCTCACTTTCTTCCTGTCTTAGGCCTTTAGACAAGAGCTGACCCCTTTTCCCTCCCCTACTCCACCTTTAAATGTCCAAACTAGATCTGTATCTGTTATTACAACATAGAAGCATTGATTTTGAGAGATAGAAGGGACCTAGACATCAAATTCAACCTATTCATTTTGTACATGTCTCAGAACCACTTCCCCTGCTCCCCCGCCTCCCCCAGTTATGGGCTACTTCAAAGTGACCTTGGCTCAACATCTACTCAAAACTGCAATTCATGGCCCCTCCACTAATATTTCTTTTAGTCATAACAATAGCTAATATTTACATGGTACTTTAAGTTTTGAAAAGAGTTTTACAAACATTAACTTATTTTATCCTCACAGCAACCATCCCAACAGTGCTATTATTAACCCTGTTGTAGAGATGAGAAAACTGAAGGAGGCAGAGGGTTAAGTGACTTGCCCAGGCAAATAGGGAACATCCTATTCCCACCTCATACACACAGGGGAGCACTATCCCAGATGTTCTTTTTTTTTAAATTAAATTTATTTATTTGCTTTTTAGTTTATGACATTTCAGTTCCACAATCGCTTGAGTTTCAAATTTTCTCCCCCTCCCTCTCCACTCCCCTCCCACCCTCCCATGAAAGCATGTAATTATTTGATCATTAGGAACTAAAAATACTTTCACTTTAAATATTAGTCAAGTTGTAAAGAAGGATTATAACCAATGGAGTGAACAGTGGGAAAGAAGAAATAAAACAAAAAAAAGAGAACAAATAGTTTGCTCCAATCTGCATTCAGACTCTGTAGTTCTTTCTCTGGATGTGGATATCTCTTTCCATCATGAGTCTTTTGGAGTTGTCTTATAACCTTGCATTGCTGAGAGGAGCCCAGTCTATCAAAGTTAGTTGTCACACATACAATGTGTCTGTAATTGTGTACAAAGTTCTCCTGGTTCTGCTCTTCTCACTCAACATCAGTTTATATAAGTCTCTCCAAGTTATTATGAAGTCTGTCTGGTCCTCATTTCTTTTTTTTTCTTTTTTTTTTTTTAAAGCAATTGGGGTTAAGTAACTTGCTCAAGGTTACACGGCCAGTTATTTCTGGGTGTGGTGCTGAGTATCTGAGCCCGGATTTGATCCAGGTCATCCCGACACTGGAGCCGGTACTCTTACTCGCTGAGCCACCTGGCCGCCCTTAAGCAATTGGGGTTAAGTAACTTGCTCAAGGTTACATGGCCAGGTGTTTCTGGGTGGGTGCTAAGTGTCTGAGCCCGGGATTCGATCTCCAGGTCTTCTCAACACTGGAGCCGGTGCTCTTACTCGCTGTGCTACCTGGCTGCCCCTGGTCCTCATTTCTTAGCACAGTAGTATTCCATTACATTCATATACCACAACTTGTTTAGCCATTCCCCAATTGATGGGCATCCCCTTGATTTCCAATTCTTTGCCGCCACAAAAATAACTGCTATAAATATTTTTGTACATACTGGTCATTTTCCCACTTCTATGATCTCTTTGGGATACGACCCTAAAAGTGGTATTGCTGGGTCAAAGGGTATGCACTGATTTATAGCTCTTTGGGCATAGTTCCAGATTGCTCTCCAGAATGGTTTAATCAGTTCACAACTCCACCAACAATGCATTAGTGTTCCAATTTTTCCATATCCTCTCCAGCATTTATCATTTTCCTGTTTTGTCATCTTAGCCCAATCTGACAGGTGACATGTGGTACCTCAGAGTTGTTTTGATTTGCATTTCTCTAATTAATAGTGATTTAGAGCATTTTTTTTTCATATGCTTATAGATATCTTTAATTTCTTCCTCTGAAAAATGCCTGTTCATATCCTTTGACCATTTATCAATTGTATCCCAGATATCCTTGTACTACTGGGGGAAGAGGGGTACGTATAGGCAACGAGTGGCCAGCAAACACATACAGAAGAGGAATTTTTATAACCAGGGTGCTCATTTTTCTTGATTTGCATCCTATCTGTAACCCCTTTCTAATGCTGCCCTCCTGCAGAATCACTGAAGCATCAGTTTGTCTGATGCTTAAGCTGTGGGTTCTGATCTGGGCTGTGTGCAGTGCACTGCGGCTCACTGGTGCTCGACAGTCCTGTCATTGACTGCTGCCTTGCTGGGCTGCTCTCTCTCTCTGTACTGCCATCTGCTGATCTTCTAATGAATCAAATCTGTCATGCAGGCTGGATCAGCATTTTTAGTCATAGCTTCAGGGACTATTTCAGCTCACTTCAACTCATTGTCTCTTTCCTTAAAATTATAATTGTGCCCCAGTCATTACTTGGGTCTGTGCAAATCCAGGCTAATAATAGCTAATATTTTGTTCCAGTTCATTTTACAAAAGAAGAAACTGAGGTAAACAGGATTAAGTGACTTGCCCAGGGTCACACAGCTAGTAAGTGTCTGAGCCCAGATATGAACTCAGAACCCCCTGACTCCAGGGCCAGGGCTCTATCCACTGTTCCACTAGTTGTTCATATTTGAGATATATATATATATATATATATATACACATACACACACATATACACACATACACATACATACACACAAACACACATATATGATATAATAGAGTGGGCTTCATACATGAGTCTCTTATAGAGAATGTCTCTTATAGAGAGACTCGTA
Organism: Petaurus breviceps papuanus; assembly: GCF_028583685.1. Taxonomy (NCBI): domain Eukaryota; kingdom Metazoa; phylum Chordata; class Mammalia; order Diprotodontia; family Petauridae; genus Petaurus; species Petaurus breviceps. Next base: position 3,729,248 of record NW_027186540.1, on the reverse strand, counting down.
AAGACCACAAGAGTATTCCTTCTCAAATTACTGAAAAACTATAACATTACAGAATTAGTATAGGGGATGGGGTGGCAGCAATGCAACCCTTATGGGACTTAAAAGAATTACAGAATAAATACTAGAAATATAAAAGTCTCACAACTCTTGTTCAGTCTAGAATTACGCTATCAACTATTCATCTGTGTGTATTGAGCTGAAGAGATGTTAAACAGGGGATCATGCAAAATGCAAGCTTCATTTCCAAGCTAAATGTTGGGAACAATATAAAAAGCCATTATGATTTCCTACAGCCATTTTTCTTAAATGCTCCATAAAACCTACTTGATACAACACAAGCATTGTTAGGCATTTGTTAAAATATTCAGTTCTTTCATAAATCAATTGAGCATAAACCATAATGATGCCATGAGGGAATCTGACATACATTAACCACCATCTGTGATACTAGGAAAGATTAAGCCCTAAATGAAAACTAACTATAAAAGGCATCACTGCTGCATGATTTGCTGTCTACAGATGTAATCATTCTTGTGTATTTTCATTGAGTTTTATTTTGTAGCACTTAGTTGTACCTAGACTGAAGTGAATTACTCTGGAGCTAAAGGAATCCTTCACTGACTGACTCACCCGAGGCTAAGCAAGCCAGAGACAAACTTGGCAACTGAACACAGGTTTTTCTCATTCCTAGATTGATGCTCTACTCAACAGAACAGGGTGCCTTTGTAAAGAGTGTGCTACAGTTGGTAAATATATATGGAGTGGAGGTTGAATGGGCCTATAGGGCTCATCCCAGGGAGCATGTGCTCAGGACTCCCTCGGAAACTTCCGGTAGCTCTAACGCTGTGGTGACTCAGAGCTTTAGCCTTTGGGGAATGACAGACTTCCTGACTGCTTCCAGCCATGTGGGGCCCCACTCTGAAAGGACTTATTGATTTAGTATGATGCAAAAAATTCTGAGCAGTCCCTTGGTTCTTCATTGCCCATGGTAATACCAGGGAGTGGGATGTTATATCATTTTAAGGAACAGACAGGTTCTGGATGACTCTTTCTTTCTTTGACCCTCCAATAGGATCCAATCTATGCATTATGGCAGTTAGATATTGCAGAGGAAGGAAATTCCACTAAGAGAATTTGTGTCTGGGTCCCTGGCTACCTATTCCACTTTTTTTTTTTAATTGTTGGAAAGGGAAAGGCAAGGTAATTAGGGTTAAGTGACTTGCCCAAGGTCACACAGCTACTAAGTGTCAAGTGTCTGAGGTAAAATTTGAACTCAGGTCCTCCTGATTCCAGGGAAGGTGCAAATAGGGAATATGCTATTCACTGCGCCACCTCGCTGCCCACCACTCCACTTTGTGCTTCCTTTCCTAAGCAGGTGAACCAGCATCAACCTTAAGTTGAATGGATACAGGATTGGAGGTGACCTTATAAGTTCAAGTGGTCCAGAGGTCTTGGATCCATTGAGTGAAGTTAACTGGTGACAAGGGGAGTTTCTTCATCAGAGGTGACCACTGATCAAAGTAGGAGGGCAAGCCACTGGCCTGGCTTGCCAACATAGACTTTGAGGGAAAGACTGTAAAGCCTAGGTGAAGATTTAAGGCAAACAGTCTAATTAGGGAGGTGTTGCAATAAGAGATGATGATGTATTGAACTAAGGTGGTAGCTGTGTGAGTGGAGAGTAGGGGCTGGATTCGAGAGATGTTTGGGGGGTGGAAACAGCAATCTTTGGTTACTGACTTTGTGAAGTGAGGTGTAGAGGGGAGTTAAATGAGTGTAAAATGTCAGTCCCAAAGAGCGCTTTCTGTTCTGATGACATGTAAGCATCAGCTTCCCAGAAGATTGTGACAAGAGTTGCATATTGTTACTGAATCCTATTTGGTCATCCTGTCAACGAAAGCTACGAGTCTTTTATGTTTAGCATTTCCTTTGGGTGCTTCATTTTATGGTAATATTAATATATTTATATTACATCCACTTAGTAAAAATTATACAAATACAATTTTATCCAGAAAGTGTGATATGGAAGATCTTTATTTACAAAAGAAACAAATTAGGATGTGATTATTCATGTCACCAAAGGATTGTTTATTCTTTCTTCTCCCATCTTTGTCATCTAAAAACCCCTTGACATCATGTCCAACTCTCTCTTCTTCTACCCCAATCTTTGACAAAGAGATGACCTTTTCCTTTCCGTGTGTATTTGGTCCTATTCCCTCTTGTTTTCTCTCGTAGATTGTATCCTTCATCACCCCCCATTTCTCTCAAATCTTCAACCTCTCCTATCTACTGGGTTCCTTCCCTACAAATAATTCCTAAGACTCTACCACCATCCTTTAAAAACCATCTCTCAACCCTCTCATCTCCTCAAGCTAACATCCTATATATTCTATTTCATAGCTAAACTCCCCAAAGCTGTCTACACTCGCTGTCTCTACACCCTCTCCTCTTACTACCTCCTTCACCCATTGCAGTCTGACTTATGACTCCATTCTTCAACTGAAATTGTTTTCTCCAGAATTATCAATAGCCTCTTAATTGTCAGTTATGTTTTCTTTTCTCATTCCTTATCTTCCTTGACCTATGAGCTGCATTGGATACTGTTGCTCAATCTCTCCTCTTTGGATTTTTGTGATTTAATTCTCCTCCTACTTGTCTGACTGCTCCTTCTCAATTTCCTTTTCTGACTTGTCATCCATGTCACTCTCTTAAATGTGACTGTACCCACAAGATTCTGTCCTAGGCCGTCTTCACTTCTATATTCTATCTCTTGGTAACTACCTCCCATAGGCTTAACCATCATGTCTATGTCTGACTCCTCCAAGACCTACGTATCTAGCCCAGTCTCTCCCCTGAGTTTCCGTCCCACATTACTAACTGACTGTTGGACATCTCAAAATGGATGTCTTGGGGACATCTTAAATTCAATATGTCTAAAACTGAACTAATTATCTTTCTGCCCAAACCCTCCCTTCTTCCAAACTTCTCCATTTCTATCAAAAGCATTACCATCCTCCCAATCATCCAGATCAACCTCTGTCATTGTCCTTAACTCCCCTCTCCACCTCACTTCACAAAGCCAGTCACCAAAGATTGCTGTTTCCACTCCCCAACATCTCTCCAATCCAGCCCCTACTCTCCACTCACACAGCTACTATCTTAGTTCAGTACGTTATCATCTCTTATTGCAACACCTCCCTAATTAGTCTTCTTGCCTTAAATCTTTCCCCACTCCAGTGCAATTCCCATACTGCTGCCAACATCTTTATTTTCCTTAAGCACACTTAAGTGACTCTCTTATTTAGTCACCTCTAGTGACTTCCTTATTGCCTCTAGAATGAAATATAAATTCCTCTGTTAAGCTTTTCAACTTTCAACACAAGCACACACACACGTGTGTATGTATATATGTATTTATGTATGTATATATGTACTTGTCTCTACCATTGGAATATAAACTCCTTATGGAACATATTATTTTATACACATAAATTACATATCATTTGCTTTAATTCATCAAGATCTGCCTCTCCCCACAATTAATTGAGAACAAAGACAAAACCCATTACAAATCTATAGTCAATCAACACAAAGTTCCACATTGTCCATATCCAAAAGTATATTTGTCTCATTCTGCATTCTGGGCCCTTCACTTCTCTCTCAAGAGGTGGGTAGCATATATTTCTTCGTTAATACTCTGGAATTCTTTGATAATCATGCTGAGAAGAGTTTAGCACAATAGTATTCTACCACATTTATATACTATGACTTGTGCATTGATTTCTCCAATTTATTAGTACCTCCTCAGATTCCCATTCTTTGCGGCTATAAATATTTTTGTACATCCTTAGAGTTTGTTTTGCTTAGGATGGATCTCTCCCTTAATCTACTCCTCTTTTAATTTCACCAGGTAAGGAAGGTGAGGCCCCTAGTTCCTACCTGGTCTAAAACTTTCTGCAGTAAGTGATAGGTAGATAAAAGAGTTCTCAAATTCACCAAATGCTTTGTCACTAATTCTATGAAATAGGAATTCTATGAAAAGAGCACCTATTAATAATTGGGGGGGTTTTTTGGTCTAGACTTATGATTTCATGACTAGTGGACTGCCTACATAGAAACTTTACTGATACAGATTAGAAAACAATATGGTATTGGGGAAATAACACTGGATTGGGAGTCAAAGGACTTGAGTTCAAATCCTTCCTGTTTAAATGGACATGACAGTCAAGCCAATTATAATTTGATAGGAGTGTTTATTAGCCAGCTGGTGACTGCCTCCCCAGTGGGGAAGACAGCATTGAGTCTCCTGAAAGGTGCATTTTTATAGAATAATATGTTGCTAACAACAAAGTGTGGTTCCAAGGGAGGGGGTGCCATTTCTAGTAAAGTCTTGGGTACCTAACAAGAACAGACTTGTATCTAGGCTAACAAGAACAGACTTATATCTGGGGTATGTTTCTAGCAACACATGTGAAAAGTTCCCTCACTATTATGGCCTATCAGGTGGTTTCCAGGGACGCTGGTAGGGGCCCCTTCTGGCAGGTTTAGGGGGCTTTGGTGTATAATTTCTGGTGGGCACTTTACTATGTTATTTACAACTTGTGACTTTGGGCAAGTCAATCAGCCTCTCTGGAACTCAGTTTTCTCATCTGTAAAATGAAGGGATTGACTAGATGCCCTCTGTGGCTCTTTCTAGTTTTAAATCCTTGTTGTGGCTGCTGTCAGTTATTTCAGTTGTGTCCAACTCTCCATGACCCCATTTGGGGTTTTCTTGGCAAAGATGGTGGAGTGGTTTGCCATTTCCTTCTCCAGCTGATTTTATAGATGAGGAAGCTGAGGCAAACAGGGTTAAGTGACTTGCCCAGGGTCATACTGCTAGTAAGTGTCTGAGGCTGGATTTGAACCCAGGAAGATGAGTCTTCCTGACTCCAAACCTAGCCCTCTATCTACTGTGCCACCTACCTGCCCTTACTTCTAAATCTAGGATTCCATAAATTGCTCTGTAACTTAAAGTCTCAAGAGGGCACGGTGATATGAAGCAACTTGCCTATAACCACACAGCTAGTATGCATTAGAGTCAGGACATGAACTCAGGTCTTGCTCACTCTGAGACTGGCCCTTTATCTGCCACACTGCTTCTAGACAGAGAGTAAAAGTTATACAAGGAAGTAATTTAATTCAATATGATATTTGGCAAAATGGTAATAAGATAATTGATGGAAACATCTTTGAAGACAATTTGGGTCTAAAGTCTTCTATGTGATATATGTTACACCTGGGTATGTAAATAAAGATGAACTTAATTCTCTGTTCTTGCCCAGCAAAGAGAGTGTTGGATGGTGGCATTGCCTTGTGATCTTTAAATAAATGAAAAAGTATCTTGTAACTGAAACAGTAGTATCAGCATGTGCTAGGATGACATTTCAGCACTAGCTTGTGGGCTGACCAGTCATTCTGAGTTCTGATCACTATCCCGGGGTGGCATTGTTTGCTATCTGTCTCACAGGCCTACCATTTGAGCTTGCCTCCTTGAATCAGCGTGTACTCAGGCTAAGAAACCTGACTGGCTGCAATTCCAAGATAACTAAGAGATGGCCCAGTTCTCTTAAAAGCCAAACTGGGGGGACAAGTGCATTTAACCAGTTAATGGAGATGGGGTGGGATGGCACAGGACCCTATATATATGTGTGTGTGTGTGTGTGTGTGTGTGTGTGTATACTCTTGTCCATGCCTATGTTTAAAGATAGAATGGTACCAGGGGGTATAGCAGAAAAGTGTGTTATGGAGACAGATATGGTGAAAGAGGATTGTAGGACAGTCAACTTCTCCATTGGAAATCAATTTCTTTTGAAATTTTAAAAGATAATAAATTTTAAATTTTAAATGGTAATAAAGCCTCTAATGATCATATTTGTACCTTACTAGATTTGGCCCAAGATTCTAACAGGATAAGATCATGGAGGCAAGAATACAGTAGAAAGAGGGCTTGTCTCCATTGGGGTTTAGAGAATCTGGATTTGAATCCTGGTTCTGCCACTTAATACCTTAATTTTTTTGCTGTTGTTGTTGCTTTTTAGAATAGGGCAGTTGAGGTTAAATGACTTGCCCAAGGTCACATGGCTAGTAAGTGTTAAGTGTTTGAAGTCAAATTTGAACTCAGGTCCTCCTGACTCCAAAGCCGGAGCTCTATTCACTGCACCACCTACCCGCCCCATGTGCAGATTTCACACACACACACACACACACACACACACACACACACACACACCACCCCCACCTTTTTTTCTAAGTCCTTGAGAAAACTTTTTTTAAGCACAAGTGGATAAAAGCACCAGTGGATCCCGGGGGTTTCCACCAGAGACCTCCTTCAAAGTGAAGCCCTGACTCGTTAAGAACCATTCTACCAGTTCTGCATCCTCCCAACAGCACTGTATTCTAGCCCATGTTTATCCGTCTTGTCTGAAGAATAACATGAGAGACTTTTACTAAATGCTTAGTTACAATCTAAGCAAATTTATCTATAGCAGCCTAGAATCGATGTCAAAGAAAGAAATGACCTGTTTTGCATGAGGCCATTCTGGCCCTTTGTGGCCACTGTCTTTTCCTGGATATTCATTAACCATCCCTTAAATAATGAAATTCAAATGATGAATCCAAGTCCCTTTATTGCTGGTAAGTTGACAAATCAAGATAAGAAAACTTACCCCACCATTTTTAAAATTTTTATTTTTTGTTATTTTTGTTCTAGACCAGTGATTTTATTATTATTGGGAACTCTGGGTAAGGAAACACTCTCCACCACTGCATATCAACAGCTTTTCTGTATCTTATAGTCTTTAAATTTTTTTAAAAATTCATTTTATTTTTAATTTATGGAATAAGACAAGCATTTCCATAACATAGTATAATAAAAAATAGATGATTGTGCATGGAACTGCAAATCTAACATGTACAACTTGCTATTCCTTTTAAATATATAATAAAATTATCACGTAAATTTCTTTTTCTTCCCTTTTTTATTTCCCTCCTTCCCCCCACCCCCAGAGATGGGTACCATTAGACACAAATATAAAATTGTTCTATACATACTTCTATTTACCAGTTCTTTCTCTGAATGCATAGAATTAGTAGGTTCTTTCAGTGGGGCCTGCAAGGTGACCAATAGCCCAAGCCAGCTGCCTCAATCTTTTTGCTTCCAGGTCTGAGCTTTTTCTGATACCAAGCACTCTACTGTATTGGTCTGTCTGGGAATGTCCCAGGTAAGTTATCTACACCACTCTGGATGTTATCAGAAAGGAGTTGGCTTCTTGTCACCTCAGGTGTACACTGAGGCCACTCATCCCCCGGGCACAGAGAGTCCTGGGGAGCAGGTTTGTGGTGTCTCTTTCAAAGATGGGCATAGACTTATCCTTTAGACCTCAGGAGTTCTTAACCTTTTTGTGCGTACTGGACCCTTCTGATAGTCTGGTGTGCCTTTGGCCCCTTCTCAGAGTGCTTTTAAATGCAGAAAATAAAACAGAAAATTACAAAGGAAATCAATTTCATTGAAATGCAGCTTTCAATATACTTAAAAAACCAGTTCCTGGACTCCAGGTTGAGCTTCTCCAGTATGGTGCTCAGGCGTAGTTGTTAATGATCAAGTAAGGATAAGACATTTGAGTACCGCATACATGGTTTGATAATTGTATAACTGGGCTTCTATCAACTGGGAACCATGAACCCTCACTTTTACATAGGCGATTCAACACACAAAATAAGCCCCAGTCACCATGGAGAACTAAAATTATGTGTACTTATGAAAAATATATTAAAATTCCTTTATTATTCCCTACTATATCATATGGCTACCTATCTTGCTTAACCCTAGTCCTGACTGACTCTATATTTGGTTATGGTGACCTATGTCTTAACTCAGCCTGGTTGTCTTTTCAAAGCTACTTGGGAAGGATGTAAAGTGTGTCTCCTCAAAAGACCACATTTTAGCTCCCCAGGGATTATTAGGCTACCTTAACTGTCCTCAGCTCAGTCTTACAGGACATATTTTGCAAATCAAACATCTGTGCAAGAAACAAAAAACCCTAGGGACCACCATAGGTTATACACAAAAGGGCTATATACTCCTAACACAGAAGGCAAATTATTCTAAATCCTAATGTAGCTGCTCACTTAAGCAACTGCCTTAGAGAGAGTATGGTAGAGACAGCTAGGTGGCACAGTAGGTAGAGTTCTGGGCCTGGAGTCAGGGATGCTCATCTTACAAGTTCAAATCTGGCCTCAGATACTTATTAGCTATGTGACCCTGGGCAAGTCACTTAACCCTGTTTAGCTCAGGTTTCTTCATTTGTAAAATGAGTTGGAGAAGGAAATGGCAAACTATCCTGGTATCTTCACCAGGAGAAACCCAAATGGGGTCATGAAGGGTTAGATATGACGAAAGTGACTAAACAAGAACAGTTGAAGAAAAAGTGCTAGGAGTCAGGGGAGACCTGTTTTTTAAGTCTGTCTCTGAGAGTAGCTATGTAATTCTGGCTAAATCACTTTATCTCTGTGAGCCTTAGTTTCTTCATCTGTAAAATGGGCATAATTAAACTTTTACTACCTATTTCACAGGGATGTTGGGAGAAAAGCACTTTGTGAACCTAGAAATACTATAGAAATGTAATTTCTCATTATGAATTATAATTATATTCATGAATTGTGAAAGCAGTCAAGCTTCTCTGAGTGGGACAGAGAAGAGCGGTCAGCTTCTTTGAGTTGTAGATGGAAATCTGGGATGGTTGTAGGGACAGAGAGACTAAATACGGACAACTAGAAACGTGTATAACGTAATATGACATGATATGAAAATATAATATATCATAATATATTATATTACATAACATAATATAATAATAATATAACAACTTCTCCCTTGAAATCTCAGGCATTATGAATTTTTGATTTGGCATTAATGGCTTTGAAGAAGAAATTATTTGAATGGCAAATGGAGCTTGTGTATGGCATTTCCATAGTCTAGGGCACTGCTGGCTTTGTAAGAGAAGTCTGACTGTCTCTTAGGACAAGTGGCTTGTTCCTGGTCATACGTACCCTGTGGCAGACCTAGGATTTGGTCCCAGGACATATGCTCCCCATCTAGCACTGATTTCTCTGTAGTTCCCTTTCTACCTGTGTGTGTGTGTGTGTGTGTGTGTGTGTGTGTGTATGTATTCTTTGCATCCTGAAGAATGTTTTTCTCCCCAATGTCCCCATTGTTCTCAGCCTTGTCTCATCTTTGCCCTGCCCCCCACTAAAAATCTGCTTTCAAGGGAAGGATCTGAAACTGTTTACACTAAGGTAGGAATAATCAATGATTTAAAGTGTTGCTCAAATAAATTCCCAGGGAAATTTACATTTAACAGAGGACAAAGCCCCTGTTGAATTTCATATGAAAGAATAACGCCAAAATGAAGGAATTTTTCCACATTGGTAAACAGAGAGGAAGAAGGACTTGCACGAGGGAGCTCTCAATATCACACGGCACAGACAACCTATTCATCAGACCAGCCCTGGGCCAATAATCTCTATCTACGGGACCCCAAAAGCTTGTTTCCCGATTTTTCTGCTTCAAGCCTGGTCTTCCTGGTTAGTCATAGAGCTAAAGTGGCTGTACAAGTCATGAGAACGAAACAGAGCTCAGTCCCACTCCCATGTCAACTTCCCGCACTCTTCCAGACTTTTCTTTCCGGCTCCTTATCCAGCAGGCACTGTCCTACGGGACAGACTTTTCTCTGATGTGAGAAACTGGCATATAGGAGAGGCTGGAAGAAATTTTCGCTTTTTCTTTGTATCCCCAGTGCCGATGATGGTGCCTGTCACATAGTAAATGCTTTTTCATTAATTGATAATATTGTTTTTTAGCTTTAAAAAAGGAAAAACAAAACCTTTAGGAAAAACATGCATAGTATACCAAACCAAATTCTACATTGGTCATGTGCAAAAATGCATATCTCATTCTACATCTTGAGTCCATCACCTGTCTGTCAGGAGGTGGGTAGCATATTTTATCACTGGTCCTCTGGAATCATGGTTGATCATTGCACTGATCCAAATTCTTAAGTTTTTCAAAGTTTTCTCTTTCTGCTGTGAAGTTCTGCTCACTTTATCCTGCATCAGTTCATACAAGTCTTCATAGGTTTCACTGAAATCATCTCTTTCATAATTTCTTATGGTACAACAAGATTTTCTTACACTCGTCTACTATAATTTGTTCAATCATTTCCCAATTGGTGAGCATTCCCTCCCTTATTTTCCACAGCTCTTTGCTACTATAGAAAGAGGTGCCACAAATATTTTGTACGTGTGGGTCCTTTCTTTACCCACTTTCTTTGATCTCTTTGGGGATATAGGCCTTAGAGTATGGCTTGACAAGGGACTCTATTCCATCAGCCTTTCACTGTCTGAAGAGTGTAGCCCTAGTGTTCCAAACCAAATTTTGCTTATGGATCACCTATTAATCTTGGAATAATGTTTTTTTTCCCTTTTGAAAACTCACATTTCCCAATAGATCTCTATCCCTTCCCACTTCCAGAGAACCATCTCTTATAATACAAGGTAAAGAAGATGAAAGTAAAACGAACCAAACTGGAAATGCACAGGATCATAGAAAGGAACTCTGGGAACTTTGAGGTTATGGGGTCAAATTCTTCTCCCTTCATTTTACAGATGAAGAAACTGAGGCCCAGAAAAGCTAAGTGTTGTGTCTGGAGTCACACAGTCAATAATTATCTTAGATGGAATCATTTTGCTGGATAAATATTTAGAGAATTTGATGAGAAGAAGAATGTAGGTAAATTGGAGTACTTTTTTTCAATTTAATTTTTTGTTTCCAACATTCACTTCTATAAGTTTTAAATTTTCTCCCCCTCCTCTCCTCTTTCCTCCCCAGGATGGCATGCAATCTGATACATATACATTCCTATTAAACATATTTTCACATTAGTCATGTTGTATAGAAGAAAGAACGAATGGGAGGAACCATGAGAAAAAACAAAACTAAACAAAAAGAAAATAGTCTGCATCACTCTGCATTCAGATTCCATGGTTCTTTCTCTGGATGTGGATGGCATTTTCCATCATGAGACCTTTGGAATTGTTTTAGGTCCTTGTATTGCTGAGAAGGGCTAAGTCTATCAAAGTCAGTCATAGCACACTGTGGCTGTTTCTGTGTATAATGCTCTCCTGGTTCTGCTCACTTCACTCAGCCTCAGTTCATATAAGTCTTTCCAGGTTTTTCTGAAGTCTGCCTGTTCATCATTTCTTATAGCACAGTAGTATTCCATTACATTCATATACCACAACTTGTTCAGCCATTCCCCAGTGGATGGGCATCCCCTCAATTTCCAGTTCTTGGTCACCACAGAAAGAGCCACTATAAATGTTTTTGTACTTGTGGGTCCTTTTCCCATTTTATGATCTCTTTTTATGATACATCCCTAGAAGTGGTATTACTGGGTCAAAGGGTATGCACATTTTTATAGCCCTTTGGGCAATAGTTCCAAATTGTTTGGAGTACTTTTTAGAAGGATGAATTAACCCTATTTTAAAACTTTATTCTATGGTTAAATCTGTATGAGAAGAATTGAAGGGAAGGGAATAAGCATTTATAGAGTGCCTACTATGTACCAGGCACTATGCTAAGTGCTTTATAAATTTTATTTCATTTGCTCCTCACAACAACCTTGTGAAGTAGATGCTATTGTTGTCCCCTTTTTACAGATGAGGAAACTGAGGCAAACAGGGGTTAAGTGACTTGCCCAGCCAGGGTCACACAGCTAAGAAGTACCTGAAGTCATACGGGAAAGTTGGTTTTCCTGATCCCAGGCCCAGGGCTCTATCCATTGCACCACCTACCTGACTCTTGAGAGACCTGGATTCTGTTTCCTACTGTCAGGAAGTGCCGTGTCCACCCACCTCACTGTCTTTCTGAGTCACACATCTCAGATTTCTTTAAGGAAAGAATAATCCCAGTTGCCTGCCATACAATAGAAAGGGAAAGCATTCATGTTTTGTAAAGCATTTTGAGATTACAAAAATTATAGGTCAAACTCAAGTTATGCTTAACTCTAGAAACTCCCAAGAAGTTAGCTGTGGTCACACGCTTCACCTGAGGTTAGAGCATCGAGATGCTGAGCCCATCTGTTCCATATTGATCACTGCTTAGAGAGAGGCAGATAGATCAGCAACTCCTTTATCTATCAGTTCTTATCCTTCACAGACACATGAGGACATAATACAATGCTTTTCTGTTGTTTCTACAGAGATGGATTGCCAGCTAGGGCAAATGGATGATTCAATAGACTAGAATGATGGTGTAAGTACCGAATTGTCATCCTATCAGCTGCCAGCACTCCATCTCCTCCCTTAGCTCCCCCATTCTTCTTTCATCCTCTGGTTTGCCACAATCTAGAAGCTAGATTTAAAAAAAAAATTAAAGAATCAAAGTAAAACTCCCTTGAGTATTTCTCTCTCTCTCTCTCTTTTTTTGTTGCACTTTTTGGAGAGGGAAAGGAAGGGCAGTTGGGATTAAGTGACTTGCCCAAGGTCACACAGCTACCCGTGTTTCCCCGATAATAAGACCTATCCGGAAAATAAGCCCTCCCCTTACTGTGTAAGATTCCTCTAAAATAAGCCCTCCCCTGAAAATAAGCCCTATTGAGATTGCTACTGTAGTGAAGGTGATCCCCTGCGCTACACACTACATTATGGTACCCTCTGTATGCACCGTCCCCCCCCAGGTGAAACGCATGCCATGCTCTGAGCTGCATCCAATCAGAGCTGCAGCAGTGAGCGCGTCATCCTGTTCTTTATTGAATTCATAATTGAATAAAAGGTACATTTTTTTGTTCACATTTACCTGTTTATTAAAATTGCTGTCAATGTTCATTAAAATAAGCCCTCCCCTGAAAATAAGCCCTCTGGTGTTTTTCTGTCCAAAAAAATAATAAGACAGTGTCTTATTATCGGGGAAACACGGTAGTTTTGTGTTAAGTGTCTGAGGTTGGATTTGAACTCGGGTCTTTCCAACTCCAGGGCCGGTGCTCTATTCATTGTGCCACCTAGCTGCCCCTTGCTTGAGTATCTGTAGGAGGATATGGACAAAAATGATAAGATATGGCGGGCTTATGATCTGAACCAGCCTAAAAGTTACAGAGAATTGTAATTACAAAGAGCAAGCAGGGTTTTGTCCCAGAACATTGATAATATACACACCTCTTCAATAGCTAGAAACTACTGGGCTTAGCAAAGATAATTAGCTAAAATTGGAAGTTACCAGATGGTTGATTTCCTCCTTTGCATCCATGCTACACTCCACAGGAGTTCCACCCTACTTCTTTTCTGGGCAGCTCTCTTTCCTAACAGCAGCCTCAGAGTCCTGCAGTCTCTGTCTCTTCCTCCCCCCGTAAAAATATCTTCCTCCTTTGTGTCCTGGGGTCTCTTTCCCTGCATATAAATTTGTATTAAAAAGTTTATTTGTGGGTGACATTTCTTACTGTTTTTCCCAGGCACCAAAATTGGTAGTTCTGGCTTTAGAAGTAATAATACGGTCACAGATTTATCATGATTTAGCAATGGTGGAGTAGGGTGGTGATCAGGGTTGTTCAGCCATTCCTATTTTCATGTTACTGACTGACTTGTTGCCTCAGAGTTTCCCATTCTCTTTATCCTTCAGGAGCTCTAAGCCTTCAGCCAGAGACAGTGCTTCTGGTCAAACACCTGAGCTTTAGGTCTACTTCATAGGCCCCTTTTCTGCAATTAACTTTGTGAAAGACCAAACCCATTAAGGAAAGTATCAAAGCATAAGGAAACAATTCTCCAACTAAAAAGTGGTCACAAAATGTTTTATTTTCTTTCTTTATCTAAAAACAATTGTAACAAAGTTTAAGCAAACCATTATTTTTCCCCCAAATGAAGAGTAAAATGTTTTCTCATTTATTACAAAACTTGTTCCTTTAAACCATTAACATGTAAATGGTACCAAACTATATTTTGTCACATATTATAACCCAATCAAAGAGGAGTCGCCATCACTATTTTATAGCCCAAGAGGAGGAAAAACAGGAAGCATGAGACTAGAGAGGAAAGTTGGTGGTACAGATATATAGAACCTTTACTCCCAATTCTCAAGGTAGCTCTTTATACAGCAAGGCACTGACTGTCAGCACTGTTGGAGCCCATTTCTGGCTAAACAAAGGGAAGTTTCCTCATGGGGACAAATGTCTTTCAGTAGTTACCAACTTTCAGAAATTACCACTTAACTAAGTGGTACTAGACTAAGTAACCAGGAGAAAATGGAAAAGGAGACTGAGAGAAATGATTATTAATAACCAAATAATTTCGGGAGATCCAAGGTTCTCCTCTTTTCTAAAGTCCTGATTTTAAAAAGTAAAATGAGATTGAATTAACTCTCCTTAAACTTGGTCAGACCCCACCCATCCTTACAAGGAATTTAATCTAAAATGGGGAAACCCATTGTGTTCTACTCAGGTTTGAGTGGCCATAAATTCTTTGATTAGATTGCCCAAAGCTTGGAGTAGTCTGGGTACTGAGATAAGTTTCTCTGTCCAAGGATGATGTGATTGTCACTCTCAGCCCTTCATTTTAATATAGCCCACCTCCTATTATGTTAACCAATCAGAGTTGATTATCACTCCTCTTCCAAAAGAACACATAAGCACTGAGGCCAGGCTCCCATGATTGTCTTTGGTCTCAGAGTGATGGCCAAAGGACCATCCTTTTATTAATAACCTGCTGGCTTTATTAATAAAATGATTAAAATATCCAGAAACTATGTCTCTCCAACTTTTTTAATCACCACAAGACTGACAAAACATGAAGGTCCCAATCAAAGTCACCTTAGAAGTAGTCAAAAGGGGAAAGTGGTTTCTTAGAATTAAATTCCTGAACATTATTATATTTCACTTAAAAGTGTCCTATCAAGTTGTCTTTCAGAGATGAAAGTAAGAAATATGAGTTTGGAAAAAAATGTTACATTTCTAAAGTTAGTCAGGATCGAAGATCACAGATTAGTAAAGGACAGTCTCAAGAGAGTGAACACGTGGTGCCTGGAAGAAATGAGTTTTGGAACGTGTCATTTGTTAAATAAAAAATGTCAAGTGCCAAAACGATGGGATGCCTGTGAGGTTTATTAAAGAAGAAACAATAAAAGGATTATGGATACTAGAAAGCCTGTTGTTCATAGACTTTTATTCAGTAGTCAAGGGAAAGGAAATAGAATTTTGAGGGGAAATGGTTACTTTACAGCAGACCCAACACTCCACTAATGATATTGTAAGTGCAAGCTTCAAAACAGATCCAATGATAAGCAGGGGTAGGAAATAGGGACCAACCCCCAAATTCAGCAGAGGGAAGTATAAGTTACAAGTGAAAGAAAGTAGAATCATACTAAAAGTGACAACAGGCTCATTCTTTATCCCAGCTCTTCTGAAAAGTACCCCAGAAAACAGGGGTAAATTAAGATAGAAATCCAGAATGCCTCAATCATTCTCTTAATGAATTATATCTGAAGTATCACAGGCTAGTGATGCTCAGAGTTCAAACCTCTCCAGCTTTCAGTGGCCTCTATGGCCCCAAATAATAGACACTATGGAGCCTGGGTTATAGGATAGGAAATGAAATATATGGGTCTTGGAACTTCATAAACCACCTTGAGAAAAGGTCATAATTTATAGGCAAATTGCGCAAAAGGTGATCAGAAAGCTCTCTTTCGGGGAAAACTTTGGTTCAAGGATTATTTCACGTGGTTTTCTTAGGTCCTTATGTATGGACATTCTTAGGAGTGGGGAAAAGGGAGGAAAGTGGAAGAAAGAATTCTCTGTCTTTTGACATTAGTACCGTGGAGGCAAACCCTAAGCATCTCATTTTCTGGACTGCCATTCTCTCCCCACAGCCAATTATCAAGCCCTTCTTCATTATTCTGTTCCTTTTCTTCCATCCTTTCATCATCTTGATTATTACCTTCCTCTTGCACCTCAAGATCTTTCTTTTAGTCTTTCCTTCTTTTGCTCTGAATCTCCCTTTTTTTACCTTTCTGTTCAAACCCATGTGTTTCTAATGCTGCACTTCTCAAACTTTTTGGCCAGAAGATCCCTTTTAACTTGAGGATTCCAAAGAATTAGAAATTATGACGGATCTGTTTTAAAATACTTAATTCATTTAAAATAACAATAAATATTTATATATGTGTTATATATAAAATGTTTTACAAAATAGTTGCATTTTCTAAAATGAAATAAAATATTGAGGATGGCAGTGTTTTACATATTCTTGCAAATCTCTTTAATGTCTAACTTAATAGCTAGATTCTCATATCTGTTCTGCACCCAATCTGTTGTGATATATTGTTTTTCTTGCAGTATATAAATAAAAACTGGCCTCTCACAGTTTGTAGGTGGAAAAAGGAAGAGTATTTTAATGGGCAAATACCATCTAGTATTAGAAAACCGTTTTGATTTTGCAGATATCTTGAAAGGATCTATCAGGGGACCACACTTTCAGCACAATTGTTCTAGTGAATCTTTCAGAGGGGAAATGAAAGGCTGAAACTCCATCTCTTCATTGTCTGTTAGCACATCAACAGCATTTGTGCTCTTGTCATTTACATTGGACAAGAGGTACATGTATAGCACTAAAGCACTCTGGTCATCTGAGAGCTGGTGCTTCAGGCCATTTTGGAGATGGTGACTCTGTTGGGAAGGGTCTCCTTCATGATCCTGGTGAAGATACTGTTGGGTAGGTTCAAGTCCTCTGGCTTTTTTGCAGTGGTGCCCCATAAGTAAGGTGGATTTTAGTGTAAGTAAGGTGGATTTTAGTGTGTGTAGAGTGAATTTTTGTTATTATTTCTTAGAGTTCAGTTTCTCAGGATCCATGGCCATAACAATCTCTTGTTCCCAGGTATTAGATGAGTTCTCACAGTTATGGTTCAAAATATCTCCACCATGCTTGTGCAGCATTATATAATGATAAATAACATAAACATCCACTGTGTCTGCTCAGTGAGATACAGAGATAGGTGATATAAACTTGTGAGGCTATTACTGACAATATGCCTTCTTTGTCTGTTGCCCTATACAGCAGGTAGGCATTAGTCAGTGAATGGGGAGCCTTAGGGTTGAATGCACAAGCTGGAATGCTGTGCGTGTCTTGATTGGCCCCCATCGGGGCTTGGGTGGGGGGGAATGCTGTGTGTGACTCAATTGGCCTCCATTGAGGCTTGAGGGGATGTAGGGGAATGTACAAGTTGTTCCTGTCTCAACCCCATCGAGATGTAGAGGTAGTTGTGATTAGGGAATGCTATAAGAGTCTGTCCTCACATTATCGGCAATCCTCTTCTGAGAAAATTAGACTAGAATAAAGTAAGATTATTAACCCCTTTTTAGGGTCTTTTCTGTCTGACCAGATCAAGAGTGAACCTGTGCTAGCAGCCTTCTTGTGTGCTGTGTTTATCTGTCTTACAACACCTCACTCAACAGTGCCCCCACTAGGTTTTAGGACAGGGGAGGCACCCTCAGAGGTATCCCTGACTCATTTCCCTCCTAAATTGCTCAGATGTCCAATCTCCCCACCTCAAACAAGTGTATCCCCTGTCTGGGCATCATTAGTACGCCACCCCCTGCCCCAACCAGTCCTCAGCTTTGACACTATTGAGCATCTGTGGGCACCTGTGAGTCATAACCTCTTACATCAAAAAGCATATTTTTAAAAAATTTTTTTAGCAATCTGGGTTAAGTAACTTGCTCAAGGTTACATGGCCAGTTATTTCTGGGTGTGGTACTGAGTGTCTGAGCCCAGGATTTGATCTCAGGTCCTCCCAACTCTGGAGCCGGTACTCTTACTCGCTGAGCCACCTGGCTGTGCCCCTAAGCAATTGTGGTTAAGTAACTTGCTCAAGGTTACACCACCAGGTGTTTTTGGGTGGGTGCTAAGTCTCTGAGCCCGGGATTTGATCTCCAGGTCATCCTGACACTGGAGCCGGTGCTCTTACTCACTGTGCTAGCTACCTGGCTGCCCCAAAAAGCATATTTCAAAGGAAGAAATCTAAGCTGTCAATCTAAGCTAGGCATGTGAAAAATTGTTCTGAATTACTAATAATTGAAGAAATTCAAATTAAAGTAACCCTGAAGTTCTATCTCACAAACATCATGTTGGCAAGATGACCCCCCACCCCCACCAAAGAAAAACAGAAAATGTTGGAGGGGCTGTGAGCAAGAGGAACAAATTATCTAGAACATGAACTCTCTGCTTGAGTGGCCAGAGGTTACCAGGCTTTTGCATGTTGTCTAAATAACTCTCCTTCCTGGTAAAACAATATGATACCCACTTGGGAAGTATTATGGAATTTGCCACCCCCACATTCACTTTCACTTTTCTAAAATTTTAGCTCTGCATACTGCAGAGTTAGGAGAGAATGATGACAGAGTGAAACATTTAAGATGAGGGATCTGGGATTGCTTTATTGTTCAATCATTTGCATGATTTTTACAGATTTGAAAATCTTTGAAACATCTTTGAAAGGTTAAGAGGTTCACTTAACTTCTGGGCAAGCTCATCCCTTTAGTCAGCATTTATTAGGTACCTACTGTATGCCAAGCCTTGTGTTAAATGCTAGAGGAAGGGAACAAGCATTTGTTAAGTGCCTACTCTGTTCCAAGCACTGTGCTAAACACTTTACAAATATTATCTAGGCATAGAAAAAAAAAAGCAAAAGACAGTCATTGTTCTCAAGAAGGTCACAGTCTAATTGGGGAGAAAACATGAGAACAAGAAGACATATATAGGATGAACTGGAGAAAACCAGCAGAGGGAAGGGACTAGCATTAAGAGGATCAGGAAAGGAGAAGGCAGGATTTTAGCTGAGACTTGAAGAAAGCCAGGGAAGTCAGAAGGCAGAGATAAAGAGGAAGAAAACTCCAGGAATGGGGGACAGTTTTTATTGTTGTTGTTAAGTCATTTCAGTCATGTCTGACTCTTCATGACCCCATTTGGGGTTTTCTTGGCAAAGACACTGGAATGGTTTGCCATTTGCTTCTCCAGCTCATTTTACAGATGAAGAAACTGAGGCAAACAGAGTTAAGTGACTTGCCCAGGGTCACACAGCTAGTATGTCTTAAGTGTCTGAAGGCAGATTTGAACTCATGAAGATGAGTCTTCTTGATTCACTTCACCACCTAAGGATGTGCCTTTAATAAAATCATTGGTTTTCAAATGGATTCTTGTGATTTCTAACAAAACAGTAAAAACATCTCTAAGTAGTCGATTTTTTCTATTCCTAATTTATTAAACTTCACCCCAAATCTGAGTCATATGTAACCTACTCTGAATACATTTTTGAAGAAGATATTTCAATTTCAAAGGACAACTGTTCATTTACGAAGTAAAAACCAAAGACTTTGACTTTTCACTTGCATATCAATCCCATATTTTCAGTTGTCTGCAGTATGCTTCAATTTGGATGACCTATTGTCATCAGATTCTACACGTCCAAGGTCAAAGGGGCAATTCTGCCCTCCCCACTCCCCACACATCTTTCCTCGTCCCTTATCAAGGGCACAATCATCCTTGTTAAATGGAAAGAGCCTGGTTTAACCCTCTCTTTTCTGCCTGGGGCATTAGTGGAAAGATTGGATATCCCTGCAGTCAGCCTCCCTCTTCAGACACTCACCGACTGTCTCACCTCAGGCCAGTTCCTTTCATTCATCTATAAAATGAAGGAAGTGGAGATGATCTCTGAGATTCTTCCCAGTTCCAGATCTATGATTTGTGCTAGGGACTAAGGATACACTGAAGATAAATTACAACAGGTACTGCCCTAAAAAAGTTTAGATTCTATTGGAGGTAACAGCATGAACACAGATAAGTATATGCAAAATAAATACAGTGTAATTGGGAGCAAGGAGGAAGCACTGTTCAATCATCTCTAGTAGTGGGTTCATATTGGGGGTGAGGCAATAATCCGTATATAAGGATCCCTGAAAGTGGCATATTTAATTTCCTTTTTTCCCTCCAGAATTTATTTATTTATTTTTAGTTTTCAACATTCATTTTCCCAAAACTCTGAGTTCCAAATTTTTCCCCATCTCTCCCCTCCCCCCACCTCAAGATGGCAAGCATACTGATTACCCCTTTCCCTAGTCTGCCCTCTCTTTTATTCCCTCCATCTCCCCTTACCCCACTTCCCTTACTTTCTTTTTGTTGTTTTTAAATTTTTAAATTTATTTTTAGTTTTCAACATTCATTTCCACAAGATTTTGAGTTACAAATTTTCTCCCATCTCTCCCCTACCTCCCCCACCCCAAGATAGCGAACCCCTAATCTGTTCTCTCTTATATCCTCCCCCATCCCCCCTTACTTTCTTGTGGGGCAAGATGGATTTCTCTACCCCATTACCTGTATATCTTATTTCTCAGTTGCATGTAAAAACAATTTAACATTTGTTTTTCAAACTTTGAGTTCCTTAACTTACTTTTAAAGTGTATTATTTCCTATGTTTTTTTGTGTGTGTTAATTTTGGTAACTATTTCCCAATTCCATTTTAATCTTGTTCAGGTTGCATTGAGCCGGGAGCATTGGGAACTGTATTTGACACCTCAGATTTGGAGTCCTTAGCAAACTCCCTTGTTTATTGAGTTGAACTGAATATGGATTCAGAATGTACAACACCTGCCTCTGTATTTCCATTGCAACTGTGGCTGTTATTTGTCCGTTTTTGAAGAGGGATGATGTCTTGACTCCTGCGTGAATTGGATTTAAGTGAGGCAGAGTTGCACACGGTTGTCAGCCTCACCCTCTCTTCCGGAGTCATTGAAGTCCATGGGTAAGATAAAAGTCAAGATGGCTAGTGATGGCCTTTGATGCAGTGTTTTCGATGGCTGACCAAGCTCTAAATGTTCCACAGTGTCTACTTCAGTGGCCTTCATGGCCATTGGGACAAACTGTTCTCATTCACCCATTCTGCCAGGGGGAAGTCTTCACACACTTGGGGTAAATATCCCCCTAACTGACCAATGGGTTTGAGGTCCATTGGTTACCCTCAACCTGGCTTGACCCATCTGCCAGGGTGGTTTTGACAGTTTTACCAGGATGTGGCCAATGAGCATGCTACAGCTTCTTGGAGCCCCAGTCCTCATTGCAGGATTTCCATTTCAATGACCTACCTAACAACCTTCTGCACCTTAGACCTGGATTACTTCAACTTCAACTAACTTCCACCTATAATTCCTAAATGTTCCCTCTCCCTGATTCGATCCATCTTGTGTACTTTTGCTACATGGTAAAAATAACAACAGCTAACATTTATATAGTACTTACTCTGTACCAGATACTGTGCTAAGGGCTTTACAATTATTATCTCATTTTATCCTTACAAGTCTGGGAGGCAGGTGCTATTATTATCTGAATTTTACACTTATGAAATTGGGGCAGACACAGGTTAAGTGACTTGCCCAGGGTCACAGAGCTAGTAAGTGTGTGGGGTCACATTTGAACTCAGGTCTTTCTAACTCTAGGCCCAGTGCTCTATCCATTGTGCCACCTGGCTGCACACACACATAAACACACACACACACACACACTCCCTAGCATTATAGTGCTTTAAGGTTTGCAAAACAGTACAAAGAGGGGCAGCTAGATGGCGCAGTGAGTAGATCACTAGTCCTGGAGTCAGGAGGACCTGAGTTCAAATCCAGCCTCAGACACTTGACACACTTACTAGCCGTGTGACTTTGGGCAAGTCACTTAACCCCAATTGACCTCCAAAAAGCAAAAAAAAAAAATTAAAAAATAATTTAAAAAAGTACAAATATCATCTCATTTGATCCTAACAACAACCCTGTGAGATTGGTGCTATTGGGATCCCTATTTTACAGATGAGGAAACTGAGGCACAGAGAGGTTAAAGTGAGGTGGCCAGGGTCACACAGCTACTAAGTACACATGGGCTCCTTTGAAACACTGCTTTTGTTTTGTAACTTTGCTGCTCAAATGCCTCCATTGGCTTTCTGTCATTCACCAGGTCAATCCAAATTCCTTTGCCTGTATTTGAGCTGTTCCTCAGGATCCGGCCACACCCTACCTACTCAGTCTATTTCCTATTACTTCTGATCTCAGCCCTGGTGAATCCAAGGTAGGATTTCCTCTGGGAGCTATACCCCTTCTTCTTCCCCACTCTTACCAGGCACTTTTCACTAATCACCTAATCCAGGTAGATTAGGTCCCCTGGAGAGAGGTCACTTCCCTGAATTCAAAAGGTCCCCTATGTCTCTGAACTCCTAAAACTAGAGCTTACAAATCCCCACCATGTTCTTACTTTTAACTCTCAGCTGGGAGAGACAACAAGATGGAAGCAAGGACATTTACTAAGATGCACATGAAGCAGTTGGGCCTGATTCAGGCTGGTCTTCTGTTATTTTGGGTGAGATATTATAGGTGATTTAACAGCTGAAAAAGTAAAGTTTACTTAATCACAGTATGGAAACCGCTTAAGAAGGAAACCGCAGTACTTCACTTGGGTAGACATGGTACCCTTGTCTCCATATAGAAATATGTCTGGCTATCAGGACATGATCTGGAGACTCCAGTGGCTTTGGGACAGCATCGTTAGAAGAGATGCTATAGGAGCGGCTAGGTGGTGCAGTGAATAGAGCACTGACCCTGGAGTCAGGAGAACCTGAGTTCAAATACGACCTCAGATACTTAATGCTTACTAGCTGTGTGACCTTGGGCAAGTCACTTAACCCCAATCACCTTGCCTTCCCCCCTCCAAAAAAGCAAAAAAAAAAAAAAGAAGAAGAAGAGATGCTATACAACATTCTTCTTAAACATCTGGGGCACACTCTTCTACAAATACAAATGGAAATAGCAGGGAAAGTGGGCTCAAACTTATGATACACTGTGAGAAAGGGACACGTGTAGGGAATATGTAAGAGGTAAAGACAATACATGTTAGAGTAATTCAGAGAAATGATCAACTCAAATTAAGGAGGTAAGAAAGCTTCACAGAGGAGGCACAACTTGAAATGAACTTTGGAAATTGTGTCTGATCTAGATAGCGAGGGAGGGAGAAAAGAGCAAATTGTGTTTGGACATTAAGGCCTTTGAGACAATAAGGGCTGTTCCTTCTTATAATCCCTCCTTTTGAAAAGGCTGAGGCTGATGGCTTGGGCTCAGGAGTTCTGAACCATGTACTGTTTTCTTAACACCTTGTAATATGGCTAGGACTAAAGCTAACTGGGTGTCTGTACTAAGTCCAGCTCTAAAATGTGAGTGACTATAAAAAGGTGAGCCCTGAGGATTATGGGGGGGAGGATGGGTGGAGAGAGGGGGGGAAACACTAAGCTACCTAAAGAGGGACAAATTGACTAGGTCAGATAAAGAGCAGGTTAAAGCTTTTGTGCTGATCAGCAGTGAGATTGTACTGGTGAGTGACCCCTGTACTTCCAGTTTGAGTGAGAAAGGGAGACCCTAAGGGAAAAGAGAGAGACAGACAGAGACAGACAGAGACAGACAGAGAGAGACAGAGAGAGACAGAGACAGACAGAGACAGACAGAGAGAGACAGAGACAGACACCCAGAAACACAAACACAGAGAGAGAGACAGACACAAAGACACACAGATAGACAGAGATACACAAAGAAATACAGATTCAGACACAGAAACTGAGATAAACACAAACAGAAAGATAGAGATAGAGGCACACAGAGAGAAATATGGGTTTGGAGAATATGACTGGAATTTTTAGAGTGAAATTAGAATTAGAAATATAGATTTAGAAGTAATCAGCATAATTGAAGCTATAAGAAAGGATTTAGTCGCTGAAGGAAATAGTATAGAGAAAGAAGAGCAGGGAGCCAATGACTGAACTTCTTTATAGAAATATTCCTATTTAGGAGTGAGGGAGGAGAGAGATGGAGAAAGGAGGGATCAGTCACAGGAGTCAGAGAAGGAATCTTCAGAGGTAAGAGGAGAAGCAATCTAGGCATTCCATAGGACCGGAAACTTGCAGCTGGCAGGAACCTCAGAGCCCTTTTATTTACTTTATAGCTAAGGAACTGAAGCTCAGAGAGTCCTAGAGACTGGGCCACAGCTACACAGGTTTAAAGTGGCTGAGACTGGTTTTGAATCAGGCTCTCTGACTCCAGAGCCAATCAGTGTTCTTTCCATCACACCCAATATAGAAGAAGCCAAGGAAGAAGGGAGTTACAAGAAAGGTGAGGGGTAGGGAACAGAGATGATTGTGCCAAATACTGCAGTGATCAAGGAGAGAAGGCCACCAGACTAGAAGGTTTCTGGTGACCTTTGAGAGAACAGTCTTAGTGGAATAGAGGAAGTCAAAGCTGCATTAGAGGGTGTTAAAAGAGTAAGTGATAAGGAAGTGGAGACAGAGGCCAGAGAGCACATCCTTAGAGAAGGCTGGCATTGCAAGGGAGGGAAGAAATAGAGCAGTTGCTAGGGTGGGCAGTAAAGGGTTATTTTCAAGAGAGGAGAGGCTTGTGACTGGTTGAAGGGAGAAAGGAAGGAATCAGTTGATAGGTAGAGATTAAAGATGCTGGTGAGAGGCTTGAGCTCTGAGTCAGTAGCCCAATTCTACCACCTAAAAGGAGAGACAATACTAGGAATGTATGGCTAGCTGTACAAGGACTCCTGGGAATATTTGCCATTGGTCAGGTATGAGAAGCTTATATCTGAGAATTAAGCAGTAAATTCAGGCTAGAAGGAGGCCCCAGATCTGGGGCTAGATGGCACCTCAGGGGCCATGTAGTCCAGCCCCTTCATTATATAGATAAAGAATCTGGGGTCCAGGGAAGTTAATTTTCCCAAGGTCAGACAATGATGGGATTTGAACTCAGATTGTCTAACTCTACTGAACCAGTAGATGAATGTTTATTTTCAGAATACATGAATCATAAAATACTGAAGGGGAAAAAATGGTGAAAGTAATCCAGAATAACCACAATTTATGACTACTTCTAGGAAAATCCTTGTTGAAGAGATTGCTGTGCAAAAGTTTAACCCCAGGAATCAAAGGGCAGCTGAAAGGGAACTAGAGATGGTATTTTCTCCCTCCTTCCCCTCCTCCCTCCTGCCCCCTTCCCCCTTCTCTCTATCATTTTTGAAATTTCTTTTGTTTTTGTCTTTTTGGAGGGGAGAAGGAAGGGCAGTTAAGTGACTTGCCCAAGGTCACACAGCTAGAAAATGTTAAGTATCTGAGGTAAGATTTGAACTCAGGTCCTCCTGATTCAGGGCTGGTACTCTATTCACTGTGTCACCTAGCTGCCCCTTAAAATTTCTTTAAAAATTTTTATGGGGGCGGCCAGGTAGCACAGTGAGTAAGAGCACCGGCTCCAGTGTTGAGAAGACCTGGAGATCGAATCCCGGGCTCAGACACTTAGCACCCACCTAGAAACACCTGGCCGTGTAACCTTGAGCAAGTTACTTAAACCCAATTGCTTAGGGGCGGCCAGGTGGCTCAGCGAGTAAGAGCACCGGCTCCAGTGTTGGGAGGACCTGGATCAAATCTGGGCTCAGATACTCAGCACCACACCCAGAAATAATAACTGGCCGTGTAACCTTGAGCAAGTTACTTAACCCCAATTGCTTAAAAATTTAAAAAAAATTTTTCTTTATGGATGCCTTTTGTTTTTATATCACTGTTTTTGTTCAGTCATTTTCAGTCATGTCCATCTCAGCATGGCTGCATTGGAGGTTTTATTGGCAAAGATACTGGAATGGCTTACCATTTCCTTCTCCAGCTCATTTTACAGGTAAGGAAACTGAGGCAAATAGGGTTAAGTGACTTGCCCAGAGTTATACAACTAGTAAATGTCTGAGTTTGGATTTGACCTCAGGAAGATTCATTTCCAAATATATATGCTTGTCTTCTACCCAGAGGACCATCCCTTAGATTAAAAATGAAAGAGGAAAAAAAAAAAGCAATTCACCAAAACTAACCAAGGTGTTTTGATATTTGTGGACAGTTTAGGAAACATTCCCTGTTTACAGTATCCCACTTTTGCAATAAAAGGACCTTTCTTTTTTTGATGTGTCTACTACAGGCAAATACTTTTCCAGGTTTGGTGGAAAAGTAAAAAGATAATTGTGATTAGGTCTGTTCTCTCAAGGAGCATGGGAACCCAATTTAAGCCATTTCTAGTAAATAAAGAGGTATACTGTTTAAAGACAGTTAGAAAAGGACCTTCCATTTCCTTTGGAGGGAAATCAACACAGAAGAGGATTGAACGGTGGATGCTGGTGCTGATCTAAGGGCCCGTGTGATTAGCCTGCCTCAAGATGAGCTGTTTTGCAGCAACTATGATACAGTGCTGCTGTGTGGGAAGATGCACCCTCAGAGTTATCCTCATCAAGCCTGAGAACCAGAGGAAATGGAAGTCAGGCTCAAGTACACCATAGCAGTCTTGACCACTGGGTGGTAGTGTATTTCTCAGAATTAGAGATAATTTTAGTAGTGAAAATAAAGCAAAACAAAACAAAAAGACAAGTAATCAAACTATTCCAAACAAAAAACCGTTGGGAGAGTCCTCCATACTCAAAACAGCAGCGGCTATCCCAGGACTGTCAGCCCCACTGAACTCTGGGTAAAAGACACATTTGGAAAAGGTCTGAAATAACATGTGTTAGTCTTCAGAGTGGGGACACCTTAGAGGGCCTTTATTCCATGAATACCTACAGTATGTGCGAGAAAGTAGCCATTAATAATTCAGTACATCCCTTGTGCTAAAGCTAAAGCCCCTCTTGTTCACGGGGTGATGAAATCTGAAACAGATCTGTCATGGGCTGCTGTAGCTCAGAGGAACTGTATTTAGGACTGTGGCCAATTTTTGATGTCTGCATTCCTTAATACTAGGAAGGGAGTGAAGACAACTTCTGGTGATGATGGATTTCCTCCCTTCTGGATCCATGCTTTATTTTAATCTTTATAAAAACTCCATGAAAGGCGGTCAGAGATGGTTGGCAAGTTCTGCCTGAGGTTGAGAATGCTTCCCCAGGGTCTAGGGACTTCGAGGGACACTGGATCATCATCATTAGCAAGCAAACAAAGCTTCAACCAGGTTAAATTGTCCTATAGTCAGTTACAAGTTCTAATACTGAAACAAGAACAGAAAGAGGGAAAGGAGGACCCACCTGGCACCTAAGCTTACGTTCTCAGATTTCTTAGGATCCTAGGAATTGGATCTCCACAATTCTCCCTAAGGGGCCCCACACTGGAACACCTTGCCTCATAGAAATCATATTCTCAGAAAGATGAAGGAGAAAATGTGGACCAAATGCGACAATTAGCATCAAGGCTTTTGGTAGATCCCTTGTTTGTAGTTGTAGAAGTTCTCAAAACCAGAAAACATTGCTAGCAGTGGATTATAGAAAGATGAGAAACATGTGAGAAGATTTTCTAGAAGATGAATGAGAAAATGTGGTCCAGTTGCATTTGGAACTAGAGGAGGAGAGACTGTTTGGAAGGAACGTTTGGAAAGAAAAGGAGCGTATAGGAGAGTTGTTGGTAGGGAGAAAAAGGGGAGATCAACATCAACAAATTAACAAGCATTTCTGTGCAGACTGTTGTGTTGTGCTTTGAGCTGGGGGAAGAGGCAAAGTTTATTTTTATGTTATTCAAAGTTTTTTTTTGATGACTTTTGTATTACATACTACCCTGGCCATCTTGCCATTCCCTTAGATGCTGCTGAATCCTCTGAGTTGGACCTCTAGAGACCATGCCACTTGACTTTGTAACTTCCACCATACGTCTGTGCAGTTTTGATTAATGAGAATGCACAATATCCAGACAGCACCAGACCCAGCCAATGCTCCCCCTCCCCAATTCTCACCATCTGTCCCGCTATTGAAGTTATTGCCTCTCCAATTCCCATTCCATTCCACCACTTACTCTGGAAACAGTAATAAAATGAACACTAACGTTGCTTCTGGAAGGGGCGTCTCATCTTTTGCATTTATATCCCTAGTGCCTAGCAGTGATTGGCAAATAGTGAGCATTTAATAAAAGCTAGTGGACTGGGGCAGCTAGATGGCACAGTGGGTAGAGTGCTGGTCCTGGAGTCAGGAAGACTTATCTTCCTGAGTTCAAATCTGGCTTCAGACACTAGCTGTGTGACCCTGGGCAAGTCACTTAACCCTATTTGCCTCAGTTTCCTTATCTATAAAATGAGCTGGAGAAGAAAATGGCAAACCACTCCAGGGGCAGCTAAGTGGCACATCAGCCCTGATGTCAGGAGGACCTGAGTTCAAATTTAGCCTCAGACACTTATTAGCTGTTTGACCTTGAGCAAGTCATTTAACCCCAATTGCTTCCCCCCAAACCCAAAATAAAACAATACCATTCCAATATCTTTGCCAAGAAAACCCCCAAAGGGATCATGAAGAGTTGGACACAACTGAACAAGTTCATTGTCTAACATTGAACCTTTGCTGGAGCACAAGGGGCTGGGACACTTACCTCCTCTCTCTTAAGAGACTCCTCTGCTCTGGCCTAGACACATAGTTCATACCAGGCTCAGTTCTGGAGGGCATGGACTCTAATGAAAACTTTCATCTCTAACCAGAGATCCTTTGTCCCAGACATCAAGTTATTTAGAGCAAAGAGTAGAAATACTCCCAGCAGCCTTTGGCACATTTGTCTTTAAAACTAAACTTGGTTATACCCAGGCAACCTCTACCCTACCAGGTGCTATCTCAACAAAGTTCCAAGGTTTCTAGAATTTCTCAATTCCAAAAACCTTTCTGCTCCCCCACACAAATTAGTGGGGGTTTGTGATGGTAATGGGAAGGCACAGAGACAACAGATCTAGCACAATCCAACCCCTACTACAAAAATACATAAATAATGTGTTTTCATGAAAAAACCTTGTGTCTTCATTTCATGTTGCTTTGAAATCACAGAAATTGGGTGGGGTGGGGGTGGGGGAACCGATACAACCCTAGAGTGTCCCCAAATTCTCAGCTTCCCCAGAGGGACAAGACACGTGCATCCTCTACAGTGTAAGTTAGTGAAGGCTTCAACTCTGGACCAGGCAGAGGTTAGAGGCAGCACACCCCAGGACCTCAGCTCTCCTCATCAAGAGGCTCAAGGCTATCCAAAACTCCCTTCCCTTTCCTGCTGATCATTTCCTGACCCCTGTATATACATACATATACACATAGCATGCATTGCATGCATAGACATAGGTACATATAAGGTCGGGATAGGGACTGGACCTGTACTTACATTAGTATAGGGAAGTCCCAGTTAGGAAACTCCTTCTCCCCATGCAGGTTCTCTTTGATTTATAGTTGTGAGAGTTGTCTAGACCACAATCAGTTTGTGACAGTCGGGATCTGAACTTTTTAATGGCTTCAAGACTAGCTCTCTGCTCATTATACCACACTGCCTCTGTCATATAGATATATAACATATATTTAAATTTGCATGCATATATAATAGGTATGTATTTATGTATGTATGTAAATCTTGAGGAATTGCTGCTGGGCCCACAATGCCTGGGATACTGAACCTTGTTTCATACCCAGGTGTGAGACATAAACCAGGTTTAGCCCTGGGGAGCTTGGCTTCTACAAGAGGGGGTTAGAGTCCCTGTTTCCATATTCTTTGGAGTGTTAATCCCTCACTCTGGTGCCTCGGGTCAATTTTACTCAAAGGATCCTTGGACATAGATCTTGAGGTAGAAGGGACTTCAGAAATAACTTGCTCAATCCTTCACCAGAGAAGGTAAGTGACTTGCCCAAACTCACAAAAAAAAAGCATCTGTTACAGGTGAGATTTGAACATGCCTTGGACTATGATGGTTCATGTCTGGGATTACCCAAAAATGGAGAGCAAGAAGGTATTTAGTGTACAATGTGATTCAGATACAGGAGAGAAAATTTATTCCTACGCACCAAAGAAATTCTAATTATAATAGAAGATTCATGTTACACATGAATAGAATAATATAAATCAGGCTTTAGTAACTTTAACTTCTAACTGCTGTTGTAATCTTTTGGGAGGATGATATATGAACTTCATCAGAACATGAAGTGGTTTCTTGGACTGCTAATTATGCATTTTATATTTTGCTTCTCTTCTATATTGTCCCCAAAACTCTTGGTGCACGTCTGCTGGTAAAATGGCCAGACTTGGGTTAGTCTTCTTGCTGGTGGCTCTCCTCTCCTAGAGTGCCCAAGTATTACACGGGACTCCTTTCCTGCTGCCATTTAGCTCTGACCTAATGGGATCCAGGACTTTTGGACCTTTGGAACTCACAAGGTCATCTCCAAGGCTGCACAAGTGCATCTTGGGATAATTATTCATTTGGATAATATCAGGTAAGAATAAACACAAAAGAGCTCGAAATCAAGCTTAGGCAAGACCTGTGCTTTTGATGCCATGTTCTCTTGGACTCATGGAAGCCATGGTCCCTTGAGTTACATCAAGAAACGCCTTCTACTCCTCCTTTTCTTGGGAAGCAACTCAAAACAGTCCTGGCTTCACTTGCAGCCAGAAAGGAAGAAAGAGGCTGACAGGTGGTTACTCCCTTTATATATCTGCTGCGTCATCACTTCTTCTGGCTCTCCAACCAATAAGGAGATTCTACATCATCAACCAATGGAAACCTTTAACCTCTTGTCACATGGCTGGAAGCAGGCCACAAAGCTCCCACATGGTTGACCATAACCAGCAACGGTAACTTTGCGTATGCCCTTATAGGACAATTCATCCTCCTCCCTCCCCCATGCCATGTTTGTCTGTCTCAGAATAACCAAGATTTAAATAGAGGCTGTCTGACCCTCTAATTGCTTCTACTTGGCATGGTTCGCTTTGTTTTGCTTTTTTTTTTCTCTACGCCTTTCTTCTTTTGCTTGTGTCAATTCTTTCTATTTTCAGTATACTCGCCTTCTTTTCAGAAGATTTCCACTTCTAATTTTCAAGTTCTTATATGCTATGGGACACAAACCCTAGTCTGTTAGAACTGTATCTAAAATTAAGGTAAGTAGACCTTAAAGGACCTGAGTATTCTCTTTTCAGTAGAGTGCTATGTGCAGACATTATGTCACTTGTATTCTGGCTTCTTGCGGACCATATTGAAGCAGTTCAGTGGTGCAGTGGATAGACTGCAGGGCCTGGGGTCAGGAAGACCTGAGTTCAAATGTGACCTCAGACACTTACTAGTTGTGTGACCCCAGACAAGTCACTTAACCCAGTGTGCCTCAGTTTCCTCATCTATAAAATGAGCTAGAGAAAGAAATGGCAAACCACTCCAGTATCTTTTTCAAGAAAACCCCAAATGGGGTAGCAAAGAATGGGACACAACTGAAAAATGACAGACAACAACAAAACAAAGGGACCACATTTGCTGACTTTAAGAGTCAGTTATAAGTTATAAGATAACCTCTAGAGCAGGAAAGCTCCACTAAAAATGGAGGTGAAATGTCTCATGCCAAAACACAACCTCTGCCAGGGAGTGGATTCTTAGCACTGGGGGCCATGGCAGCCTTCCAAACCAGGCCCTCCCAACACAGGGATGGTCAACTCGCATGAAGCCTTGAGCAACACAGTGTTTCCAGCTTCCCAATGCATTTAACCTTCAAACAGAGGACCAGTTTGGCTGGGATACAGAGAGTAAAGATGGTGTGATTGGAGATTGTAACAAACATGGAATTGTCATCCATCTTTAGGCCGATGAAATTTCATCTCATGACACTGTATAAGTGAAGTGTCTGTTCTGCCACTGCTCTCGCCATTGCTTTGGAAAATGTGTTTCATGGAAGAGTTTGCTGGCAAAATGGTTACAGGTGTATATGTATATCTCTACCACCTTTCCACAACATCTTTCCTGATCCCATGGCAGCAATATAATGACTGGTTCTCATCTGATGAAGAAGGACTGAAACCTCATGCATGTATGTACCATTATTTGTATGGAAGATATGATAATACTTTGCACCATGTTTTTTTGAGGGCCTTTACAGATCACAGTATTATTGTTTTTCAACTGTCCAGTTGTGTCTGACTCTTCATGACCCTGTGGACCGTAGCATAACAGGCCCTCTGTCTTCCACTATCTCCTGAAGTCTGTCCAAACTCATGTGCATTCCTCCTGTGACACTATCCAACTCATTCTCTGCCATCTCCTTTTGTCTTCAATCTCTCCCAGAATCAGTCTTTTCCAGTGAGTCCTGTATTTTCATGTAGTGAAAATATTTAAATTTCAGCTTTAACGTCTGTCCTTCCAATGAACAGTTAGAGTTAATTTCTTTTAAATGTCGATTGATTTTACCTCCTCGATGTCCAAGGGCCTCTCAAAAGTCTTCTGCAGCACCACAATTCAAAAGTGTTGATTCCATGGCACTCAGCTTTCCTTATTGTCCAACTCTCACAGCCATACGTTACTACTGGAAAAACCATAGCTTTCACTGTATGAACCTTTGTCAGCAAGGTAATGTCTCTGCTTTTTGAGTACACTGTCCAGATTTGCCATAACTTTCCTTCCAAGGAGCAAGAATCTTTTAATTTCATGGTTACAGTCACTGTCTACAGTGATCTTTGAGCCTAAGAATATAAAATCTGACACGGCTTCCATTTCTTCTCCCTTTATTTGCCAGGAAGTAATGGGACAGCATTAGGAACAGCTAATTATGGTATTGCCTGTGCGTTATGGAATGTAAAGGAGCCTGCCCAACATGCTTGTTACCTTTGTCCTTCCAACTCTAGTCTGTGTAATACATTTGTTTTTTTTTTTTTTATTGATCCCAAACCAATCTGGCCCAATGGGCTCTTTTCCCTAATCTTTTTTTGAAACAGCATGTCTGTCAAAAAGCTGTTTACCAGAAAGTGGTTTTATGCTGTTTTTAAAATGAGAACTGAGCCCGCAGGTTTTCAGGAGTTCAAATAAAAGTGTTCATTTAACCTAGCTGAATTCCTTCTTTGCCTCTCTAGTGAGAAAAAAGGACATGAGGAAAGCATTAATAAACTCTCTTCAAATGATAGCTGAGTAAGAGGCATGATTCGTCTTCAGATTATAGGATCAAAGGTTCCCTTGAGGCATGCAGCCAAAATGCTAGCCTATAGTTTTGCATGCAAATTCAGTAATGAACTATGTATTAGCTTTCCTTTTTGGTTTCCTGTCTTTAGCCATATAATTGCATTTGCAGCCTTACCACTTAATTCTGGCAAAGTCTCAGCTTTCTGGTTGTCTTAATGACTTTTCTTGGCCATTGAGTTATCTGGGTAATTGCCCTAGAAAATAAAAGGAGAAGCATTTAGGCCTAAGTCGTTGTTAAGGGTTAAAGCTTTGTCTGTTCTTTGTACCACTTTTCTCAAGAAACCCTCTAGTCATCAGAATGTTTCATTTCAAACCAATGTTGTAAATTATTTATCTAGTTTCCCATTTAGACCCTCACATGAGATGCTCAGCAGCCAGAACTAAAGTCTTAAATATATTTAGGGCTCATTGGGAGCCCCTTTCATTGCTTCCCTTGAACTTTTGGGATTAGCGACCTAGGGACTACATTGCATTGGTACCATATTCATTCCTCTACCTCTCCTTTATTGGGAAAGGGGAGGACAGGACTTGTGATTTCATTGACAAAGAGAATTACCTATCAGGAAACTTTCTCCAAATCCCTGGGTTTCTGAGAGACGATATGCTTTGCCAAGGATCACACAATCATTGGGAGTCAGAGAAAGGACTTGAATGTAGGTAACACTTTCTTGACTCTGGTAGCTACAACACTCTATCTCTTTACCCTTTGCCTTTTACAGTAGCAATAAACCAGCCTATTCCTTCTGTGGGCAGAGGCCTACCTTTCTACTACATAGAATAAAAAAATTTTGAGCTGAAAGAAACTTTCGAAATCATGTGGCTTAACATCCTTATTTTACAGATAAGGAAGGGAGACAAATAGGGGTTAAGTGACTTGCCCAGGGTCACACAGCTGGTAAGTGTCAAATCTTCCTGACTCTAAGCCCAATGCTTGACCCACTGTACCACCTAGCTGCACTTCCCTTTGTTAGGCTACGGCAAATAACTCTCTTGATTGGTTGGTTGGTGTTCCCTAATTCCAAGCTCCCCAGGTAAAGTATCTGTCTCACATCCCCTTTCAACTCTTATACCTACATAGGTTGAAAGGTATTGTTGCTGTTGGGTCATTTCAGTTGTATGCAAATCTTCCAACCCCATCTGGAGTGCTCTTGGCAAAGATACTGGAATGGTTTGTTTTTAACATATAGTGAGAAAATGATTTGAAGAGATATAGCATGACCTCAGGAAGAACAATTAGAAAAAAAATGGCAGAATTGGGACGCCATTTATAGGATCTGTAGTTGATTGGATCCAAGCACTGGCTCCAAGTTAGCATTTGAATGCCTAGATCCTGTGACCTGGCTTGGGATCTTTGTCTGGGTCCCTCCCAGCATGAGGCTCTCCCTGCTTTTGTTATCATAGCCAAGGATTTTGGGCAAGGATATGTGCATCCTAAAGTCCCCAACTGTGAGGGCAAGGGTTAGGAATGAGAGGAAAACTGTAAGGCAGATTCTGAGCTCCTTTCTAAAAAGGATGGAATAAATATGCAGAATGAGAGACACATTTTTTAACATGGCCAATGTAGGAATTTGTTTGTCTTGACTATGCATATTTGTTTCAAGGTTTTGTTTTTTCTTCTGTTACTTACCACCCTACCCAGCAGTGTGGGAGGGAAGAGATAGAAAGGAGATAAAATAAATGCTTATTAATTGAAAAAATATAATTTAATTTTAAAAATTAAAAGGAGCAGGGATTATCCAATAACCGTTAGAAGGCTCTAAATTAGCGTGATAGAGGATGGAATGAACTTGAGAGATTTCTGAGTGACAGCAGCAGAGGGAGAGACTAGAAGTGTCAGAGAAAATCAGAAGTCTGAGTATTTCTCTTCCTGGCTCAGTGCAAGAGTAAAGAGGACCTGGGGAGATGGGGGTAGTGCTTAAGAAAAGGTTTACCAAGTACTGAGAGGGTGACTAGGAATGTAGTATCTTTCAGAGAGCTATGTTCCTACAAATGGGCAGTTAGGTGGTGCAGTGGATAGAATATCTGGCCTGGAATCAGGAAAACCTCAAATCTGACCTAAAGATACCATACTAGCTGGGTGACCTTGGGCAAGTCATTTTACCCTGTTTGCCTGAGTTTCCTTATCTGTCAAATGAGCTGGAGAAGGAAATGGCAAACCACTCTAGTATCCTTGCCAAGAAAACCCCAAATGAGGTCATGGAGAGTCAGACAGGACTGAATCACAAGCATTTCCACAAATATAAGATGGAAGAAGTATGAGAGGAAGAAGCCTAAGATGAATGCAAGTTTGTTAAGATAGTGTTTTTCCTTAGAGTTTCCATTTGTCTTCCTTGAAGCCTGTCTAGAGAACTGATTCACTTAGCTTATCATTTTTTATTTTTTAATACCAAAAGAAACTCTGCATGGTATGTCTGGTTTTATAAGAATGCTGTATTTGGAGTCAGAAAACTTGGGTTCAAATCTCAACTCTGCTGTACTATGGAAGTGATTGTTGGCAAATGACCTAATTTCCCTGAGCCTCATCTGTAAAATGAGGAGCTTGGATTAGATTATCTCTATAGTTCCTTCCAGCATTAAACCCTATGATCGCTTACACAGGTATCTAAGCTTTAAAGAAATGCAACCTGAGATAGTGTGTACAAATTAAGAAAGTGATAAATACCAGAATAGTGCACACCCAAGTTCACTTATCTGCCATAAAATCTTATGGGAGAATGCCAAAAGCAACATCAACATGGTCTGGCTTTGAAATCAAAGTATCATTTTAAAAGCAAATAAATAAACTTAATGTGCTTAGGGCCACTACCCTCTCATTAAAATAAATTTTAGGATAAGACAAAATAAACACAAGGTTGGTGGGAGCATTATTAAAGATGAAACTGTCTATATTAATATATATATGTATATATACAGACATTGCTGTTTGGCCTTCGTTTTTCAAAGAACACCATTGACATCATGGGTGATGTCTTCACTTATGTGTGAATCAGATTTAAGTGAGGCAGAGTTGCAAAAGCCTTCAGCCTCACTCTCCCAGACTCACCAAAGTCCAAAGGTAAGATAAAGTCAGGACAATTGGTGATGGCCCAGGATGCAGTGGATGACTTTGGCATCTTCAATGTCTGACCAAGCTCTAAGCGCTTCATGGCACCTACTTCATGGGTGCTGGAATTGTTCTCATCCACCCATTCCACTGGTGAAAGTCTTCACATGCTTAGAGGAGACATCCCACTAACTCACTGACAGGATTGAGGCCTGTCAGTTACCCTCGATGTGGTCTGGCCTGTCTGCCAAGAAGGTTTACCTGGGTGGGGCTGCTGTGTGTGCTATAGGTTCTTGGAGCCACAGGAGAGGTTGGGTGAATCAGGTGGACACCAAAGATGGAAATGGCTTGGCAATCCTCCACACCAAAGGGGCTAATCCCCCTTGGAAATACACACACACACACACACACACACACACACACACACACACACACATACACACACACACACGTGTCCCAAAAGTCTTAGTGCAGTTTTAATCTATTAAAGTTTAAGCTATTAAATCTTAAAACTGCAAGTAAGATTAGATTTTTGGGATATCCTGTATACATCTATATCACGAAAAGATGTATAGGGAAAGATGGAAGCAAAATTCCCCTCCTCCATATTGGTGATTTAAAATAAGTAACTCAAGGGCTTAAATCAGATATTATATGCTTCTTGGGACAGAAAGTGTTGCGTTCTTCTTTGTTTTCCTCTTTTACACCTCACAAAATGTCTCGCACATAGTAGGTACTCAGTAAATATAGATTACATGAAGGGTTGTTGCTGCTCTAATAAAAACAAAGATTTCTGTTGTTTTACTTATGTGCTTAATTAAGACCTTTATAAAGGCCACAGTTTCATCTCTTTGACTTTGGACTATTCCCTCTGACTCTAATGAGATTGCAATTCACTCTGACAGTTTCAAACCACTTGAAGTAGCTGTAAGCCTCTCAGGCATTCTCTCTTTTGGGGGCAGAGAGACAACAAGAAAGGAGGAACCTGAAGGTTAAAAGGATAAGATAATAAGATAACAAATGCCTACGTGACTTGAATATTAAAGGTAACAATATAAGAAAAAATTAGGAGAAAATGAGCTTGGGTACCTTTCAAAACCCATGGCTGGGAGGAGAATTTTTTTTTTGAGGGCAATTGGGGTTAAGTGACTTGCCCAAAGTCACGCGGCTAGTAAGGATGTCAAGTGTCTGAGGCCAAATTTGAACTCAGGTCTTCCTGACTCCAGGGCTGCGCTCTATTCACTGTACCACCTAGCTGCCCCCTAGGAGGAGAATTCTTAACCCAACATGGGATAGTGGAAATAGTAAAATACAAAATAAATAATTTTGACCGCTGAATATTAAAAAAACACTTTTGCAAGAATAAAATCAATAAAGATAGAACTGGAAGAGAAACACTATGGGAAATATTTGCACCATATATGACCAAAAAATGTTTCATATCCAGAACATAAGGGAATTGACATGAATCTATAATGCCAAGAGACAGTCCCTAATATCTCAGTGGAGGAAGGATATAAATATAATTTTCAAAAGAAGAATTACAAGCTCTAAGTGATCATATAATAACATACTCTAAATCATATAAACTAGATGGAAGAGATGCAAAATAGAACAATTCTGAGTTGCAAATTGGCAAAGATGACAAAAGGTAGGAACAGTCAATGTTGAAGGGACTGTGGGAAGACAGGCACACTGATGCAATGTTGGTAGAGTTATGAAGTCATGCAATTGTTCTGGATTTCAATAAGAATAAACAAAAAAAAATTTACTGAAACATTCCTATCTTCTCACTCTCTACTGGGCATATACTCCAAGAAAGCCAAAGACAGCATGCCCATTTCATACTAAAATATTCATAACAACACTCTTTATTATCAAAAAGAAGCAGAAATAAAGTGACTACCTATCCATTGGGGAATGACAGAAAAAATCACATCTGTGATATATAAATATAATGGAATATCATCATAGAGTAAGAAAAACCAGAATCAAGGACTTCAGAAAGATGAAAGGTCTATATAAAATGCTATAGAGCAAAATAAGCAGAACTGAGAGAAAATATACATAAGCTGTGAGATGTCACTCGTCTGAGATACCAGCTGATGGAGGCTTATTACCTAGTCATGACCTTAACTCAGAAGGTCGCAGAGAAGGACAAGCGATTGTATAATGCTCCTATGACCAAATCTTGGCATTATGAAAGAAAAAGATGATTTAAAAAATAGCTAGGATTTACATAGTGTCTTAAGGTTTACAGAGTGCTTCAATCTGGAGGTGGCGAGGATAGGAAATTACTGTGATAGAAAGATAAAAGACATCAATCAAATGTTTTTTTTTTAAATATAATCAGCAGTAAACCTATGGATCTAGTCTTCAAATAACTCTGTTTGGTGGGTGCTATTATCTCAGGTGAGGGAAATGGGAGTGAGAGAGGCCCAGGGTTCTAGAACCAGTAAGTGTCTGGGGTAGAATTTGAGCTGAGGTTTGTCCAGTTCACATTTTAGCATTCTCTTTACTGCAGCACCTAGCTGCATCAAGATAATATATCAATGGAGAGCCACCTCATAACAAGTAAAGGAAAAAATTAGTTAATTGGGCAGTAGATACAGTGAATAGTCAGGGCCTTAAGAAGACAATGCATCACAACCAATTATTGCCCAGAGTTAGACTCTGGTGAATAGAAGCATAAAGGGGAGTCAAGGAACTGGACCTCCAATGCTTGTTTTATAAATTGCAGATCACTAATTACTTGACAGAGGCAGGAGGAGTGTGGGTATGGGTGTGGGTGTCTACAGAAACTTGAAACTAAAGTATTTCATTGCATAGGTATCATTGCCAAATAATTGTTTGGAAAGAAACATAATCACTAGCAATTATCATTTGAGTCAATTGGAAATTAAGAATTGGTTTGTAGGAGCATCTGGGTGGACTCAATGGACAGAATAGAAGCCCTGAAATCAGGGAGACCTGAGTTCAAATCTAGCCTCAGACATTTATTAGTTGTGTGACCCTGAGCAAGTCATTTAACCCTTATTACCTCCAAAAAAAAAAAAGATTTGCTTTATATAAAAATTGGATTTGTATGTAACTGTCATATTTTGAATATACCTGTATTTAGAAACGTTTCTTTTTGTGGTATTAAGAAATGGTATGTGTGACCTCCAAAAAAAAAGATATGATTTATATAAAAACTGGATTTAGACGTAACTGCTATATTTTAAACATACCTGCATTTAGAAACACTTCTTTTTGTGGCATTAAGAAATGATATGTGTGAGTGGTGATTCCTTTAAAGAGATTCAGTAAATACCTGAATTTTAAAAAATCTGATCTTTGATTTCATCAATATAGGGAATTCATACTAAGGGAATCCCCTCTTCTAATGAAGACCAGCACTTGCTCTAGAACTCATAGTCTGAGCTGCCTAGAGCACCACAGGTTAAGTGGCTTTCTTCGGATCACACAGCCAGAATGATAGTGGGGCAAAGTCAAGGCAGAGGACATACCTGGGACTTTCTGAACCAGAGATCAGCTCTCAATCCTCTGGGCCACTTAAAGAGCACTTAGCCTAGAGCCTGGCACACAGTAGGCACTTAATAAATGCTTATTATTAAATGCTTATTGACTTACAGAGTTACAATCATCCTATCTTTAATTTGTGGAAGGAAAGAGAATAAGTTAATAAAAACATCTGTCCATTATCCAACTTAATTACATAATGGCAATTTATATAGAGCAAGCCAATATAGCGTAACATCTAAATAATGGAGATCTTGCCATAGAGGGATCAAATTATAATTTTTCTGTGAGATGCAAAACTCCAAATTGTCAGGCTTTACCTCCCTTGGTGTCTGCACTCCTTTTCCCCTTCCTCATTAAAAACTTATTTCTCCTTGGGTTTGGATCCTTTTCTTCTCTTATTTATTTTACATGGATCTCCATGTTCATAAAGAAAGCTAAGGAGTCTCAACAGAAAAAAAAAAGTTTCACACTATTAAATAATGAGCTAGATGTTCCTGTGTGGCTTGCAGAGTTAATTTAATCTATAGTCGTATCTCATGATTCTATCATCCCATTCTTGATGGCCCACATGTCACTAATCCATAGGTGGATGGAATATCTGTGGTTAATTTTATATTCTACTCAGACTTCAACCAGCACACTTCTGGGCTATAATTCCTTTCTTGTCAGTTGGTGCGTACTCAAGAAACATAAACTTACTTTAATAGCACCCCTCCTCCCCCAAATTCCCATAATTAATAGGAAGCCTGATTATTAAAAAATCACAAGTTAGGGGCGACTAGGTAGCACAGTGAATAGAGCACTGGCTCTGGAGTCAGGAGGACCTGAGTTCAAATCCAGCCTCAGACATTTAACACTTACTAGCTGTGTGACCTTGAACAAGTAACAACCCCAATTGCCCTGCCTTCCCCTCTCCAAAGAGCAAAAAAAAAACCAAAAAAAAAATCATGTTATATTTCAGTCAAACATTAGTTTGTCTGCTTTTGAATTATATAATAATAATAATGAGTTAGCATTTATGTAGTTGCTTTAATGCTTAAAAGCACTTTACATATATTATCTCACTTGACCCTCATAATAACCCTGGGAGGTAGGTGTTATTATCTCCATTTTACAGATGAGGAAACTGAGGCTGAGAGCATTTAAATGACTTACCCAGGGTCACACAATTAGAAAGTATCTGAGGGAGGATTGGAACTCAGGTCTTTCTTACTCTAAGTACAACACTGTCTCTCCTTGGCCACCTAGCTGCCCCCCCATCCCTCTATGTGTGGTACTATCCCATTTAATTGGGAAATGCCTGTAGAGACTATGTAACATGTCCTTAGTGTAAGATTATAGAATTTAGGGTTGGCAGGAATGTTAGTGATCATCTTAGTCTAGCCTCCTCCTTTTATAGTTAAGGAAGAGTTGGGTTTCAATTGGCTCTCAGGATACCTGGGTATACCCAGAATCGTAGATAACTCTCCTGATTACATGAAGTGACTTAGCCAGCTGGATCTGGAAGCCAAGTGGTATTCTAGGCAATGTTCACTCAAATGGCTTTTAGCCAGGAAAGTGAATATCTGGAATGTATCACTGACAGAGGATGAGAAATTGTTTTCCTTGGAGGGCTCTAAAATTATGATTGATTGTCCCCTTCCTAACATGGTTTTCTAAGTGTATTCTTGCCTGAAGAAAGAGGAATGGATTAAATGTGTTCTCCAAGTATCTATGAATCCATGACCAGAAAATAAATTCTTCTTTTAAGAATGGACTGATGCCATATTGGTGAGAGCAAACCTATTACAATGAAAGGTGTGTTTTTAAAAAAAATAATCTAATAAAGCAATTGAAACAAAATGGTAAAGGAATTGCAATGAAAGGTGTTTGTTTTTTAACTTAATAAATTGGACCAAAACACCCCTGGGAGAAAACCAGAGGCCAAGCAAACTGGCATTTAATTATTTGGAGATCAGGGCTGGAGATGGGGGGAGGGACGGGAGAGAAATGGGGCAAGA
Organism: Petaurus breviceps papuanus; assembly: GCF_028583685.1. Lineage (NCBI taxonomy): Eukaryota > Metazoa > Chordata > Mammalia > Diprotodontia > Petauridae > Petaurus > Petaurus breviceps. The sequence goes on along the minus strand of NW_027186540.1, from coordinate 3,687,585 downwards.
AAACAGTTTACCCCAATATTTACTACTTCTTCCCTACCCCTCCTTACCCTAGCATTTTAATTTACTGTTTTAGCTTTTGGGTGGGAGAGAGATGTTAAGAGAGATGGGAAGAACTTTCTAGATGAATTTATAGCTACTTGAAATGGGGGTACTTAAGACTAATAATTATAGCTTAGTTTATAAAGCACTTTCCTCACAACTACCCTGTGAAGCAGGTAAAGCCAGCATTATTATCCTTACTTTGTAGATGAAAGATTATGTGATTTGCTCAAGGTCACACAGTAGTTGAAGCTGGATTATAACACACTTATTGTATTTCCAAAGTCCAATGATCATAGGCTTTTGGAGGTGGAAGGGACCCAAGAGATCATTTAGGTATAGGATTGTAGCCTGAGAGCCGAAATGGACCCTAGACCCCATCTAGTCCAACCCTCTGTTTTGGGAATGGGAATCTGAAGATCTTCCCTGCCCCTTGGCCCTTTGATAGGCTTAAGTGACTCTGAGAACGTTCCCTGATTTGAAAATATACCCTGCTCCCAATAGGCTGAATGTGGTCACATGGAGCCTGTGGTGGGAGGCTTGTTTTTCAGGAATACCCACGCCTTGTTGCTTTGTGATTGGGCAGAGGGCAAGAGGGCTGTGACATTCTCTGAGCCAGGAGAAGGCTATATATACCCTGATGTGAGATTTTGTTTTGGGGCTCCCTTTGAGAAGAGTTAGTGATTTGACCAGATGAGACTCTGGGCAGCCATTGAGCCCCCTGGTTTTGAAAACCCAGATGTTGGTGCTTCCCTCTCTGGTAACTGACGAGGTATGGATGTAATGGTCAGACAGCTGGAAGCCTGTCTGCTGATCTGTTTCTCCATCTGCTTGTAACTTCTATTTGTATTCTGTTTGTATTCTCTGAAGTTCAGGGTGTTGATTTTTTCCCCTGAACTAGGTAAATGATATATGTTTGATTAAAGTAAGATTATTAACCCATTTTGAGTTGCTTTCCTTTGGAAAAGCAGATCTAAGAACCTGTGCTAGCAGTATGCTAGGGTGCTTGCTGCTATACTCTCTTATCTTACCAAAGAGCAAACTGAGTCCTGAGGAAGTGAAGTGATTTACCCAAGATCACTCAGGACTTCTCACACTAGTGCCAGTGTTCTCCCAGGGCACCACACTGAGGTTACCCCTTTATTTTAGTGATGAGGGAATTGAGGCCTAAGGAAGCTAAGTTCACCTAGGTAGTAAGCATCAATTTGAAGCCAGGTCCTCTGACTCTAAGGGCAGTTAGATGGCACAGTGGATAGAGCACTGAGTTTGGAATCAGGAGGACTCTTCCTCGTGAATTCAAATCTAGCCTCACACACTTAGTAGTTGTATGACCCTGGGCAAGTCATTTAACCCTGTCTGCCTCAGTTCTTCATTTGTAAAATGAGCCAAAGAAGGAAATGGCAAAGCACTCCAGTGTCTTTGCCAAGAAAACCCCAAATGGAGTCACAAAGAATGGGATATGACTGAACAATCACAACAACCTCTGACTATAGACGGTGTTCTTCCTTCTGTACCACCTCAGGATACCCCTTTCTTTTACTGTTGAGGAAACTGAGGTCCAAATGATGAGGTATCGGCCTGGGAACCCCCTTGAGCTCTCCTTGAGTCCTTGAGGTACAGGCTCTAGAAACCCCCCTTGAACTCTGATTAAATCATCTCAATAGATGAGGCATTTGCATGGGGCCATAAGCCTTACATTGTGGCTGGGCCCAGACCTCAGTTACTAGCCTAGCCCTCCATTGTCCAACTACTTCTTACCCTTGAGCCTATCAAAATATCAATCCACCCTTGAACTGGCCTAGGCCACCATGGTCTGTAGTCTCCAAGTAGCCTCCAGCAACTTCCCACCCTTAATCATTCATTGACCTCATCTGACTTCTCCTGAAGACCCTCCCCAAACTCCTCCTCTAGACCACCCCTAGATTCCTCCCATAACCTTCTGTACCCTATCTCACACCATAGAATTTTCTAGCACAGACTTACTCTGTGTCCAATACAAGCAGACTTTGAGTAAACTTTGCTTTTCTTTGGCTGACAGAAGACTTGAGTCGAATTCATTCAGCAGGACCTGGCATGTTGGTATTTTGGGGTCTTGAGCACCCCTAATCCTAGACCTCATCATTTTATGGTAACCTCTTCACAAAGAAATTATGACTTATCTATCCAAGGACACACAGGTAGTAAGTAATGGGGCATTCAACTCAGGAATTCAACCCACTTCTTTTAGTTCCAAATCCAGGATTGTTTGTTTGTTAACATGTTCCTCTGTTCCACAATGGAAAAGAACTTTTTCATTTCTCTTGCTCGACACTAAACCTTTTCTCAGACTAGCTAGAGAGCCTGCCCAACTCTGAATACTAGGTTTTTTTTCATATTCTTTTCCCAGAAACCCACCTATCTGCCTCACTAGAAAGACAGTTTTCCACCCCAAACATATACTAGTAGTAATCACATAGGCAGATGAGTAATAGCAAACTAGAAGCTGTGTATGGCTAGGTGAGGTCATTCTTTAGATTCCATTATCATCCAGGCCATTAGTTCCCAGCCACACCTCCTGCCTCTTTCTGTTCTTGGAGAGATGCTTGCTCAAGGAGTGACATTAAAGGATATTATTCAGGAAATGTATGATTGGGAAAGGAGGAAGGCTGG
>NW_027186540.1:3661851-3679897 GCF_028583685.1 Petaurus breviceps papuanus | reverse complement strand
TGAGGCTGGAACCGAACTTGGGTCCTCCTGACTCCGGGGCCGGTGCTCTACTCACTGCCGCCCCTAGCAATATTGTTTTAAGAACAACTTTGACTGAGTTATTTTGACTATTATAAAGATCCAAATAACTACAAAGGACACATGAAGGAAGATGCTATCTGCATCCAAAGAAAGAAGTAATAAATAGAAGTATGCATGAAAGGATTTTATACATACACATATACACACACATTTGTCTAGTGGTAGCCATCTCAAGGTTGGGGGTGGGATAGGAAGGAAGAAAAAAGGGGAAAAACAGAAAGTTACATGATAACTTTATTATATATTTAAAAGGAATTGAAAATAAAGATAGTTTCATGTGCAATCATCTTTTCTATTATTCTACTGTGTTATGGAAATGCTTGTGTTATTTCATAAATTAAAAATTAAAATGACTGAGAGGTAATAGACTGTATATGCAGAATGTGGTGTACATTTTTTAATGTGGTCGATAGGGGGGATTTGTTTTGCCTGGTGATGCATATTTGTTATAAGGGTTTGGTTTGGTTTCATTCTTCAGGGACATGGGGAAAATATGGACAGGACAAAAAATAAATACATGATCATTTAAAAAAATTTAATTCAAAAATAAGCAAAACCCTAGCTATTCTCTGTTCAAGACCAACCGGCATAAGGATTAAAATAATTTTCTTTGCTTCTCTAGCACATGCTTTACTTAAACGGGCTAACACTGTCGTAGATTAAAAAAAAATAACATTCCTATGAGTTCAGCAAAGTCTATTTAGAAAAAGCCCCCATCATGACCTTACTTCTCCCTGCTGACTTTAACTGTCCTCACTCTCTTTTTCACTTTTGCAAGTTAACTAGGGAGCTTAGAGTAAGATAAGGCTCCTCCAAGCTTCTTTCCCATGGGGCAAGAAAATATCAAACTCCAGGTGAAACAGAGTAGTAGCAGCTGCTTGGAGGGCCTACCTGGGAGTCTTCCAAATGTGAACAACCATTGCCCTCTGCTGGAATATTTTTTCACTGCTGCTTAGTATTTCCATTAGGTATTGTGGAAAGAAATGAACAAGAAATGCATCAATCGTGGGGTTATTTTCATTTAGCAACCTCTAGGATCAGTAACTTGTGCATCATATGTAAATGCCTAGAAGTCAACCTTATTTAAACTACTTAGATGAGAGGCTATGTGGTGTAATGGACGTAGTGGCCATCTTTGGATTTAGGGAGGTCTAGATTTAAGTCTTACTAGTGACATATAAGAGGCAGTTAGATGGCTCAGTGGATAGAGCACTGGGCCTGGAGTCAGGGAGAGGTGAGTTCAAATCCAGCTTCAGACCTTTACTAGCTGTGTGACCCTGGGCAAGTCACTTAATCTCTGTTTGCTTTAATCCACTGGAGATGGAAATGGCAAACCACTCTATAATCTTTGCCAAGAAAACCCCATGAACAGCATTGCTGAGCTATGGTCCACTGGATCATGAAGAGTTGGACACAACTGAACAACAACACTGATATATACAGGCAAGTCAATTAACCACTCAGTGCCCCCATGACAATAATTGTGACAGTGAATTAGTTATGTCATGGAGCAAAACCAAAATAAAACACAGCCTGTCTCCCCCCCCCCCCCCCATGAACTCCAGCCTTTCATCACCCAATGCCTGCTGGGCATTTTGAACTGCATGTCCCATAGGCATCTCAACCTTAACGTGTCCAAAACGACCTCATTCATTCCTCCCCAAACCCACCCTCCTTTTGACTTTCCCTATTTCTGTCAAAGGCAATGGCATCCTTCCAGGCTCCAAAGTTCTCAAGCTCAGGCTTATACTTGACTTCTTTCTCCCCTTCAGCCCACATATTCAACCGGCTGCCCTTTCTCGTCTTTCCTTCCTCCAAAACTGCTTTCTTCTCAGACTCCTTCTAACTACTTGTATAGCCATCGCTTTAGTTTGGACTCCCATCGCTTCTCACCTGAATTATTGCGATAGTGTACTGATTTGTCTCCCTTACTCAGTTTTTTCCTCACTACAAGCCATCCTCCATACAGCTGCCAAAGCAATTTGTCTCAAGTGCTGTCTGACTATATCATGCCCCTATTCAATAACCTCAGGTGGCTCCCTATTGCCTCTAGAGTAAAAAAAAAAAACCTCTTTTTTACTTTTTAAGCCCTTCAGTAATCTAGCTTCAACCTACCTTTCCATCCTCATTAGACATGATTCTTTTTCTCACTTGATGGTCCAGTCAAACTGACCTCCTTGCTGTTCCTCATGCACAGGTCATTCCCTTTTCTGTCCCCTTGCCTTGGCACTGGGCTGTTTCTCATGCTTGAAACATCTTCCCTCCTGATCTCTGCCTCTTGGAATTCCTTGGGATTCAGCTCAAGCCTCACCTTATTCAGGAGACCCTTTCCTGATCTCTCTTGAAGCTTGTGTCCTTCCTTCCAGAACATATATGTATGTGTATGTATATACATACACATGTATATGTAAACACATATATATTTATGTTAACACATATGAGTATATTTCTACATATATGTACCTTTCAGATACTTATATATGTGTCAGCTTGTCTCCCTCGATTGAATATTAAGTCCTTTAGGACGGGAACAATTTTATTTTTGTCTTTGTATTACTAGCATCTATTACAGTGCCTGGTATACAGTAGGTGTTTAATTAATGCTTGTTGATTGATTAATTGATTGCTATGAGTTACAGCCTTATTATCATCAAAGGAGGGAAGTCCTGCCCTGGGAATTGCTCACCCCAGAGAAATAGCAGCTCTGGATCGAAAGTCAAATTCCCAGCATAGTATGAACATGGAGACACTTTTCATTTGTTGATGATAAGCCAAGACTATCCTCTGTAGAAATAGAACTAATTTGATGTTTGTTTAAATATTCAAATGGATATGTGAACTTACCTACCTGAATGTTCCTCCAACATAACAAGATATGAGAATTGTTTTTGTGCCACAGCATAAAGTAATTGGGGGATTGTACTAGATGGTGGTATCATTTGGGCCCAATTTCTCAGGTGTCAGGGTCTGAGCCAAGGAGTATACACTACACTCTCCACTAGCAGATCAAATAAAATTATTTATTAGGTGAAGGATGCAGGAAGAACACTAGGCAGGAGCGAATGTTCATTCAACATCAGCCACGCAGTCATTCTCTCCTCACACCCCACACTCCCAGATTCCAGACTCTCGTCTAGGATGTGCAGTTCCAGAGATGGCAACAGAGTCTTTGCCAACTTGTAGGCTGCCAAGCATAGAGTTGGGATACTCTTCAGGCTGAAGAGACCCAATGGGAGTAATAAGGAATGCAGGCTGTTTAAATGCAGTTTCAAGTAACATGAGTCCAGGAAAAAAATCACAAATATTGTAACAGTCAGTTTCCAGCATTAAGAATGGTCCAACTGGGAATAAACATTACATCATGACCAACCAGGGGTAAGGACTAGAGCTAGGCCAATCCCATCGAGGGAATTGGGCAAGTGGGGAAAGTGTTTCTGGGAAACCCTGAGAGGACAGAATATCCAGGATGAGGTCAAGTGACAAAAGCAGCATAAAGGTTAAGAAAAGTAGACAATGAGAAAAGGTCATTGGATCTAGCAGTTAGGAGATCATTGGTAACTATGAAATCAGCAGTTTCAGTCTAGTGGTGGGGTCAGAAGCCAGATTTCCAGGTGCTGGATATATGAGTGGAATAAGAAGAGGAGTGTTGATGATTTTTTCCCCCTGGAGCTTATATATGAGAAGAGATCTATAGGACAAGGCTTGAGTGGAAGCCAGGGTCAACTGATGGTCTTTTAAGGATGGACAAGATCTCTGTATGCCTGCTGACAGCAGGAGGGAGCCAAAAGAGAGATTGAAGATTAAAAAGAGGTAGGGAGTAATTGAAGGGGCAACCTCTGAGAGAAGATGGGTGTGAGGGTATGGAAACAAGAGTCCAAATGGAGGGGCTACTATTTGCAAGGAGAAGGGCCACCTCATCTTTATAAACTGGAGTAAAGGAGGAGAGAATGGTGGATGATGTTGAAGATATCTGAGTTGTGGAATTGGGGATAAGAGGGAACTCTTGAGAGATGACCTCAATTTTTTTCTAAATCATGAAGCAAGGTAAAGCAAGGCAAAATCATCAAAGGATGAGGCTGGTGGGTTGGTCGTATTCCAGGATCCTTTAGGAGAAAAGAGATTTGTAGCAGATGATGACAGGAGGGGGATAGAGAGTAAATCCAAAGAGGGTAAGTATCCACATGAACCAGTGAAAACCCAGGTGGGATGAGATAATATAAATTTGTAGTCGATTCAATAAGCTTGGTTATGAGACTTTGTACAGAAACAATCAGCAGTGACAAATTATGGAGAAAATGAATGGTGGGAAGTAATCCAATGTTGGGGTTTGGAAAGGGAGCAACTGTGAGAAGACAAGGGGGAAAGAGAGTCAAGGGTAGAAGACATCATGAAGTTGAACTATTTAACTACAGTGTTAAGGCTGTGAAGGAAGATTCATGAGCCCAGAGCAGGAGTGATGAATTGAAAAAAGCCTAGATTAGAGTCACAGGAACACAGTAAGGATGAAAAACTGATTTAGAAGGAACGAGACATGGGGAGAGAGGGAAGAATAGGAGATTATGGTCAGATTGAGGAATTTCAGAGTTCTGTGTTATAGAGGTTGAAGTTGTATGGGCGATGATGAAACTGTCAAGGGTATGACCATCCTGCTGGTGGCTGAGTTGGACTGAAGGTCCAAGTCACGGGAACTGAGTAGGTTGATGGGAAGCTAGAAAATTTGAGAGCCACATATATTGTAAAGCAATATATTGTAAATATATAGATAAATATATTGTATATAACTGTTTTGCATATATATACACACATAAATACTATACATAGTATATATACAATTATATACACAACATACAATATATAGTATATACACAATGTATATATACACCTATAGATCTATACATATATACAATATAAATACATTGTAAACATATAAGTAAAAATACAATATATTGTAAAAATTGAGAGCACATATATTGTAAATATAGAAATAAATATATGCACATATACTATATATTGTACATATACAAATATATTGCATATATGCAATATATAGTAGATGATATATCTACATATTATATATGATGTATATATAATATATCTATACATATATACAATATAAATATATTGTAAACATGTAAATAAAATATAATATATTATAAAATTTGAGAGCACATATATTGAACCCTTTAAGTATAAGGGCAGGAGTTGGGAAGGAGAGGATGATCGTGAGCCAGGTACTGAATTTCTTCCCATAAGAAAGACAATGATCTGGTGCGGGGGGGCGGTGAGATAGATAACTGTCCTAGGATCTGGACAAGGTGATAATGAATCTGATCGAGTGAACATCACAGAATGAGGGGTTAGTGGATGATAGTGGCAGGGGGATGTTTTGGAAATGGTAACAACTAACAATGAATAGACCGAAGTGTCCCAAAAGCATTGGAAAAGATGTATCCAATACTAGAGGGTGCCTAGGAAGGCTATGTTTACTGAGGGGAACCAGGTTTCTGTGGTTGCAGGAAGATAGAAAGAGTGTGAGAGGAAGAAGTTTAATAAACAGGGTGATTTTTCAGCAGTAGCATGGGGTTTCCAAAGGAGGGAGAAAAGTAAGCATTCATTATATATCTCCGAATAAGTATCAGGTATGTGCTAAGTGCTTTACAATTGTCATCTCATATGATCCTCACAACCCTTGGAGGTAGGTGTTATTATATCCCATTTAGGGTTAAGGAAACAGGCACACAGAGATTAAGTGATTTGCCCAAGTGTCTGAGACTAGATTTGAAATGGCACAGTGCAGAGAGTGCTGGCCCTGGAGGCAGGAGGACCTGAATTCACATCTAACCTCAGACACTTACTATATGTATGACCCTGGGCAACTCACTTAACCCGTTTGCCTCAGTTTCCTCATCAATAAAATGAGGTGGAGAAGGAAATGGCATACCACTCTAGTATCCTTGTCAAGAAAGTCCCAAATGGGGTCATGAAGAGCAGGACATGACTGGACAACTTTGATTTCAGGACCAGTGTTCTGTGAGCTACACCACTTAGATGCCTTGAGAGCCAAGCAGACTCGAAACCCAGAAGTGCAAGGACAGACCTGGATGGTGATGAGAGAGTGAAAATTGGTAGCAGGGGAGTGTTTGGGCAGAATCTAGATTCATTAGTCATTGTACATGCCCCACTAAACCTATCTAAAATGTTCTCAGCTAAATGCCTTATCCTGCCCTTTTCCAAAATATTGTGCAAAGCTCTAGGCTACAACTCTCCAGTCACTTCCAAATCCTGTAGACATATATTGTGTTTTATATGTTTATACTTTTTGGGTACTGGATCCTTTGAGAAGTAGAAAGGTAGATGACAGAGTCTTTAAAAACCTATGTGTACCTTGGCACAACTGTGACTGATTATATGTCATTTATAGGCAATTGATGGTGGACTGGGTTTGGTTTTTGAATCATAGGTTCATGGTTTAAAACTTGCAGAAAGCTTAGAAAGCTCATAGTCTGCCTCCCTCATTTTACAGATGAGAACTGGTTCTCAGAGAGGTTAAGGGATATACTCAAGGTCACACAGTAGTAAGTGACAGAGTGTAGATTTGAAAGCAGTTCCTCTTTCTCTAAATCCAGGTATTTTCCCATTGCCCCTCAATATCTACTTTGTAGTACCTGTATCATTGCACTGGAATGGATTGCGGTTTAAAAAAGAGTTGTATAGTTAATATATACAAATGATTTATTAGTTATTGATTGGGAGAGGCAGTCTAGTGTGGTAGATAGAGAATTGGTCTCAGTCAAGAAGACCTAGGTTTGAGTCCCACTTGCCACACATCCTGACTGTGTGTGACTCTGGGCAAGTCACTTACACTCTCAGTACCCTAGGCAATGCTATAACACTATAAACTACAGAGTGGGTACTGAGTTGCTTCAGGTAGATCAAGTCTTCTCTCTGGCACTTCTCTATACCAGTGAAATCACAGATCTGATCAAAACATTTTTTAAATGGATGTTAAAAGAAAGCATCCATGGGGTGGCCAGGCGGCACAGTGAGTAAGAGTGCCGGCCCCGGTGTAGGGAGACCTGGGATCGGTTCTGGCCTCAGATACTTGGCACCCACACAAAATAACTGGCCGTGTAATCTTGAGCAAGTTACTTAACCCCAATTGCTTAAAAAAAAAAAAAGGATCCAGTAAGGCTGTGTGTCATTCCTTGAAATTCCTGCTCTGATCCAACATATTAGGGCTATTCAGCTGCTGATCCACTCTTCCAGGAGCACAGACTGACCTGATGGACTCCTGAATTTCAGAGATCACAGTGTTTATACTTAGGAAGATAAAGGAAGCTAGAACCCTGGACAAATATACCTATTCTGAGTAAGTGGGTCCCAGATATTTGGGAAAAGACAAGTCATGAGTAAGCTAGATAAAGATGCCTGCAGGGGTAGGTAAGATTCCTTTTACACTCCATAGTTACACTTTTGATTTTATCAGTCATTCTGGTTCAAAGGATCCTTCCTTTTCTCTCTGAAGGGAAGTGACTTTGTCTGACCAGAAAACTGAATTGAGTCTCCTGACAGTTCCTAGCATCCAGTAGTTGTACAGAAAATACAAAACCAAAGAATCTTCCCACTATTCCATAATGCCTCTTTTTTTTTTAGGGGGGAAAGGCAAGGCAATTGGAGTTAAGTGACTTGCCCAAGGTCACATAGCTAAGTAAGTGTGTCAAGTGTTTGAGTCCAGATTTGAACTCAGGTCCTCCTGACTCCAGGGTCAGTGCTCTATTTATGTGCACAAACTAGCTGCCCCCATAATACCTCTTAATGATGACTACTAGATTGGTCCAAATATGGACTGACTCCTTCAAATCACATCTCTTCAGCAGGCAAAAATTATTTGCTATATATAAGGAAAAAAAACCCATTACTGAAAATACTGTTAAATGTATGCACAATTAATGTATTAAGCTGTAAGCTCCTTGAGAGTAGGGCTTTTTTTTTGGGGGGGGGTGTTTTCTTTGTATCACCTGTGTTTAACACAGTGTCTAACGCATTATAGGTGTATCATAAATGCTAGATGACTGACTTCATTTCTTTCATTTCAAATAAATATATTTTAATGATTTTTTATTATCACTACAGAAAATAAAACTAAGAGCATGATCATAGAGTATATATTTAGTTTGGGGAGGGGAAGATGTGAGGGGGTTATGTTGTTTTGCCCATTTAAATTGTGTGTCCACATGGGTCTGTCTAGATATGGCTCATGGGGAGCCAAGAATAGACATCTCTAGAGTCTTCTCCCTCCACCTTTCTCCAAGAGAGATTTTAATACCTACCAGAAAGGGAAGCAGGAGGTTGGGGCCAGAGGATGGCCTCTCCGCAATCCTCAGAAAGACTGGGTACAGGGGTAGGATTATATCTATCTGCTCCTTTAAATTATTATTAGCCTAGGAGAATTAAATTTTAGGTTCAAGTTGAATTCCTGATTACAATTCCTTAATGGGAAAAGAGGTTCCCAAGCTATAAATTCTTTGTTTGTATATATAGATGCCAGTTCCACAATGAACACATAGGGCAATCATCCAAGGGAAATTACCTGAAATATAGCAAGCTAGGGATAGGAACGTGATAGTGATTGCCAACTCCTCTAAGTATCAGTGTCTTCCCCGTCTTTTTCTCCCTTTAGGGACCTGAAGAGAGATTGGAATGGCACATCTCTCTCAAATCGGAAAACCAGAAGACTAGGATTTCTCTTCTCTCTTAACCACTTCCACCTCTCACACAGGCAAAGAGCTCAGCATATTTAGTCTCCACAAATAAAAACAGTCCCATGCTACTGCACCTTTGAACCAAGAGTTGTATTTGCTTTTTGTAGGGGGGAGCGCAGGGCAATTGGGGTTAAGTGACTTGCCCAAGGTCATATAGCTAGTGTTAAGTGTCTCAGGCTGGATTTGAACTCAAGTCCTCCTGACTTCAGGGCCTGTACTCTATTCACTGTGCCACCTAGCCGCCCCTGTATTAGGTTTTAAACAATCCAGATTTGGGAGATGGGGGAAAGCCTGGCCTATATTTCACAGGGTAATCAATTTAGAATTGAAAGAAACCAGACAAAGTCCAACTCTTTCCCTTTACATATCAGAAAACTGAAGCATAACAAAGTACAATGACTTACTCAGAGTCACTCAGCAAGAGTTTGAGACCTGATTTGAAACCAGGTTTTCCTTCTTTCACGCTACCTCTCAAAATGGTACTGAACCAATTCCATTGCCACTGAGAACCATCCCATGTTTTTTGCTTTCCAGTTTGAACTTATTTCTATTGACCCTGTTTACCCTTTGGGAGGTCTTCATAAGTGTCTATCATAGGAAAAGAACAAGGTCCTTGTGTGAGTGGACTTATCAATAAAGTCTGACTCAGTAAATCATAACTCCATGAACACATTCAAATCTTGGTCTTCTCCCCCTTGATGTACATGCCTCCTTTTAAATCCTTGATTTTTATCTTTCAGCATGGAGAAGTAGGAGAAAAATGCCAACCTTGATTTTAGTCTTAAAGGCCTGGTGGAAAAACAATAAGTTTCCTCTCAATGTCCTTCCTGGATCATAATTTTTAAGACGGTAGATTTAGCGTAGGAAATAAATAGTCCATTAAGGAGGCTTTATACCTTCATTTCTAGCTTGTCATCCCCAGCCTTCTTCACATCAGACTTATCATTCTTATATATAATCTGTCCTCAGAAAGCAAGCCCTAGTGATTATTTCACCAAATTCTCAATAACTAGTTAAAAAAAAAAAGAATCAAACCCAAAATCTATTTGTAAGAGAATGATAGAGATGGGATCCAGAAAGATGAGCTATTCATTAAAGGCCATTTGTCTGAATTCTCTGTTAGTGATCCAAGGCAGCTGTCAGCATATTAGGGGGAGTATTTAAGCAGAATTATTGAAGCTTTTTGCAGCTGTAGAGATGGATAGTCTCTATGCAGAATCTTGCCTATTTCCAGTGGCCAAATGTGATACTGAAGAAAATAATGGTCAGAAAGAACATCACCAAGCTCCTAATGAGAAGTTGTTGACAGAAAAATTGCTCTCACATTCATCAAAAAGGCAATAACTGTTAAGAAAGGGACAGACTGGAGATACAGTAGCTCATAAATCCCTTCTTTCAGACTGCCCTAGGAGAATTTAAGGACAATACACTTGCTATGTTGTTCTCAAAATGATGGAGAACTTTCAGAAATTCCAGGACAATTGGATGGAGAAGTAGTCACTCATTCATCAAGCCTTTTTTAAGCACCCACTATGTGAAATGCTAGGTTCAAGTCTCACTTCTAACACATACTGACTGTGTGACCCTGAGTTGGTCACTTAACCTATAGAGAGCTTCAGGCAACTCTCTAGAATTACAAATGTCAGAACAGATGTTCATTGGTAGAGGGAGTTTCTTTGATGGGAGGTCCTTTTAACCAATGAGATCACAGGTCTGGACCAAAAAATAATTATGCTAGTTGATATAAAGACAGAACAAAGGGGTGGCTAGGTAGCACAGTGAATAGAGCACCAGCCCTGGAGTCAGGAGGACCTGAGTTCAAATCCAGCCTCAGACACTTAACACAAAAACTAGCCATGTGACCTTGGGCAAGTCACTTAACCCAATTGCCCTACCTTCCCCCCTCCAAAAAAAAAAGACTACCAAAAAGTCCCTGTCTTCAAGGAACTTATACTCTATTACACAATATAATTTGAGAAAACAGAGAATAATAACAAGGAAAGGAATCAGGGAAAAAAACCCCTCTCCCATCCCTACATCTCCCACAAATTGAGCCCTGCAGGAATCTGAGGCTTTTAAGAGGCAGTGTATTCTAGACAGCCAAAGACTTGGAGGAGGGAGATGGAGAGCCAAACCTGGCAAACAGCAAACAACAGCTTGCCTGACTGGAATGTAGAGTCTGCAGGGGGATAATATGAACCATCTAGAAAGGTAGGCAGTAGCTAGTGTGAAGGGCTTACGCCCAAATGAGTTCATAAAGGTAGCAGGGAATGTGGCAACCCTGAGAACAGGGCCTGTTTGGGCACAATTTCACCCTGGGGTTGGCTGTGGGCTTGTGAGTCAGAATTCCAGAACCGGCTGGCTCTGTATTTTTAAAAATGACTTGTCCTTCTCTTTAGAATACAGTATATCCACATCATGCTATCATTTGTCAGTGAAAAGTTTTAATAGTAATTTCTAATTGAGGAATACAAGGGTTATGGTGACATCCACAAATTCAAACTAAAATCAATGAAAAAAATCATCATCTCTCCCTTCTCTGAACTTTAACTCTTGTGCTAACTTATTGTCATCAATTAATTATATATAGTTATTAATTATTTATATATTGATTGATATATAATTATGATTTGTAATTAATTATATATTTCTATGTGACAGTTCTATTGTTGCTTGGAATTTTAACTTATATCTTAAATTATTTATTATCAAATGAGATCATATATGTAAAATGCTTTGCAAACCTTAAAAGCATGCTAGCAATTGTTAACATGTCCCATACTTTTGGTTTGTTTCCCCAACTTGCTTGCAAACGCTTTGAAGATGCAGCCGCTTGTCTTACATGTATTCACCCCTATTCTTCTCATAAACTGAGTTTCTGTTGCCTTGCACATAAGATTTGTTTGTAACAGCCCTGAATGGCTGATACATGGCTCAAAAAAGGGGAGCTGGCATTGAAGAGAAAGAGGGTGGAATGGAAGGAAGCATGTTGGGGAATTATGGAAGGTACAGTTGTGTTGCAGATAAGCCCTACAAGTGACGAGAAGCAGAGGATCCAAACCCTTCAAATGGTTAGCCATACTGCTTGGCCTTGTGCCATGGACACCTTATATCTATCATGTCATATCCTCAAATTTGGAAACCACTGGTTAGGGGCAGCTAGGTGGTGCAGTGGATAGAGCACTAGCACTGGAGTTAGAAGGATCTGAGTTCAAATGTGGCCTCAGACTCTTACTAGCTGTGTGTCCCTGGGCAAGTCACTTAACCCTGAGAAGAAGAAGGAGGTGGAGGAGGAGGAGGTAGAGGAGAAATGACTGGTGTAGTAGACATTTTTCAACTATTGGGTATTTTCCCATGAAGGGATGTGCCCTTTTAAGTAAGACTCCAGCAAATGTAAAAGTTTTAAGGGTCAAAAATCAAGATAATGTGATATAAAGGTGAAGCCCTTTCAGGTATAATTAAAGCATTCCACACCTTATAGGTGTTCAGAGACTGAGGAGATCAATGGCATATGAAAAGGCCGACAGAGTCATGAACTTGTCCCCAAGACGGAGACTGTCTTAAGGATACAATTATCAGATTGTCAGAAGGAAAAAAAAATCATTCAGTTCATTCACCTGGGGATTTGAGATTGAATTCCAAACACTCTCAGTTTAACCATAAGATGCTCAGTAGTAAATACATTTGACCTTTTATTTTCTCTCCAATCAAGCTCCAAGTGCCTCAGTGGGTCTATGAGAGCACTTTGGTATTCTGAGATATGACACCAGATATAAAGATAAAATGCTTTTAAAAACCCCTGGGCTTAATGCCACTGCAAAGGAGCAATGACTTCTGGGAACTATGTACTCTATTAATCTAGGCTCTTACACCGATACATTTACTCACTGTGCTGGAAGAATCAGGAAAAACCTTCGCTTTATTAATTTTTTTCCTCTAGCTATGTGTCCTCTACAGAAATGATTTGAAAAAAAAATCACAAAACTATGGGCTGGGAATTTTTAAATTTATTCATGAGATGTAACGTGTGAGGAACTCCACGTAGGCAACAGGAAGACTAGTCATCCAAGTCTCATTAATCCATTGGTGGTAGGAGCTGTGCTGGTTTAGTGCTGAGAGCCAGGGAGGGGCGGCTGAGACAGGGTCGAATTCAGATCCCCAGCCTTACTATTCCTACTTCTTTTTTTTGCCCTACACCCACCCTTCCATCTTCCTGTTTTACTCTAGCTGGTGGTGGTGTTCAGTCATATCCTATTCTCTGTGACCCCATTTGGAGTTTTCTTGGCAAAGGTACTGGAGTGGTTTGCCATTTCCTTTTCCAGATCATTTTACAGATGAGGAAACTGAGGCCAACGGTGAAGTGACTTGCCCAGGGTCACATGGTTAATAAGTATCTGAGGTCACATTTGAACTCAGGTCCTCCTGACATCAGGACTCTGTCTGTTTTGTCATCTAGTTGTCCCTTCTATAGGTAGCCCTGACTAATACTGTATATGCTAGTTCCTAGCAGCTAGGAGGCAAGTAGCCTCAGGTGAACAAGATTAGTCCTTAAAAAGGGAGAAGGGCTATTTCTGCCATTTGAAGCTTAGTCTGGGGAAATTTGTGTTAGAAACGCTACCCCTTGCTCCCTACTCCCTGGGGTCATCCTTTCCTGATCTTTTGCTATACTGATTCTAGGAAGGGGACATTTTATATCCCCCCCCCCGCTCCCTCAGAAACTTTGTTCTTTTAATGTTTTTATTAGTAAAATTTTTTAAAATTGGATTTTAAAGCTTGAGAGCATTTTAAACCTGAAACCTGGGGGAGATATACTGGGAGAAGTGGGGGGGGGGCATCAAATCTTGTTCTCCATGGAATGAAAGAAATTTTCAGTGTGGAGATTTCCAGCACCTCTGGCATCTTATCTCAGGGACATAATCAACCAGTTTCATTTTACTCCTCAAGAGAAGATGACTAGAGTCAACTCATTCAACCTCATAGGACTACAACAGGATTGTTCATCTTCCTTTTTGTAAGAAATGTACTTGTATCCTTTCTTTAGATTGGTGCCTTTCTTTGCTCATCCAAATTTCTCAAACTATGTCAAAGCCCATACTTTGTAGAAGAACAGAGTACGTATTCAAGAACTTTTCATCACATTTTATTATTCTGAATAATGTTTCATTTTTATTATCTATTTGTATGTCATATCTCATGGAATTAGAATCTTTAAAATAAAATAAATTGCAGTCAGGCTAATTTCAACTTAGAAATTTTCCAATTTCAACTTTTTCAACAATGTCCTTGGTCTCACAGGACAATGAATCATTGTTCCTGAGGACTAAGGGCAGATGTGGGAAAAGGGAAGAGAACTCCACAGTGAAACTTCTAAGGCCCCAGCCCTGAAATCAAACCCATAAGCTTACACATAAGGCACTGAAGATAATGAAAAAAAATTCCCCCGAAAGGTATCATTATATAATCATTTGGTGAGGTTTGGGCTTTCCTGGGCCGGCTTCATTTCTTCCAGATACCTCCAGCAACGCTAGCCTACGAGTGTGACCATACAGGCTTGCGCTTCTGGATAAAGGCTGTGATTCCCTCCTGCCCATCCCGAGTGGCCAAATTGTCCATCATGGCTTGGGAGGCGAGATGGTAGGCAGTCTTCAGGTCCTTTGTCAGCTGTCTGTAGAAGGTGGCCTTTCCCACTGTCACAACAGACCGGCTTGATGTACAGATCTTTTGGGCTATTTTCATGGTCTCCTCTTCCAGCTTTTCTTCTGGAACCACCTTGCTGAGTAGCCCATGAAGCAATGCTTCCTGGGCTGTGATGGGTTCTCCAGTAAACAGCATTTCTAAGGCAACCTAAGGAGGAAGTCAAGTCAGGTTATTAAAGCAGTTGGAAATCATATAACTCAGTAACCCAAGGTTTCTTTCCTTCCCCTTTCCCTGAGATTATATATACTTTGATTCATGGACACCAATGGGCCAGACATGTACCACCTGGAGGCAGGCAGGTGGTATGGTAGATGGAGTGCCAGACTCCAGAGTCATGAAGATAAGAGTTTGAATCCTGCTTTGGATACTTACTATGTGACCTTGGACAAGTGATATACCTTCTTCTTAAGTTCTTACCTCTAAAATGGAAGTAATAATGGGATCTACCTTAAAGGCTGCTAAGTGATGTGGTGAATAGAATGGTGGAGTTGGAGCCAAGAAGACACGAATGCAAATCCAGCCTCAGATACTTACTAGCTGTGCCACTCTGGGCAAGTCACTTAACCTATGTCTTCCTGAGGTTCCCCATCTGTACAATGGGGATAAGTGCACCTGCCACCTGGGTTGTTGTGAGGATTAAACAAGATCATACTTGTAAAGGGCTTTGCACTTCAAAGCACTATTTAAATGTTCACTATGATTGTTATGATTATTAATTTCCAGTGGGACCACAGGCAAGTCACTTTTTTTTTTGCCTCAGTTTCCTCATCCACAAGATGACAGGGTTAGCCTAGATGGCATCCAGGGTCTTCCTCAGCTCCACTGATTATCATTTGAGATTATCATAGAGGTATTACATATCTCTATATACAACACCCTGGCTGTGTGACCCCTGGCAAATCATGGAACCTTCAGTGCTCCAGGCAACACTAAGTGGCAGAAACCCACATGACCTGCGCTGGTAAAATCACAGCTCTAGCTCCTAGCTCTATCCCTATCCATACTGTCATTCCGTCATTTTGCAGTCGTGTCATGATCCCATTTTGGGGTTTTCTTGGTGGATACTGAACTGGTTTGCCATTTCCTTCTTCAGCGTATTTTACAGATGAAGAAACCGAGGCAAACAGGGTCAAGTGACTTGCTCAAGGTCACACAGATAGTAAGCTATCTGAGGTCAGATTTGAACTCAGGGTCTTCCAAACTTCCAGCCCAGCACTCTATCCACTGAGCCACCTGGCTATCCTTACTAAAGTACTACTAACTCTAGGCAAGGGCCAGACCAGGTCTTTTCAAGGGAAAAGAAAACTCACAATGACTCAAGAAAAGTCATCTTATTCTCCTTGCTCCCTCCACAGAAGTGATCAACTTTCTCCTATTGACAGTAGATCTGATCTGCCAAGCTCATGTCCCGAGCTATATCTGACTGGACATAGACCCTGAACTGCAGCTGAGAAGCCAATCATCACATAACTATGTACTAGATACTTTGTATCAGCAAAAAAAAAAAAACTATGTTCATTTCTCCTGACACCAAAACTCATTTTACATCATGATACCAAACTCATTTGAGTCCAGTTCCTTGCTTGGAGGAGAAGCAAATTAACTTTGAACAGATAAAGGTATGTACATGGCTTTAAATTCTCTTTTATTACCAAACACAAAGGAAGGAAGGAAGGAAGGAAGGAAGGAAGGAAGGAAGGAAGGAAGGAAGGAAGGAAGGAAGGAAGGAAGGAAGGAAGGAAGGAAGGAAGGGACAAAAGAAGGAAGGAAAGGAGGGAGGAAGGAAGGAAGGAAGGGAAGAAGGGATGGAAGGAGGAAGGATGGAAAGAAGGAAGGAAAGGAGGGAGGAAGGGAGAAAGGAAGGAAAAAGAAGAGAGGAATAAAGGAAGGATGGGAGGGAAAAAGAGAAGGAGGAAGAGGGGTATGGAGAGAGAATAAAAGGGAGGAAGGAAGGGAGAGAGGAAGACAGAGGGAAGGAAGGGAAGATGGAATAGAGGAAGGGAAGGAGTGAGGGAAAGAAGGAAGAGAGGAAAGGAAAGAAGGAAGGGAAGAAGTAAAAAGGGAAGGAAGGGAGAGAGGGAGGGAAGGAGGAAGGAAATATTTATTCAACATCTACTAAATACTAGACACTGTGTTAAGTGCTGGGAATATAAAGACAAAAATAAAACAGTCCCTGTCTAGGAAGGGCTTGTGCTTCACCCCATTTCAACCCTAAATTATATGAAACTTCTAAAACCTTCAGGGATGATACTAAATAGAGGCAGCACAATAGAATAGAAGTCCACTGAATTGGGAATCAGGAGACGTGGGTTCTAATCCTGGTTCTTTCACTGTCTAGCTATATGACATTGGCATAGTCACTTCCCCTGTGTAGGCCATAGTTTCTTCATCAGTAAAATAAAGGAATGGACTAACTGACCTCTAAGAATTCTTCCTGCTCTACAATGAGACTCTGTAAAAGGAGGATTCAGCTAGGTGGCACAGTGGATAGAATACTGGCCTTGGATTCAGGAGGACTTGAGTTCAAATTTGGCCTTAATAGCTGTGTGACCCTGGGCAAGTCACTTAACCCCAATTGCCTCACCAAAAAAAGAAAAAAAAAAAGGAGAACCATGTCTCCTATAAAACACTTGGGATTTCATAAACAGGTTTGCTGTTCTTGTGGAGCTCATGGTTCTCACTGATTAATAATAGACAGCCAGGTCACAGTGCATAGCAGAAAGAGCTGACCTTGGAGCCAGGAAGACATAGCTTCAAGTGTCCTCTCTGATCTGGCTATGTAACCCTGAGCAAATCACTTCACCTCTCGGTGTCCTAGGAAGCTCTCTAAGACGATCAATTGCATACAAAATGCCAGCTTGCTTTGGTAGAGAGAGCTCCCTACACTTATGAAACCAGAGGTTCAGTCCCAGTTCCCTAATGAGAAACAACAGGGAAGGTCACTTCTCCAGGCACCATGGACAGAGAACTGACCGGCACTGTAGGAAAACCTGGGTTCAGATTCCACCTCTGACAAGCACTGTGGCTGTGTGACTCTGAGCAATCATGCCAGCTCTCATTCCCCTCAGGCAAATGCCCAAGACTAGAAATGGCATTCAAAGTGCTGATTTAAATCGGCCGAGAGCCTTCCTCACTGGAGATGTGAATTCACAGGTCCAGAACGTTCACATAACAAATGGACCAGAGAACATTTCTGGATGGATGGACCACATTTACAACATGAGGGCCCACCCAAATCAGGAGCCAAAGTGAAAGGAAAAGGTATTCTTTTTTTTTTTTTTTGGAGGGGGAAAGGTAGGGCAATTGGGGTTAAGTGACTTGCCCAAGGTCACAGGGCTAGTTTTTTTGTGTTAAGTGTCTGAGGCCAGATTTGAACTTGGGTCCTCTTGACTCTAGGGCAGGTTCTCTATTCACTGTACCACCTAACGGCCCCTGAAAAAGATATTCTTTATGCCCCCATGTAGCAGCAAGCACCCCAAGCGTCCTCAGGGTTTGCAGCTACCACA
>NW_027186540.1:3533344-3661841 GCF_028583685.1 Petaurus breviceps papuanus | reverse complement strand
TTAGCCTAGGGGCAGGGAAGATCTTTAAAATTTACATTCGCATTACACCCCATTTGCCCAGTGTTGCCCTATTAGTACATATAATTCTCAAGAGAATTATATCAATGTGAAATTGCTGATTCTGAGAAATGTGATGCAAAATGAAAAATAAGTGAAATGTGCTCTCTCTATTACAGTTTGGAATGATAAAAGGCCCAAATATGTTATAAAGCAGTGTAGGAAAGATGCCGGAGTCCTGGGAGGAGCAGACAGCACTTAAAATCCTAAGTAGGAGCTTGTTTCAGGGCTGATTCCAACTGACAGAAGAAATTGTTTATTCCCATGTTGTAGAAGGTGGATGCAGGTTAGTCTCATGATTTTTCCATAGCTACATTTCCCTTTTATCAAATACCTCCTTTCTGCCTTGTGCTCAGCTTTCCGACTTTTCTTTTTATGTCTCTCTCTCTCCCTCCCCTGTGCCTCTTTGCCTGTGTTCTCCCTTTTTATGGTCCCCATTATAGATTTATAAAGAGCTCCCCTGCCTGTCTCTTCTAGGCATTATGGCTGCATCAGATCCCAGATGCCACAAGTAGCTTTCAACAAGAGTCCTTTAGGTTTTAAAGCTGCAGTATCCAATAGTACGCAGAGCACAAGACAGACACAGGGGTTGCAGATTCTATTCCTGTCTCTGCCACTGATTCACTGTGTGACCCCTGAGTGGGTCATTTTGTTCTTTCAGTTTCCTCAGAGCTAAGACCAACTTCTTCTCAGGGATTCTGGGAGGGATGACCAGAGGAAGGGATAACTCATGACCAGAAAGCACTTGATCTACATAAAATCTGATGGAAAGGTTAGAAAATGGCACATTTCAGGAAGCCATGGACTGGCAGAGATAATTTTAATTATTTTGTCTTTGTGAAGATCTGGGGACCTTATAATGATCTTCAAGTTTATGAAAGATAGTGACCAGGTGTTCTCTCTCATCACTGAAGAAAAAACATGAGAATTGCCCTCAAATTGCATGAGGAAGGCTTCAAGTTAGACAGTAGCAACATATTAAAACTGAGGATTTACACAATGTCTTTCTCCTGAAGAGCCCCAAGGAATTTCCTAAGATAGTATATTACTAAGTGATAGAATCTTCTGGTAATGTTTATGCTAGGGCAGAAATGTAGCTTTCCAGGTGATTCTACCTAAAGATTGGGAGATGCATTGACATCTTGATGCGGGCAAATATTTAATAATGGGCTCTCTGAAAAGGCACAACTTACTTTTAACAAGCACTACTAACAGCCTCTTCATTACTTTCTTAAGTCTAGACAATTAACAAAACAATATATGAAGCCCTGATTTAGAGCTTTTGTTGTAATGTCCTCACATAAATATACAACAATTAGTTCTCTCCAGCGGGTAAGAGCTGGCTCTAGCACACCTCTGTACCATGCACCTTCTAGCGGGAACACTTCTGCTCTAGCAAAAAGTTTTAGAGGAAGAGGCCTTGGGGCTGAGGCAGAAGTAGATAAAAGAGGAGCAGTGGGATTTAACTGCTGGTAGAGAAGCCTCATAAAAGCAGCTGTGCTGAGGTGGAGTGGGATGGTGAGGGAGTGGAAGCTGATTCCCTTGGTTCCTTCACCTAGCTTTTGTCCCGTTCTTTATTTTCATTGGCATACCAATCAGAGAGGATTTTGGGAGCAAGGTCCACCTCACTGCCTGTGGGTTAGGACATATTCTTGGACAGGGCAATTGCATCCCAATATATCAAGTGCTCAACAAAAGCCCCTGACTGAATATTAATCTGTTTGCTCTATCCACAACAGAGTTTAGAGTAGCCATTCACAAAGTGTGGTTTAGGGAATCTAGAAGGGTCCCTGAGACACTTTCAGGGTGTCCTTGAGTCAAAATAGTCAAAACTATTTCCACAATAATAATAATAATATTTTAATTTATAATATGATAAATACCCATAGTTATATAACTCACATAAACAAAAGGTCTTTGGAGTCCTCAATCATATTTAAGAGTGTAAAGGGGTCCTGAGACAGAAAAGTTTGGGAACTATTGGTTTAGAGGCTAGACCCTGGCCCAGAGGAATTCAGTCAAAACAAACTTCTGACACCTTTGCCCTGTGTCCAAGGTTTAACCAAGGGAAAGTTGGTCAGAAGAAGTGGCGCCAAGGTCAGGAAGAATGGGTCCCCATTTCTAGAAAGGGCCCAAAGGCCGCCAGAGGAGTCAGATTCTCTCTCTACCTTCCTTTCTCCCTTCTCTGCCTCATAAAAGATCCCAAATCCCAAAGCACTGATCTGGAAGGGAAGGAAATAAGCCTTTATTAAGCACCTACTCTATACCAGGCTTATGTGATAAGTGCTTTACAAACACCATCTCATTTTATCCTCACAACAAAACCGCAGGAGACAATTTTGATTATTTTTGCCTTGAGAAGTGAAGATCAGGGGACCTAATAATAATCTTCAAGTTTATTAAAGGCAGTGACCAGGTGTTTTCTCTCATCACTAAAAAGAAAACTGCATGAAGAAGGAAGGCTTCAAGTTAGACAGCAACAACATATTAAAACTGTCTTTCTTCTGAAGAGCCCCAAGGAACTTCCTGAGATACTACATTATGAAGTAATGGAATCATATTCTGATTCCTATTTTCCAGCTGAAAAAACTGAGGCAGAGAGAGGTTAAAGGCTTTGCCTGGGATCACACAGCTTATAAGTGTCTAAAGCTGGATTTGAACTTGAGTCTTCCCAGTGCTAGGCTCAGTGTTCTATTCACTGCACCACCTAGTTGCCTAAGAATAAGGAAGCATAAGGGACAGGTAGCACATTGC
Source organism: Petaurus breviceps papuanus (assembly GCF_028583685.1). Classification (NCBI taxonomy): domain Eukaryota; kingdom Metazoa; phylum Chordata; class Mammalia; order Diprotodontia; family Petauridae; genus Petaurus; species Petaurus breviceps. The sequence continues at coordinate 3,659,030 of NW_027186540.1, read as the reverse complement.
TTTCCTACCAATCACAACCACAGAACCTTTGAAAATGGAGCATCCTGAATTTAGGTGGGACTTGTACTGTTCAAAGATGGAAAGCTAGGAAACCATCCATGGAGCCACCATCTGTGTAAGGATGAAGGACCCCATTATGTCTCCAGCTCTCCTTTAGAGACAGAGATAGGGATTGGACCTATGATTTCATCCACATAGGGAACTTCCAGGGGAGGAAACTCCCTCCACCAAAGCAGGCTAGCACCTTCTCTGCAACTTAGAGTCTTTAGACAGCAGTCTTTAAGCACTGAGAAGTTCAGTGACTTATCCAGGGTTATGTAACCAGAATGTATCCATATGTATCAATATATATCAATTTGGATAGCCAGTACTTATCACCTCAACCTAGGTCTTTTTGACTTTGAGATCATATCCTCTTTCTGGTTCTGGGGTCAACTCTCTACCCATTACTCCATCCTATCTCTCTGCACAAATGATCTCTGTATGAGAGGCAGCTGGGTGGCATAAGGGATAGGTTCTTGTATCTGGAGTCAGGAAGACCTGAATTAATATTCTGCTTCAGACTTATTAGCTATGTAACCCTGGGTAAATCGCTCATCATTTCCTTCCTAACTGTTTTCCTGAGACTTCATGATCTCCAGAAATTCATTATTCTGCAAAATAAAATCAACTCTGAAACTCCCACCTCCTCCGCAATCCCTGCTCCTGGGGTTCCTCCCTCCCTCTGATTAGAGAGAATGGAGGGTGGATTTTGAAGATCCCCTTACTCCTCCACCATATAAGAAGGGTTCTCTGGCAGTCCACCTCATCACTTCCCACCTAGCTGCTTTTCTGGACATGACCCCCCAAAACACATAATTCTGCCAGATGAAATCAACTCTGAAATTCTTAGCGCCTCTGATCATCTCCTTTTCTGGCTGCAGGACTTCATCATGCCCCTTAACACTTTTTGTTCGTTGTCTTCCCTCCTTAGATTGGGAGCTCCTTGAGGTCAGAGACTGTTTTATGCTTTTCTTTGAATTCTTGGCTCTTAGGGCAGTTCCTGGCACGTAGGAGTAGGCACTTAATAAACATTTATTGACTCTGACTCAATAGCTGTCAGCCTGTTTTTTCAACTGAAAAATGGAGCTCACAATAGCAGCTATCTCATCAAGTTGTGAAGATGGAGGAGGTAATGTTTATAAAGTGCTTAACCTTAGCACAGTGTCTGGCACACAGTAGATGCTTCATACATCCTTCTTCCCTCCCCCCCCCTTCCTCCCTCAGAATAAGAGCAATGGGGTTAACAATAGAGTGATGCACTTGGATTGGACAGAAGGCAACATTTCCTCATGATAATGGCCGATAACATTATCATAAGACCATAAGATCATAACTCTGGAGCTCAAAGGAAATTTAGGAGCCATCTAGTCCAATCCTCTGTGTCCCTTTGATGGCCACATTCACCATCCCCATGACTCCCCACACCCAAACTTCTCTCTTTGACCACCACTGCCCTCATATGCTTTGTCTCCTCATTGCCACGAATGGTTCTTGAGAACAGGGGCTGTTTTTGCCCCATTTTTGTTCATACTTAGCCAGTGCCTGGCACATAGCAACTCCTTATTAAATGCTTGTTGAGTCATTGATTGATTTATGTTTAGCTACCACATTTTATTGGCTCTCATTTTGTAATCTGTCTGGATACCCCCTTGGGCATTTCAAGAATCAACATATTGAAAGGACAACCAGCTTTTAAAAAACATGAGCTAGTCAGGGAATGAAAGGTAGGGGAGAAGCTGAGCCAGGAAAAAGCTGTTTCAATGGTTTCCTTATTAGCAACTAATGAGCATATTTCAATCAAGAGCAAGCCTAGAACAGGTCTGTTGGAGGTTGTGACTATGCACATATCTCTGTGTTAGAAAGCCAGTTTATATATGAGGCTTCTCTGCCAACTGGAAAATAAAAATGGACACAGAGGAGAGAGCTAAGCTATGTGCAATTTCTTCTAGCCTGGCACATCTCCATCTTCCCTTCAGGCTAGAAGATGAAGAAAAGTTCTTTAGTGGGATTAATGTTCATTGCTGAGACTAGGACATCCATGGACTAGGCCTGGACCCAGTTTCTAAGGCTGGGTCTGGCTTTCGATATTCCTGTCTCTATGTCTCTGGGTCTTCCTTTCATCATATCTGATTAGCACAATACTTTGCATATATTATTTGTGGTTCAGTCTTTTAATTTATGTCAGACTCTTTAGTGGTCTGCCATTTCCTTCTCCAGCTCATCTTACAGAGGAAACTAAGACAAATAGGGCTAAGTGACTTGCTCAGGGTCACATCTGAGGTCAGATTCGAATTTAGGAAGATTAATCTTCCTAATTCTAGGTCCAGCACTTTATCCACCATACTACCTAGCTGCCCTCTTAAGAGATGTGACCAAGGTAAAACTGACAGGCCATGGCAAAAAAAATGGATATGGTTGAAAGAGAGAGTAAGTAATGGAGGATAATACCAAAGCTGCCCACTTTGCATTTAGTAAGAGCTTAACCAATGCTTCATTCATTGTCTAAATAGCTTAAGTAGAGAATGGCAGCCCAGCCCAGAACGCCAGAACCCATAAATACCTAGGGGCAATATTAGGGATAATCAAGGATGTCAAGTTGTCAGGTTTTTACTACCCTAAACATCAGCACTTAAGAGAAAAGGGGAAGAAATTGATCCCCTTCACTCTATTCTATCAGATCAAGTTTAAGTTAAATTTATACTTTGCTTCTCTTTGGTACCAAATGAGGACACACTCACCTGAATGCTCAGTTGACCTTGGCTTTCCTGTTCTTAATATACCTTCTTTTGCTTCCTCCTCTTTCCCCCCACTAAAGGCACTATCTGAAACTCATTAACATAGGCATTGACTGGTCACAAGTATTGAAGAATGAATGGGACAGGAAGAATTGTCATGGGTAGAGCCAGGATGTCCAGAGTATAGCTAGTAACCCAGCTGAACTCTCTCAACATTCCCCTCCAAACAACTTTTTAAAAATGCCTCAAATCAGATTCTGGAGTGGCAGAGCCAACTAAAGGTCTGAAGGAGACATTTATCCAGCCTAAACAACCTAGGAGGTTGGCAGAAAAGATCTGTGACACCAGGGTTGGGGCCAGCCAAGAGTATGGCAGGAGTACCAGCAGTGGGCCTTGGAGACAACTGCAATAGCAGCAGCAGCAGCAGCAGCTTCGGGAGCTCTCCGCCCAGAGACATTAAGGGGGGGGTCAGACAATTAGTCAGAAAGAGATTACAGGGGACCCTTTGTTGGCATTGGGTATAGCTGGTGCTGTTAGGCAACTCTATTGTCCATAAACATTTCTGGGTCCCATTCTAGGACAGAAAGGAGCACTTGTGATTGGTCATAAGGGAGGAGGAGCCCTGATTCTGGGCCACCAGGAGTGCTAACCCTTGTGGTTGCAGGAGAGCAGGGGACCTGGTCACAGTTCCAAGGGCAAGAGGAACATTAGTACTTATGGCTGCAGGGGAAAAAGGACCTGTCTTGATAAGGATAATAATGCAGACCAGAAGAGCAGTGATACATCTTGGAATGACCAAAAACTTGCAGACTCCGCCCCTTCCCAACCTAGCTCTGAAAATAGCAAGGTGAAAAAGCTAAAGCTTGGCACATTGTTCCCTCAGCCCCAGGTGAATAGAGCCCAATTTTAATATAAAGTTCAAAGACTGGGAAAATGAGAAAACAACAACAACAAAAAGAAGCTACTATGGAAGGAAAGACCAAGACATAAGCTTAGAAGAAGACAACAATGTGAAAACAGCTACAAGCAAAGCCTCAAAGAAAAATGTTAATTTGGGTCCAAGGTGGACAAGAATTTCTGGAAGAGTTTAAGAAAGAGATGTGTGGTAAAGGAAAAATTGGGAAAAATATGAGAGTGATGCAAGATAATCATGAAAAGAGAATTAACAGCTTGGTAAAAGAGGCACAAAAAATATACTGAAGAAAATTTTACCTTAAAAAACAGAATTGGCCTAATGGTAAAAGAGGCACAAAATTTCAGTGAAGAAATAACTCCTTGAAAATCAGAATTGGATCAAATTGAAGCTCATGACTCCATGAGAAAGCAAGAATCAATAAAACAAAGTCAAACAAATGAAAAAAAATGTGAAGTATCTCATTGGAAAAAAAGTGACCTGGAAGATTGAAGAGAGATAATTTGGATTAGCAGTTGGGGACACCCACTTGGGTGGGGAGGACTTTGACAACCACATGGTTAACCATTTCGTTGCCTGGTTCAAGTGAAAGCACAAGAAGGACATCAGTGAGAACAAAAGGGCTGTTTGCCATCTACACACTACTTGTAAAGTACAAAGTATATCCTCTCTTCCAGTATCCAGGCCAGTATCAAGATTGCCTCCCTCTAGGAAAGCATCAATTTCTTTACCTCAATGACCTGAGCCTGTTTCAAAGAGCTGAGTGCTGATCTCTTCTGTGGCACATTGGACCCTATGGAAAAGGCCTTAGGAGATGCCAAGTTAGATAAATCACAGAATCATGACAATATCCTGGTGGGTAATTCCACTCACATACCCCAATTCCAAAAGCTTCTGCAAGACTTCTTCAATGGCAAGGAGTTCGACAACAGTATCAGTCATGATGAGGCTGTTGCATAAGGTACGACTATCCAGTCTACCATTCTGTCCGGAGATAAACTGAGAACATGCAGGACTTGCTACGGTTAGATGTCACTCCTCTTTCCCTTGGAATTCAAACTGCTGGTGGAGTTATGACAGTTCTGATCAAATGTAATACCACCATCCTCATCAAGCAGACACAGATCTTTACCACCTATTCAGACAACTAGTCTAGTGTGCTTATTCAGGTTATGAAGGTGAGAGAACAATGACAACCTGCTTGGCCAGTCTGAGCTCACAGGAATCCCCCCAGCACCCAGGGATGTTCCTCATGAATTACTAATGAAATAACATTTGACATTGATGCAAATGGCATCCTCAATGTTTCTGCTGTGGATAAGAGCACAGGCAAGGAGAACAAGATTACCATCACCAATGACAAAGATTGTCTGAGCAAAGAAGACATTGAACATATGGTCTAGGAGGCTGAGAAATACAAGGCTGAGGATGAGAAGAAGAGAGATAAGATGTTTTCCAAGAATTCTCTTGAATCTTATGCTTTCAACATGAAGGCTACCATAAGGGATGAAAAACTACAAGGCAAAATTGGTGAAGACAAACAGAAGATCCTTGACAAGTGTAACAAAATAATCAACTTGCCAGATAAGAACCAGACTGCTGAGAAGGAAGAATTCGAACATCAGCAGAAAGAATTGGAAAAGGTCTGCAACCCCACCAATACTAAGTTCTACCAGAGTGCAGGGGGCATGCCAGGAGGCATGCCTGGTGGGTTCCCAAGGGGTGGAGCAGCCCCATCTGGAGGTGCTTCTTCTGGACCCTTGAAGGGTTGAATAAATGCACCAGAAGAAATAGCATTCCACACAGCCTTCCAAAAACTGAAGGACTCAAATTTTAAACTGCAGTAGTAGTTTAAAAGTAACATTTAATCTACTGTGTAAATCTGGGCATTCTGAATACTTGAAGGGAGAGAACTAAGTAACAGTGCACTTTATCAGTACTGTAAACAAGTTCTTATCCTGGAGAATACAATCTATTTAAAATTGCACCATAAAAAAAGTATTAGATTACCTGAAGACCATGATTAAAAAGGAGCCTAGACATCCACATTTCAAAAAAATTATCAAGGAAAACTTCTCTATCTTAGATCCAGAGGGTAAAATTGAAATTGGAAGAATCCACTGATCATCTTGTGAAAGAGATCCCCAAAAGAAAACTCCCAGGAATATTATAGCCAAATTCCACACCTCCTAGGTCAAAGGGAAAATACCTTAAGTAGCTAGAAAGAAACAATTCAAATATCATGGAGCCACAGTCAGGATCATACATGATATAGCAGTTTACACATTAAAGGAGTGGAGGGCTTGGGATATGATATTCTGAAGGACAAAGGAACTAGGATTATAACCAAAAATAACTTACTAGCAAAACTGAGCATAATAATTCAGGGGAAAAATGGATATTTAATGAAATAGAGGACATACAAGCATTCCTGGTGAGAAGACCAGAACTGAACAGAAAATATTACACTCAAGCAGAAGACCTAAGAGAAGCATAAAAAGGTAAGTGTAATCATAAGGGACTGAATGGAGTTAAACTATTTACACTCCTGTATGGGAAGATGGTACCTGTAACTCCCAAGAACTCTATCATTATTACAGCAGTTAGAAGGGTTCTGCATAGACAGAGGGGATGGGTGCGAGTGGATTATGTTGGGATGGTGTCCAAAAAAATAATGTAGGGGTGAGAATGAGGGATATACTGAGAGATGGGGGAAGAAAGAGGTAGAATGGGGAAAATTTTCTCACATAAAGGAGGCATAAAAGGAAGAGCTTTTATAGTGGAAGGGGAAATGAGAGGGTGGTGGTAACCTCATTGGAATTGGTTCATAGAGGGAAGAGTATACATACACACTCAGTTGGGTATAGAAATCTATCTTATCCAATAGGGGGATAGGAGAGGAAGGGGATAAGAGATCTGAGAAGGGGGAGAAAAGGAGGAAGGTAGATTAAGGGAGGCAATGATCAGAAGCAAGAAAGACTTTTGAGGAGGAATAGTATAAAAAGAGAGAGAAGGATAAACAGAGGAAAATGGGGATTAGGGTTAGGGTTAGCTGTTTAGATTTGAACTCAGGAAGATGAGTCTTTCTTCTTTCTGACTCTGGGATGGGTATTTTATCCATGGTACAGCTGGCCCAGAACCATAATGTCTTAAAAAAAAAAGTATTGAGGAAGTTAAATAAGAAAAACAGAAGAACAAGGGGAGTGGATTGGTTCTATTCTGTGGGTTTTAAGATGGAAAAGAAAAAAGAAGGTAAAAAGAATATAATAGTATAGAAAAGAGACAGAAAGAGGTAGAACTTGCTATTTTTATAACTGGGGTATATAAGAAAAAGTATATAAACATGGAGAAAGGGATGAGAGGAGCAGGCATTAGAGGAATCTTACTTTATATGAACTGGAAGGAGAGTTGAATATACATACACACACATACATACACACATAGAATTTGGTATAAACTCGATGGGAAAACAAACAGCTATAGGAAAATAGCCAGGAGGGACATTTTTTGCTTTGAAAGCAGAAGGAACTTTGATCCTAAAGGGAGGATTAAAGGGGGAAAAACAAAACAAAACAAAACCCTAAAGGGCTGGAATCTTAACCTGTCAATTATGGAATGATCAAACAAATTTTTGTCTATGAATGCAGTCTTCAATCTACTCAGCATCTGCTGCTAGGCCTACTATCTACTCCAAGAAACAAGATGCCTTACCCAAGTTAAGCTCATTACCTCTAATCTGATCAGCATGCCTTAACTGATAACACCTCCCTCAGCGCCTTCTTCCTTCAGATTGGAGGGCTAGAGGGTAGAGAACCAAACTCCTCCCAATGTCTTCCTTTATAGAGGACAGAAACTGGACTTTTCAGTTTGCTCTACTCTGCATCTGCTTCTCTGTCTGGTTTCAACTCTTCAAAACAAGGTATTCCTGGTCTTTTGTCCCACCCTTTCCTGCCTCTTTCTGTGTGCTGTGGTGCCCCCTCACCTCATTAGGTTGTAAGCTTCTTGAGAGTAGTAAAAAAATTTTTTTTTAAATAATTGTATCCTCAGTGCTTAGCCCTGTTTCTGGCACATTGTAGGTGCTTAATAAATGTTTATTAGAATGGATTAGATTTATTGCATGTCATGGAATATTGTTGTACCATGAGAAATGACAAAAGAAACAATTTCAGAGAATCCTGGGTAATATGTACTGATACAGAGTGAAGTGAGTAGAGACAGGAAACCAATTTACACAAGGGCAACAACACTATGAAGAAAACACAACTTTGAAAGACACAAGAACTCATTGGTTCAATGACCAACCATGTCTCAAGTGGAAGCATGTTATCTGCCTTCTGACAAAAAGGTGATGGAATGGAGGGGTAGAAAGAGAAGCATTTTGGAATATGACTACTGTGGTTTGCTTCTGTTTGTTGTAGTTTGTGCTTGTTTGTTAAAGTTCAGAATTCTAAAAATATAAAAATGAGACCAAGGTCTGTGTGCTGTTATGTGTGGGAGGAGGCGGGGGGACCCTTCACTGCTCTCTGCTTTCTGGTATACAGTGCATCCACCCCAAGGAGAAAGTCAACTAATACCAATTTTGGTGGAACTTATGAGCAAGACAGTTATACTTCAGAGGCTAATATGCTTGGGATACAGGTAGGATGGTATGTGTCCCTTCTCTTATGATGTAGGCCCTATATTTTTTCCTCATTATTCTTCCTTTTTTTTCTTTTACTATTTCATTTTTCAGACTGTTACTTGGTGCTTGTCACATCTAGTGCCTCCCAATTCTTTTAGTGAAGAAAGTGCTCATGATATAAAAAAGTGTCAGGCTCCTGTTTAACCCACAAGTTTACATCTACCATTTAAACAAAACAATCAAAAATGGGAAATGGACAATAGAAATGACCCTGACACTGATTATAATAATTTCATCCAGAAGTTTAACCAATGTAAATTCATTACCACAAACAAGGATACTTCCTTCCCAGGGAGTGCCTCAGTCAATAAAACATCAAACTTATTTGCCAAAAAGAGAGGGATGACTGCCAAAGGCAACACTGGGTTAGAATATAAACTTGTTTGTAAAATCTTATGAAGAAGAATGATGGATGATTATGAGTGGTATTGTCTCCCAAAGCTGAGAAAAACAGTGGACAGTAAAACAAGTTTAAAGAAAGCTTGGCAAGCGAATCTAACTAAGCAAAGTCATCCCAAGGGCATTTAAGGATGAAAATGGCAGGAGGACAACAGAAGAAAAATGGAAAAGCTTTTGTAAAACTCATTATAAAAGACTTCTCTATCAAGAACAGAAGAATCACCACCCTTGGTCCCTAACATCACAGTCCCAGATGTGCTCATAGAGGAGGCAGAAGTTGCACTGAATAGAATAAAGAGAAGAAAAAACAGCCAGACTGAACCATGGACATATAGGGGAGATTCTTTTTTGTTGTTGTTGCTGAAGTTTTACGTAGTTTATGCTCTGGTGAAAAATTATCTTCATGGATAAGCATAATCCATAGTGCCTTTTATTCTTTCTTTTTGCCAGCACTGACATTTGCCTTTGCAATACCCCTGACTTTCTTCATTCTTTTCCTTTTGCTGCTTTCTTGATGTCTTTTTCTTCTCATACAGGCCATGCCTTGCAAGTCTGTGCTTTGGTTCATTTTTCTTTGCATAGTCAAGGGAATCATAAATCATGCCAAAGCCTGTTGTTTTGCCACCACCAAAATGGGTTGTGAATCCAGACAAAAATGACGTCTGGAGTTGTCTTGTACATCTTGGTCAGTTTTCCTTGAATTTCAGTCTTGGACACTGTGGCCTTTCCAGGATGAAGGACATCTATAATCATCTGTTTATGCTGAAGAAGTCTGTTTGTCATGAACTTTCTGGTTCTGATGGTTATAGTGTCAATTCACGATGGTGTCCAGCTCCTTGAGCAGCAGGAGAGGTAAAGCTATAGAGAAGATTCTTGCAGGAGGCCTCACAATTGTGAGGGTGTCAAAGGGCTAATATGTAACATATCAAGAGCATAGACAGGGAGATACTAAAGAAGTTTGGCCTAAGCATCCCCACAGAAAAGAATAAGTAGATAAAGAATGTCTTTTGTGCAGATTACATCATATGCTTGGATGGACAATGTATATAGCTTGTGTATATGTATATGTATATACACATGTGTGTGTATTAATCTATCTATCCATATCTATCTATCTCAGTCTATTTGTCTATACACACATATATCTGAGGAAGATGCAACAGACAGCCAGTCAACAAGCATTTATCAAATGCTGACTCTGTCCTAGGCACTGTGATAAGTTCTGGGAATACAAAGAAGGCAAAAAGACAGTCCCTTTTCTCACGGAGTTGTGGGAAACAACATGCAAACAACTATGTACCAAGGAGAAATATACAAGATAAATTGGAGATAATCAGCAGAGGGAAGATGGTAGCAGTAGGGAAAAGAGTAAACATTTATTAAGAACCTACTATGTTCCAGGTGCTGTGCTAAGTACTTTAAATGTTTTATTTCACTTGATCTTCCGGCACCAGCTGGGCCCAGAGCAGAACAGTAATAGGGTAGGTTCAGTTCTCTTCAAGAAACTACAAAGTTGTATTAATGTAAAGGTCCATCTTGTGATCATGTTACTATGTGATAACAGGGCATGGAATGTACCAGTCCCTGAAGAATTAAAAATGAGTATCACTCAAAGGGCAGTGCAAAAGCTCATGATGGGCTATAGAACATAACCAATGACGAACTCTGAAGGAGAGCAGGAATCAAAGATTTCAACACGGAACTTTAGGATAGCAAGGGAAGATGGGCTAATTCACACAAGGACAAGAAATGACCAAATGTTCCATCGGAACTTCCTTCGTGTTAGAAGTAAGGAAGGCCACCAGCATGTTGGGTAACCCTGAGGTAACGTATCCATGGATGGATTGCAATCTGTATCACTGAAGGGACCCTCTTTAGTGATAAGATCTGATCCATTTGAGCAACTGAGAATGACCCTGGCCCACTAACAGTATGAGAGAGTGTGGCAGAGTAGACAGAGAGCTGGCCCTGGAGTCAGGAATACTTGGGTTCAAATCTCTCCTCTGACACACACTAGCTATGTGACTCTGGGCAAATCCCTTAGCCTGGAGACGACAAGAAATCACAGAAGGATTTTGAATGGAGGAGTGACATGATTATGCCTGTGCCTTAGGAAGGTCAATGTAGCTGCAGGTTGCTAGGTGGCACAGTGTTTATACAGAGTGCTGGGCCTGGAGTCAGGATAGACTTGAATTCAAATGTGATCTCAGACACTTAGGAGTTGTGTGACCCTGGGTAAGTCACTTAACCTCTGTCTGCCTCAGTTTCCTCAACTATAAAATGGAGATAATAGCTTCTACTTCCCAGGGTTCTTGTATAGATCAAATGAGATATTTATATGTGTTTAGCACAGTTCCAGGTACATAATAGGTATTTAATAAATGTATGTTTCCTTCCCTTAGGATTCCAGGTTACTCTCTAAAGACTGTATGTTACAGAAACAGTTGTCAGTATGCATTTGTGTAGGGAGCTACCTCCTTGAAATTTCTCAAGGGCAGCTAGGTGGCACAATAAATAGAGTGCCAGGCCTGGAGTCAGGAAGATAATCTTCCTTTTAAAAATTTATTTAATAAATTAATAAAAATATTATTTTCCCCCAATTACATGTAAAAAAAATTTTCAACATTTGTTTTTTAAAACTGAGTTTGAAATTCTCAATTTCAAACTTCCCTCCTTCCTCACCCCCCTCATGAAGAAGGCAAACAATTTGATATAGGTTATACATGTGTAGTTATGCAAAACATACTTCATATTAGTCGTGTTTTAAAAGAAAACACAGACCAAAATAAAACCCCTCCAACATTTGTCATTAGAAAGACGTCTTTTTTTTTTTTTTAAAGCAATTAGGGTTAAGTAACTTGCTCAAGGTTACATGGCCAGTTATTTCTGGGTAGGTGCTAAGTATCTGAGTCTGGATTTGATCCCCCAGGTCATCCTGACTCTGGGGCTGGTGCTCTTACTCACTGTGCTACCTGGCTGCCCCAGGAAGACATCTTCTTGAGTTTAAATCCAGCCCCAGACACTTACTACCTTGTGACCCTGGGCAGGTCCTTAACCTTAGTTTTCTCATCTATAACAGAAACTGGAGGAGGAAATGGCAAACCACTTTAGGATCTTTGCTAAGAAAACTCCAAATGGGGTCATGAAGAATAGGCACATTACTGAAAAAATGACTAAAATGAAATCCAAGGACTGGATCTAAAAAAATGGATTCTGACATCTTTGAAAGTTGGCAATGGCAACAGTGGCAGCTAGGTGATGTAGTGATTAGAATGCCAGAGTTGGAATCAGGAAGAACTATGTTCTAAGCTGGACTGAGACACTGGCTATGTGACCTGGGGCAAGTTATTTATTCTCTTAGCCTTAGTTTCCTCGCCTGTGAAATGGAGATAATAATAGCACTTACCTAAAAGGGGTGGATATGAGGATCAAATGAGGTAATAAGATCAAATTGCAAACCTTAAAGCACTATATTTATTTTAATTATTATTTTTAAAAAATACCAGATGACATTGGAGAAACAGGCCTTATAGATAAAAAGTTCAGAAGGATAGAAGAAAATAATTTTTATCCCTGGTGAATGAATGGCTTGGGGAAGGCGAGTCTACAATTTTCCAATTAGTTCTCTCTGCTGCCAACTTAGGTTCAAACAGGGATTGGGTCAGAAGCTGAGACCCAGAGTGTTTTCTCTAATTCCTCGAACAAAAAGCCTTTTAACTGCAAATGACTCACCCCTATTTTTGTGTGGGTTGTAGTTGAGGCCAGCCATGGTCACTTTCTCAGGAAGGCTATGAAAATGAATTACTGAGCAAAATAATGAATAAGAAAAACACTTTCTGATGCTTCATGTCTCCAGGAGGGGTCAGTCTGAACTTGAACTTGAACTCCAGCTGTTCAAGTTTCCGGCATTTAAACTGTAACCTGGTCCTGCCCTCTCCTGTGCTGCTGAGTGGGTTTGCCTTTCTGGGCAGTAGAGGGCACTGGTGACTTGCATATATTGTACTGAACAGCATGAAGGTGGCAGCAACTTGCTTTCTAGTGCAGCTTAGATGTAGTAAGTATGCCCTGATGAATGTCTGCTCCACCGAATTATAAACACCAAGAGATGCTTTCTGATCAGGTTTTGAATTTTTTGTGGATCCCCTTTTCTAAATATGTGGACCTAATTATTACTGAAGGGAAATGGGTCCAGTTGACAGTCAGACAATTCAGAAAAAGGAAAAAGACCTTACATTCTAATATTCTTTATGTTTCAATCAATTAATCAATAAACATTTGTTAAGTGCCTATGTGCTAAGCTCTGGGGATACAAAAAGGCGCAAAAGACAGTCCCCGCCCTCAAGGAGCTCACAATCTGATGGAGAAGACAACATGTAAACTAATATATACCAAGCAAGCCATATCCAGGATAAACAGGAAGTAACAGAGGGAAGGCACTAGAATTAAGGAAGGCTTTTACTGCGTTTCCTTTAATCAGTACCTTCATTTTGGCTCGTTAGTATTAATCTAATATTGTAAGTTAAGCTTTCCATTCCTGGTGGAGGAAAAAGCAATACAGAATTAAATAAAATGTTTAATGAAGTCGCTTTTTCTTCACTTTAAAATACTGTCTAGATCAGAGGTGTCAAATTCACAGCTCAGGATAGATATGGTCCACAACACTCCAGAACATGGCCTGAACCAGATTAAAATGTAACTGGAAAATATTTAACAACAACAAAAATACAATAAAACACAGAAAATGCTAATTTGTGGTTTTCCAAGTCAATGTAATGCCCCCAAGGAACTGTTCCTATTTTGAGTTTGATACCACTGGTCTAGCCTGTTAATTAGAAAAGATAGGTTCCCTAAATTAAAAAATATAAAAAATACTGTAGCTAACCCAAATAACATGGGGGCCTAGAGGGAGTCCAACCAGTACTGATACAGATAGGACTTTGAGAAAGGCAACACAAACATTACCCTTGTCCCAAATTCCATTTCAATCAACAACAGCTGGACAGGGTCAGTGCTTAGATGGTAAGCCACTGTGGTTTCCATAGCATCCCTTTTATCCTATGGTCTTACTGCACAAGAATACGGAGTGGATGTGGGTGTGTTCGTTGTTGTTGATAACGCTTCAGATCTGCTGGCTTCTTTGGAATGAGAGGCCTATTCTATTTTTTCACATTGAGATTTTGTTCCTCCCCCATTTCTGTTTTCTTTTTCCTTTTCAAGAAACAATTTATAAGTTAACAAAGATAAAGCAGTGTTCAAGTGTCTAACAGATCTTTCACTAAAAGAAGTTTTGATTTCAAATTTGGCACAGAGAAAGAATGGAAAAAGATATAAAACCGTGGGTGGTGTTTTATTAATGATTTAAAGTGAATGACCTTGGTACTGCTTTCAAATGCCAGGGACTCAGACTATGTGACTAATACCCATCTTCTAAATGCATTGTATTATATCTGCCTTTTACTCTATGTAGGTGTCACAATTTGATCCCCTAGTCTAAATAATAATGAGTAATATTTTATAATCAACTTCTAATGCATTTTAACATATACTTTACATCTAAGTAAATGTACAAAGTGTAGTACATCTAATTTATTCTTCCAAATAGAATTCATTCAGTACACATTTATTAAGTACTAATTAAGTACAAGGCCCAGTGGGAATATTAAGGCAAAGTTAAAACAGTCCCTGATCTCAAGGAACTTCCATTCTAAAGGTAAAAAAACAAACGTTTAGCCTTGTTTTTATCAAATTGCTGAATTCTCACTGGTTCTATTCATTCCAACTTTCAAATTCTATGAATCTTTATAGTGAATCACTATTATATCACCATTTCTGGTAAAATAGCAATGCTGTCATCATCTACTTTGCAGCTACTTCTCTGCAAGTATGTGTGCTTAAATCTAGGTTCTCCCCCAAACTTACACCCCTAACGAAGCCCAATAGAGGACAATGTAAAAGACAGGCAGGCCTTACAAAATTACTCGGTGTGGCTGGTTTGATTTCCCTTGGGTCTCATTTTTTCTGTGCCCCAGGCACATGTACAACTTTTTAATATATTCTAGATAGTCGATTTTCCCTTACAGATATTATATGTGACACTCTCTCATTTAACAGCAGGGGTTCTTAGCCCTTTTTGTGTGTGTTGTGGTCAATCTAGTGAGGCCTGTGGACACCTTCTCAAAACAATGTTTTTAGATGCATAAAATTAAATACACAAAATTACAAAGGAAACTAATTATATTGAAATATAGTATCTATCCATCTGTCTATCTATCATTATCTATCATCTCTCTGTCTGTCTACACACCTACACCTCTTTCCCCTTTGCCCCCCATGAATAAGTTTCAAAGAGCTTAGGTTAAGGACTTCTGCAGTTCACAGGTTTACAGTATGAAGAGAGCTAGTAGGGAAATTTCTTAATGTAGTACCTTGGTACAGGATTACGCATCTAAACCCGAGGTTCCCAAGCTTATTTGGTCCTTAAAAAAAATTACTCAGCACTCCCATGGAAATCTGCTTTCTTTAACCCTTTAGGTTTTTTTTTTTAAATTTGCATCATTTAAAAAAATAAATATTTTAAAATTATACAACTTAAATTTAATAATTTATTGTAAATTTGTGTTTTTTTCCTGTGTTGAAATTTTGGTGATGCAATATTGCATCATATAACCATATAGTATGGTATTGTAAACTAGTCATTTCACACACATATTCTTGCTGATGCATGCTGGACTTCCCGACAACACACGACATGCTTGCCTTCCAAGACTTGCTTATTGAGACCAGTAGGCAGACTTGACCACTGATTGGTTATAACTTGCATTTTGTGTGTTTGTTTGGAGAATAATGAAATCACCACGACTTTAACTCTGTTATACAACTGATGAAACATGTACAAATGATTTTTCAAAATTTTCTTCTCTTCTCTCCTTATGCTTCCATTGCCCCCTTATTTTTATTCAACACCTCCCCAAATGCACCTGAGGCTACTCCCCCCCATCACCTAACAGAGGGTGGTATCACACACTTTGGAAACCTATGTAAGGATGCTCAATAAATATGACTTAATGATGGTAGAACCACAAAGCTCAGCAGAGGAAATGGAAGAACTTGTCCCTAAGGAAGGTTTTGGGAGGCATTCTGGGTTTGAGGGAGAAAGGCAATTGAAGATGAGGTTTGTCTTCATACCTGATGTGCTGCAACCCTTTTATAACATGGCTTCTTATTTCATAGAGTTGTCCTACCATAAGTCAAATCAAGTCCCCTGAAACAAAACTATATACTATAATAAGTCTGATCAAATGTGAGTGCTAATGCTGTCCCCAAACACTAGCACTGTACAGGGGTTCTACTGTATCTGATAGGCAGATATTAAGTTGTATGAAAGTAAGATCTGTTATTTCAAATAAAAGTTCCTCCCCCCAATAGGAAAAAAAATCCCCCAATTTACTGGAATACATGTGACTTTTCACAAATCTACCCTGTTACATAGCAGCACAAGAGGATGTCAAGGAGGAAGCAGCTGGACATTCTCTACTTCTTAGTAACTTTCCAAAAAAGGCCATGTTCCCATATAATGTCCACTCCTGCTATGCTGTAGGCAAAATCACTCAAATATCAGCAATTTTCTGAGGCTATGGTCAAGTGAATTCTGAAATAATCTACCAAGGACAGTAAAAGTGGAAAAAACTCAGTGATTTACAGTGAATAGAGTATTGGCCCTGGAGTCAGGAGGACCAGAGTTCAAATGCGGCCTCAGACACTTAACATGAAAACTAGCTGTGTAACCTTAGGCAAGTCACTTAACCCCAGTTGCCCTACCTCCCCCCCTCCAAAAATCAAAAACAACAACAAACAAACAAAGGAGTGATTTACCTTTTTAGGAACTGCTCTCCCCAGGGCAACTGCTGGAGTGGAGCAGAAGAGTCCAACATTCACACCAGGAGTTGCAAAATGAGATTTTTCACTTGCCAGGGCAATGTCACAACTTGCGACCAGCTGACAGCCTGCAGCAGTGGCTAAACCATTCACTTTGGCAATGATGGGGACAGGATGTTTCTGAATTAGCATCATGACCTGAAAAAGCAAAATGAATCAATTTCACTGCCACTCAGAAATTAGCTGATATTAACAACTCTAAGAATAATGCCACTTCGCATTTCTAGAGCAGCTTATGGTTTTAAATGTATTTTCACAGAATAGAAAAATCATAGAATGGTAGAGTTTGAAGAGGTCTCAGCAGCAATGTAGTATCTCATTTAATCCTGGGGGGTGGGGGGAAGGATAAACCAGGTTCATTCATTTTAAAAAATTTTTACTGTGATGAAATTTACAATTTCTCTAGTGAAGAAACCAGTTTATCATAGTGTCTGAGATGTGACCTTCTTGTTAATGTATTCTTTCCTTTGGTACAAGATCTGTGACATTTTGAGTAGTCAGAAGGGCAAAGGACTAGTAATATGGGGGTCCATACCAGAGCTTCCAGGCCACTCAACTCAGTAAACCAACATAGTCCTGGGGCTTTAAGCCCAGAAGTGGATCAGCTTTGTAGCCCAAGATGTTATGTTGAATTTGACAGTGAAATTGGAGGGGTGAACACTTTTCATTTTGAGTCTATTCTCTGTATTGACTGAGTTAGTAGAGGAGAGAACATGCCTCCTGGTTCGGGGGGGGGGGGGGGGGGGGGGGGGGGGAGTGTTTATACTTCTGCTCTTGCTATATCTTCTCAGTAAATATCCCTTCCAAAAAGTTAATTGATGGTACACTGCTCAAAATGATACTGGGGTGCTAACTGATGATATTGAAGAGATATTAACTGGCACTGACAAATTATACTGGGACAGTATTTGCTGGTGATTGACATTGGGGACAATATCCCAGAAAAGGGTGCTTGAGGAGAAACCATTAGAAAGAACCCCATTCCTCCTCAGGGGTGTCCCTAGGACCCTGAAAGGAATATATAGTTAGCATATGTAACCGGCTAAAAGCATGTATTGGTTGGAAGAATAAGCCCAGAATCTCTCACAGCATTTCTTGGATTACCTTATTGACAATTATATCCCTTGAAAGTTGAAATATAAAAAAGGGAGCTTATTCTAGATATGACTCTTAGCAGGAAGTAACTGTCTGTTTAGGAAGTGACTACTCCATCCTAGACTGTGTGGTGGAGAAGGAGAGGAAACATAGCCATGGTCTCACATGCACCCTAGATTTTAAGAGAGCAGATTTCTAAGAGTTCAGGGGAAGGAGAGGTAGGACACTATGGACTACAATTTTACAGGGGAAGTCAGTGCAGGAAGGGAAACTCTCAAGAAGGAAATTATGAAGACATAAAGGGAAACAGTTTTGATGAAAAAGAAAAATAGGAGTTGTCTGAAGGGACTGATAAGGCTGCATAGAGAATTCACCAACCAACTTGGATTTTTAAAAGGATATGGACAGAATATGGAAATGAGGGTAGCTAACAGGGTGAATTCAAAAGTATGGTATGGTACTTAAAGAACTGTGTCAGAACTGAGAAGGCTCAAAATGAGCAGCTCTCAAAGAAAGCCAAGGATGACAAAATTGAGTTTTTATTAAGGAAAAGGGGGAAATCAAAGAACAGGGAAGCAGTTCAGAATGGACAGGATAACAATTAAGAACAGAGAGAAGGGCTTCATTTTAATTTTGCTTCCATTTAACCTGTCAAAAAGAATGGCCTGGGGGTGGCTAGATGTCCCAGTGAAAAGAGCACCAGCCCTGGAGTCAGGAGGACCTGAGTTCAAATGTGACCTCAGACACTTAACACTTACTAGCCATGTGACCTTGGGCAAGTCACTTAACCCCAATTGCCCTGCCTTCCCCCCTCCAAAAAGTGGAAAAAAAAGAGAATGGCCTTCATGTTGGAAAGGACAGAACCAAAATGGCTAATAGGGAGTTGGATACCTAAGACAATAATGAGATAGTAAGAGATTACTTAGCCGTTCTTGACAGATTCAAGCCACTTGGCCCAGAGGAGCTACCTCTTCAGTTACTGAAAGACTTAGCAGATATGATTGCTAGGCCATGAAGAATGGAAAAGGTACTGTAACACTATAGAACAGCAAACGTCCTGATTTTCCAAAAAAAAAACCCAAAAGGAAGATAATGCAACATGCAAATTCTAGGCTAGTGAGGTTGGCCTCTGTACCTGAATTCATCTGTACTGAATGAGAAACCTCTTTACAACTTACCCAATAAGTATGGATCATCCTCTCTTTGCTTGGAGATCTCCAATGAAAGAGAGCCCATTAAAGGCAGTCCATTAAACTTTTAGATAGTTCTAACTGTTAGGGAATTTTTTCTTTACATTAAATGAAATATCTCTCTGCACTATCCACTCAGTTCCAAATGCTAATCTCTCTTCCACATGACAGACCCACATATTTGAAGACAACTATTGGTCCCCTTTACATTTTCTTTTCTTCAGAATAAATATCCCCAATGTCTTCAAACAATCCTCATGTAGTCTGACCTTTACCTTCTTAAGTATCCTGGTCTGGTCTCCAATTTAATCATAATCCATCCTAACATGTGGCCCTTTTTACCAAACAGGTGGTCTGTAGTTAGGGGTGGTCTGCCTAGGACAGAATATATAGTGAGACTATGAGAGTGGTGTTTAACAACTGACTCACTCTGTGTGTGTGTGTGTGCTCACAAGAATTTTATTTTTTGCTTTTTTTGGAGGGAATTGGGGTTAAGTGACTTGCCCAAGGTCACATGGCTAGTTTGTGTGTGTGTGTGTGTGTGTGTGTGTGTGTGTTAATTGTCTGAGGCTGGACTTGAACTCAGGTCCTCCTGACTCCAGGACTGGTGCTCTACCCACTGCACCACCTAACTGCCCCCATCATAAGAGTTTTTTAAAGTTCAATCTGCATTATTAACATTTCCTCCATTACTTTCTTACGTCTAGACAGTCAAACAATATATAAGAGTTTAGAGGAAAGAGAGGTATGATACTATGGGCTACAATTCTACAGGGGAAGTCATAAATAAAGTCTCAACCATATAGCAACAAATCCAGGCTCTACAAAGAGGCAGGTTCTTCCCCTTTTTTAAAAAGCAGGTTCGAAAATGAAACAGTCACTTCTCACCAAGATTCTCATCATTGCTACAAGTAGCCAGTTCCTCCCTTTATGTCAGAATCACATTTAGAACAAAATCTCCCTTTGTTGGTGTTTCCACTCTTTGAAAGTAAATAAGGTATTATTAAGGTGAGTTAAGAAACTATTAGCATATTATACTAGCATTATATACTTTTGGCAGAGAGAGATCTATCAAATGCTTAGGCAATTAAAGTTTCCTATCATTAATTACTGTCATTTCTCAGGACTAGGTTTATGTTTTATTTCCTGCATTTCTTGTCTATTTCCCCTTTCAGCCAGGTGCTTTGTAGGATACTCTGATGACAAAATCACTTCTGTTTGTCCCTTAATTGAATTTTATCCAATGCTTTCCACCCTGCTTTCCCTGCTGTGATTTCTGGGTTTTCTCATATGAGTAATTTCCTCATATGAGTATATATATACATGGCAGCAATGTGGTGAAGTGGATAGACTGCTGCATTTGGAGTCAGGAAGACCTAAGTTCAAATCTAGCCTCAGATACTAGCTGTTGTACGACCCTGGGCAAACTTGCTGTGCCTCAGTTCCTTCACTTGTAAGATGAGAATAATAATGGAACTTCTCAAGGTTATTGTAAGGATGGAGGAGACAATATTTGTAAATGCTTTGTAAACCTTAAATCACTATACAAATGTTAGTTATTATCATTATCATTATATCTTAATATACAAAGCTACTGTTTCCTCTCCATTTTAACTAATCTGCTCCTTTTGAATAGGTTTTGTTTCCAGGTAGCAAGCACAGTTTAAGTTCTTCTGTAATGTTATAGATAATGTTACTCTTATCACAGGATTATTTGTTAATAAATTATAGGATAATTTGTTATTTTGTAGACAGTAAGACTTAAATACTTGAAATTTGGACTTCTTTCCTATGAAAGGATAATCCAAAAGATTATAGGTCTGTATGCATATACACACACACACACACACACACATATATATATACATAAATTTTTTTTGGAGGGGGAAAGCAGGGCAATTGGGGTTAAGTGACTTGCCCAAGGTCACACAGCTTAGTAAGTGTTAAGTGTCTGAGGCCAAATTTGAACTCAGGTTCTCCTGACTCCAGGGCCAGTTCTCTATTCACTGTGCCACCTAGCCGCCCCTATAGGTGTATATATTTAGAAACTGAAGGACAGGCAATCAATTTAGCCTAACCTCTCCATTTTTCAGATAAGGCAATCAAGGCCCAGTGAAATTAGGCAGCTTGCTAAAAGTCTGATAGGGAATATTTAGCAGAGCTGGGGTTTAAGCCCAGGTGTTCTGACTTAAAATCCAACATGTCTGGCCTATCCCCACAAAAGCAGTCTTCATTTAATTTCATGAGATTGCCTCAAATAATTTACTTTTTAAGGTCAATTTTCTTATTCATGGAAAATTCTACATTTGTTAGAATTTATTAAAAATGAGTATCTCATTTTCTAATAATCTAATTTAATTTCTTTCCACTAGACTCATGAGGCTGTAATGTCACAATGATATCTATTGATAGAGTCACAGAGCTGGGATAGGAAAGACCCAAGAGTATTACTGCTAGAACACTGGATGGGGGTAATAGGAACAATTGAAATTAATATAACATAAAAGAAATATATCCTAATACTAAGCTTTAGTCCTTCAGAAAGCAAACTAACACAAGTCACTACTAGGATAGCTGTCTGTTCAACATCACATCTAATCTCTCTGCCTACCTATCATCTTTAGGGAAACAAAGAAAAGGTGAAGCAATCAAAACCAGGCAGCCAGGGGGAGAAGAAACGAGAGGCCTGATTAATAACAAATACATAAATACACTTGATAATCCTTCCTAAGTCAACTGCCTTTTCGATTATTCTATCTGCAACACTGTTTTTTTCCCCCCACTTCCAGCAAAGAAGAGGCTACTGGCATAATCACAGCCTTATCTTATTTGTGAAAGGAAAGGGACAGGCCCTTACTTGGACCTCCATTTCAGTCCTTAAACCTGAAAAGAAAGCAAGCACAAAAATACAGAGCAGGCCTCTTTGATACAGGGCCAAAGTGTTGTAACAGCCCCGTCAATTATTATCTCTGCTTTTCAAATGACCACACTTAGCATTCTTGAATTAACTCAAGTTCCTTTTCCCACCCTGTGCTGTAAATAATTATCTTAACTCTCATGCAACATTTGTTGTTTGTCCCAAAGATGCTATATTTGTTAGGGGCTGAGCAAATTCAGACACCTCCTATGTCTTCCTCTCAAAAATCAAATTTTCTCATGCATGAACTGAACAATGAAATATCTAACTCATTCTGTTCCAATCTGCCTGTTGATTACATTTGGAAATTGAAATCTTGCACAAGTTCATGGTGCACATATTCATCCAGGACAATTTGATTTCCTCAGAAATGGTATTAAAGGAATCAATATGTTCCTTCTCCCATTCTACTGCAATGGGTCCAGGTGTGTGTTTATGAACTGCATCTTTTCTGTGAGGCAAGCACTCTATTCTAAGCTGTGTGTTAAGTTATTTGTAACCTGCCTACCCGAGGGTCAGAAGAAGCGTACTGAGATGTGAGCTTTAACCCTCTAAAGGAGAATGAATGATTTTATTTCCTTTCTCTGGGAGGCCAGTTTGAGACCTTAGCTCATGTAGGTCATATGGTCATGGATTTAGAGTCAAAGGCTTACAAGGCCATTAAGTCTAACCTCCTCATTTTGTAGAATAGAAAATGGAGACAGAAAGAGGTTAAGTGACTTGCCCAGCAATCACATAGTTAGTGTCCAAGGTGAGATTTTAACCCTGGGTTTTACTTTATTTACTACCAGGAGTTCTTAACCTGAGGCCTGTGAATTAAAAAACAATTTTTTTTTGATAACTATATTTCAATAAAGTTGGTTTCCTTTGTAAGTCTGCAGATTCGATTTATGCACTTAAAATATTATTCTAGGAAAGGGTTCATAGGTTTTATTGACTGTCAAAGGGATCCATGACACAAAAATGTAGGAACCCCTGTGCTATATATACCATGATTCCTCTTTGGGAAGAGAACAGTATCTTTTAATAAAAGACAACCTCTTAGAGCTGGTTTCCAGGGTGGAGGGGTGGGGGGGGGGAAGAAGAGGGAAGGTATCATGCAACTTCCCCTTTAAATAAATAGCTTACAGAATATAAATCAGGCAAACAAACGCCAAATGAATACTAGGTACTTCTAGTCCCCAGCAGATTAGGGAAAACATGTTAAGAGAGAGAAATAGGGAGAAGGTGGTTGTCCAAGGCAGAGGTATCAAACTCATTAAAATGTATTTGAGTGGGGTAAGTAGGTGGCACAGTGGATAGAGCACCAGCCCTGGAGTCAGGAGGTACTGAGTTCAAATCCAGCCTCAGACACTTGACACTAGCTGTTTGACCCTGGATAAGTCACATTTCCCCTCTGCCTCACCAAAAACAAAGGAAACAAACAAACAAAAAACCAACTGTAATTGGGAAATGTGTAACAAAATAAATGAAAAATATAATACAACATAGATAATATTAATTTGTAGTTTTCTAAATTAATATTCAGCTGCAAGGATCTGTTTCCATTTGAGTTTGACACCACTGGTCCAGGTCCAGAGCACAGTTTCAATGATTGGCCCCGTTACTTCAAGTCTAGGCCATAGGGAGTTCTGAGTCTTCATCTTTACCTTTGAGTGGTGACTGCACTTCAAATAGAACAGAAAGAAATCCTAGAGATATAAGTTCTTGGAAGTCAAAGCAACAACAAGGACCTGTCCCTCCTTTCCTACTAAAGCCTTCAATGGTTTTCCATGTTAGTCATGCACACTGAGACAGCCTCAAGAGTAAACAAAAGAGCAGAGTGTCTACAAGGAGTTGGGTTCTCCATCTGGCTTTGCTTCCATCCTGCCACCTGTACTCTCAATTTCTTAAAGGAAAGAAAGGAAGAAATACTATCTTCCCCATCATTAGTAGTCCTGATGTGGAAAAAAAAAATTATATAACTTGGTCAAAACAAACTTTGGCATCCTCTGTGGTTCCTAGAAGCAAAGACTGACACTCATATACTTTCAGAGCTGGGAGGAAGTGTAGCATCATTGTCCAACCCCTGAATCATACAGATGAGAGGACTAAGACCCAGACTGGTTAAATGAGCTGTCCATGGTAATACAGAAAATTAATGGCAGAGTCAGGATTGGAACCCACATCTCCTGACTTCAGTCAACTAATCAGTCACTGGGCAAAAATTTATTAAATGCCCACTATGGGCCAAGCACTATGCTAGGCTCTGAAGAAATAAAAAACATGCATAAGTGTATAGAAGATATAGACCAAGTTGATACAAGGTGATCTTAGGAGAGAGGTACTAGAAGTTGGAGGAAAGGGGATCTGGTTCAGTGCCCTTTCCATGGTACCAGCCTGAGTACAGACGATCTAATTCTACTCCTCATTCTATCACAAACTTAATGGGAGACTCCAGACAAAATGATCTATGACTAAGTGACATTAATTCTCTATTTTATGGAAGGAGGAAAGCTCTACTGACTCACATGGATGTCAGGAAGAGTATCAATGTGTTTGTGAAATGCCATGAGCCACCAGGGAGAAAGGCAAGATCTGGATGAATACAATTAAACTAGAAAATAAACTGCCATAATTATTTCCAAGTTTGCAATGCTGGTTACCTCACCTCAGCACATGTCTGAAATACTTCAGCTCGGTAATCCTGGCTTTGCTCATCAGTTAATTCCTTTAAATCATGGCCAGAGGAAAATACAGGCCCTTCAGCTGGGAAAAAAGAAGTCCAAAGGAGAGAGAAAAAAATAAGAGAAATATAAAAGCCAGTCTTAGGAAATTCAGCCGTATTTCTACTCTCTGACACTAACTTAAAGATATTCATAGAGCCCTGGGACCTGATACATTCTGACATCCATCTGCTGGCTTGAACAGATATTTTAATGTTATGCTATGATAACTGAAGGAGGTAGTTAGGTGGTTCAGTGGCTAGAGCACTGGGCTTGGAATCAGAAAGACCTGAGTTCAAATCTGCCCTCAGACACTTACTAGCTATGTGAGTTTGCACAAGTCACTTAACCTATGTTTTCCTTAGTCCACTGCAGAAGGAAATGGCAAACTAGTCCAGTATCTTTGCCAAGAAAATTCCATAGACAGTATGATCCATGGGATCACAAAGAGTTAGACACAACTGAACAAAAACAAAATGATAACTAAAAGTGACATCATGTGCAAAATCAGAACGGGAAACTGATGGAAGTATACAATTTAAAAAGGGAAAACTAAAATTCATTCTTGTTTTTGTTTTGCTTTTTGGAGGGGGGGAAAGTAGGGCAATTGGGGTTAAATGACTTGCCTAAGGTCACACAACTAGTTTTTGTGTTAAGTATCTGAGGTCAGATTTGAACTCAGGTCCTCCTGACTCCAGGGCTGGTACTCTATTCACTGCACCACCTAGCCACCCCACTAAAATTCATTGTACAAGACTGTATAAACATTTTCTGGATTTATAACTCAAGTCTTTTATGACTAGACTCCCAGGCACAGACTGTTCTGTAAGCATTAGGTCACTAAAAAGAAATTCCACTGAAAACTATTGTGCCTTTAACAGGACTGCTGTTTGGGCACCCTGTACAAGCAGACAAGTGGCCAGCAACCAGGATGGCCAGTGCTAGGTAGAGCAGAATGAGCATATGGCTCAGAGTCAGAAGATCTACATTTGAGTTCTGACTTCCATTCATTAGCTACGTGACTTTGGGCAAGTTAGCCAACCTCTTTGGGTCTCTGGTTTTTCATCTGTAAAACGGGGATTAAAAAAACCAACAACACTGTTTTACTAATCTCACAGGCCTGTCATGACAATGAGACAAGTACTTTATACTTATAAAAGCATTATATAAATGTTATCAATATAAATTATTATTAAAGTCAGGGGCATGGAATATTAAAGCTAGAAGGCACATTAATAGTTGTCTAACCCAATTCTCTCATATTTCAGTTGAGGTAGGTGACCTACGCATCGTGTCCATATAGCAGATGTCCGTAACTCACATTTATATAGTGCTTTAACATTTGTATCAGAGGTTTTTGGTGTTATTTTTGTTTGTTCTGTTTTTTTCCCCACTTAATAGCATTCTATTTTCTCCAATTACAAGTAAAGATAATTTTCAACATTCACTTTTATAAGATTTGAGTTCTAATTTTTTTCTCCTTCCCTCTCCTCCCCCTTTCCCAAGATGGCAAGTCATCTGATATATCAGAGTTTTGGGGTGAATTGCTCAAAGTGACGAAACTAGGATGTGAGAACCTAGTTCTAATGGCAAATTCTCTTTCCACCATTAACACCACCATGCCACACAAATCACCTAGTTACTTAACATTCTTCAAATAAAGATTGGTGGCTAACCATCGATACAAAACAAAACTTAGGGTATACAAAAAGTTATCCCCCCAAAAAGTTTTTTTTTGACAGGGGGAGAAGTGGAGCTTTTGAGGGTGCCCTACAAACCAACTACTGAAATTTGAGAGTGAGATCATTATTACTGAAACTGGCAATGTACACCATCCAACAGTAAGAAGGAAAAGAAATATTCTCATTGATCAATGCTTATTATTAATGATCCTCTAATCTATAGCTCAGATAACAATTTTGCCAAGGTCCCAATCATATTTTTCACATCTAGAAATTAGCATTTAAAAATTCTCCATCTAAATATGACTGAATTGCCAAGTTAACCTCCAAATTGAGATAAATCTTTTTCTGAAACTAGTAGAGCTCTGGGATAGGTAAATATACTCTCAAGACCAAACTCTTATTATTAAGAAAATACCTGAAATGATAATGACTCTTAGATCTTTGCTTTCCGCATCATGGAGAATGTCATTTTGGAGAGATTT
The DNA here is from genome assembly GCF_028583685.1 of Petaurus breviceps papuanus. Taxonomy (NCBI): domain Eukaryota; kingdom Metazoa; phylum Chordata; class Mammalia; order Diprotodontia; family Petauridae; genus Petaurus; species Petaurus breviceps. The sequence goes on along the minus strand of NW_027186540.1, from coordinate 3,632,251 downwards.
CAGCATAGCTAATGACAGAGCATTTCTTTTCTTTGGATTATTCAAGATAATGGTCCTGTGAAGAACATTTTATAATTACTAGGTCATGCATCCTTCAAAACAAGTTAGAACCCCTCCAATTTCCTTTCCAATTTGGGAATTATTTTTTTAAGAAAGGGAAAAAAAAAACCAATCTGGTACTGCTTAGTTTCTGCAATTTAGAGTAGCTGTCAACTTGCTGGAGTCACAACTCAAGTCAAAACAAGGAAAAGAATACTTGAAAGGTAGGGTTGGGTTTATCCGCCTCTCTTGATTTGTTTCTCTTTTTCTCTGGGCTTCCTGTCAGAAACCTTGCTGTCACCGCCATGGAAAGGACAAGGCACAGTAGTTTTAAAATCATTGTCCTCTGCTGAGAAGCTCCAAGTTTTTGCATGACAGTGGCAGGAGACAGAAAGAATCTGACAAAACAGCAGCTACTTCACCTGATTCCTTCCAGCTGTTTTTCAGAATTAGGTTAGGAAAAGAGTCAAATATGACCACAACTCCTCCTCCCTCTCCCCTGAGCTCCTATCACCCATTCTAGGGGAGAACAGAAACTGGCACATTTGTCAGGATGCCTCCGTAACAGCATTTCTCATCTCCCTTTTTATGGAGTCCTATAATTCAGCAGAATTCTGCTAACATATGAGAACAAAAGGACCAAATTTATATTTGGAGGACTCTTGATAAAATCATCTAACAAAATGCCTTCGTACACACAAAGTTGCCTGATCACTGTTTCCTGATACTCCAATGTGCTGACTCTAATAACCTTGATCATCATCTTGTTGGCTGTATGCAGAAATGGATTATTATTGCTGTTATAAAAACAGGACAGAAATCAGCAATGAGTCAAATGCAATTTCACTGTTTTATATTTGACATCAGTCTCCTGTCACTCTCCACCTAGATTTTTTTATTATTATTTTTTCCTTTTTTGATGGATTTCATACTCCTCACTGCAATGTAGGGCAATTGGTCCCTCCATAAATAACATCCCTTGGTACCGTCCCCATCGGTGACTGAATTAATCCCAGTTCAATCAGAATAATAATGATTCTTGGGGAGTTCCAGGATGTCATTTCAATTTTATGGTTCTCTTCAAATGGGTCTGATGTTCATCCTCTTGTTTTGCATAAACATTATTTACTTCTATGTATGAAAGGTGTTGCAGATCTTAAGCTAGTTCAGCTCAAAATTTCCATTTGGGAGAGCCAAGAGAACTGCCATAGGATCACAAGCTTAGAACAGAAAGGTATCTCCTGAGTCATCTGGGACAACTCCCTTATTTTAAAGGAGAGGAAAGTAAAGCCCAGAGAGCTAAACTGGTCTTTTTCCCCTCAAGTAAATGGCAAAAATAGGATTTAACCTCCAGTCCTCTGTCTCCAAATCCAGCCCTTTCCCCCACTATATCATGATGCTGCTTATAAACGTTTCCATTGGAAGAAAAAAGCATTCTTGCCTCAGGAAACATCAAAAAGGCTACCACCACCCTGTCAATGGCATAAGCTCAAAGTAAATTTCATGGCACAAAGCAAAATTTTTGAAAGGATCCAAGCCCCCTAAATCCTTTGCAATAGGCACCATGTTGCTGTACGCTCCCCCCCACCCCATCCCCAGGAGAGCATTTCAGAGTGAGCCCACCTGGTAGTAACTAAGACTGTATGTCTTACTAGCACTTTGGCTGGTGAATTATTTTAATTCTCATCCTGTTCTGGCCTAGAGTCTGGGTCTTTTAAAAAAATTTTTTTTAAGAGGAAGGCATGAAATTCATTGTGTAGTACTTAGCAGATGATCAATATGGAAGTAGTTTCAATGGCACTGTTCATAAGAGGAAACTTCTGTTCCAATTAAGCCTGTAAGGCTATTACCGAGAACCAGGAAAGAAAGGGAAAAGGCCTATCTCAGTGACTGCTGGAGAAAACCTGTTACATATAGAAGAAAATTCTGCTTCCTACTGGTCAGTTGCCACCTTCACCTGAATTCTGAAAGTCATGAAGGAGAAAAAAAAGAGCATTTTATATTACTTAGTCATTTATAGTATAGATAGTTTTCTCACATTCATGCTGAAGTTAAAAGTCTTGTGTGGTTGAAGTAATGTTATCAAAAGAGGTCTCATATTTCCATCTTACAAAAAAGAAAGGAAATTTGACAAACAGTGGTTTACTATTTTGTCTAAAATCACATTGTTTGAGCTTAGAAGTAAGTACTGACCATATGTAAGTAATTAAGGAATACTTAAGGGTAGCTAGGTGGCTTATAGATTTGAGTCCCTAAATGGAGTGAGGAAGGTTCTGTTTGCTGAGTTCAAATCTGACCTCAGACACTTACTAGCTGTGACTCTGGGTAAGTCACTTTAGAGTGAATTCAAATATTCAAAAATTCAACCCCAAAGAGTTGAATACAATTAAAAAATGACTAAGCAACAAAGAATACTTGTTGACTTGCAAATAACAAATTAGTTTTTGTGACTACTTAGGCATTGTTTTAGTTTGTTTTTTTTTTTTAACTAAGCTATTCCAAGTAAGAAGAATAGATTTTAATGGTTTACAGAATCATAGAGGCTTAGAGCTGGACCAGACCTCAGAAATCAACTGTATAACCCTCCTCACCAATTCCTTTTTAAATTTCATAAAGAAACTGAAGTGAGATTAAGTGTTGTAGTGGATGGAAGTTAACAGATATAGTGGTTGCCTTTTCTTCAGTCCATGACCAATTCTTTTGAAATGAAAAAAAGTGTTTATTACTTACACATTTTTTAGCTTATTGGTTACAGTGTTTATTACTGGCTGTGTGCTCAATGGTCTCCAAAAATTAAGAGGAAATAAACAAAACATAATATGAAAAATATCTACTAATAATGTTTTCCCAAATGAATGGGATTCTGATGTACCTATTATATTTATTAACCATCTTCATCATTATTATTTTAATTGTTTAGATGTGTCCAACTTTTCCTGATGTCATTCATTTGGTGTTTTCTTGGCAAAGATACTGGAGGAGTTTGCCATTTCCTTCTCCAGCACATTTTACAGATGAGGAAACTGAGGCAAACAGGGTTAAGTGACTTGCCCAGGGTTACACAGTCAATTAAGTATCTGAGACCAGATCTGAACTCAGGAAGCTGAGTCTTCCTAACTCCAGGCCCAGCACTCTTAGGTGCTGCCTTGCTGCCCATTATTATTATAGATAACATTTTTATAATTAATCAATAAACATTTACAATGTGCCAACTATGTGCCAGGCCTTGTGTGTCAAACTTTTGCAAAATGCTTTCCACATATTATTCTACTTTAATCCTTATGAAAACCTGTGAAGTAACTGCTACATTAGGCCCCCCTTTACAAATGTAAACACTGAGGACAAGAGGTTAAATGAATTGTCTTATGTTCACATAACTGTCAGGGGCAGGATTTTCATCCAAGTCTCTCCTGGATTCCCAATCCAGAGCTTTTGAGTTCATCAGTCAGTCAATCATCATTATTAAGCATTTACTACATGCTAGGCAATTGTGCTAAGCATTAGGGGAAAAAAGAAATACAAAAACACAGTCCCTGGCTTAAAGGAGCTCACATTATTAATTAGAGAAGACAGCATGTAAAGAACTGTACATATGTACATACAACATATATGTATATACATACAATATATACATGCAAAATGTATACAACATAAATGGGAGGTAAATCTCAAAAGGAAAGGACTGGGGGTTGTGGGTGTTGGGTGGTGTGGGAGGTGAGGGATGCCTGGGGGAAGACCAGAAAAGGCCTCCTTCTATACTTCCTATCACTTTCTTGTAAATGAAAATAACTCTGGCCTTAATTTTTTATTATGCAACTTTTCCTTCAAAACATGCAGTTCAAAATGCTTGACAATCTTAAAACCACAGTCAATAAATTATAGTACAATATATTAGTAGAAAACATTGTGAAACCAGTGATAACACTTCCATGGATTCACAAAATACCTTAATTGGTCTACTGATGCATAGCTGCCAAAATGAGGGCAAGTACACATGTGGTGCTACCGGAATATGGTGTACAGACCCCGTTGCTAGGAACAGACACATTCTAGTAATGGGATTGAGTCAGAGTTTCTAAAATGGAAACTAGATTTTTTTTTATGATGTGCAAGTTGTGTAATGGAAGAGAAAAATGTTCCGGTTCATTTGTGGGTCTCCTTAGGTCAGAGCCTTTGACCCAATCATTTGGTCACCACCCAGATGCTATGCCAGGAATCAAGCTTATGATCTTCTGTAAGGACAGTCAGGATTCAAATTATTGAATACACAGAGGAAACAGAGATATTCTGCATGGAGGAGTTAGAATTCATTCCCTTTCACATTACATATCAGTTCCTAAGTTTTTGTGCCTTTTAAGGAAACCATATGCAACCATATCAATGTTGAGATAAACATCTTGGGTAGTGAACCATATCCTGGTGTCCCCAATACTGGGAATGTTGGGGAACCCTGGCTCATTGGGCAAAGGGGTGTATTTGGGAGGGAGGACTTCCTTCAATATTCTAAAGTCCTACCTTCTTCCAGATGCCTCTGCCAATCTCATTACCTTTCCCCTGAGACAGTCTCCAATTTATCCTGTGTCTTGTTTGTAAATAATTGTTGTATGTTGTCTTCCAGCTCCTTGAGAGTTGTTTAGCTGTTTTCAGTTGTGTCCAACTCTCCATGACCCCATCTGGGGTTTTCTTGGCCAAGACACTGCAGTGGTTTGCCATTTCCTTCTCCAGCTCATTTTACAGATGAGGAAACAGAGGCAGAGTTAAGTGACTTGTCTAAGGTCATATAATTAGTGAGTGAGAACAGATTTGAACTCAGATGTTCCTGACTCTAAACCCTGTGTTCTATCTACAGCATGGCCTAGTTCCCTCTTTCCCTCCCCTTTCTTTGTGTCCTCAGTGCTTAGCCAGGCACATGATAAATGCTTGTTGGTTAACTGACAGACCCATGTGATTAGATGTGGGGGAACAACTGTGTACTTGTGAGCACCTTAAAGAGAATTTTTTAAAAAGGGATATAAAGATAGGATGGGAAGGGGGTGGGGTGAAAGTGAGTACTATTCTGTACATATTTTATTCTGTTAACTACCACCACACAGGGAATGTAACCTTGGTAAAGGGCACACACCCCATAGTACCAGAGCAAGTTATGAAGAGTGATCTGTTGATGTCACTGAACACACTGGACAAAGCTGTTTGAGGCAAGTAACATTGTTTTGAAGGACTTCCTGAGAAGTCACAGGCCTTCCTCTGAGGGCACTTCCATAGTTACTTGGCCAGGAAGCACCTACAACTGAGGTCTGGCTTTTGTTTTGTTTTGGGTTTTTTTTGTATGTGTTTTCTTTTCTTTTCTTTTTTTTAATTCGACCATAGATATGCGAGGTATTTGGGACTGACTGAACCACCCTCCCATAAATCCCTCTAGCATGTAACAAAGCAAGTTTAAGGTCTGCCCTGCTGCAGGAGGCAGTTAATGGGCTGGACTCCTCAAGCGTCCCTTCAGCTCTCCCAGATTATAAATACTTGCCGAAGCAGTTAGACACAGCAGCCGGGCAGACACCTAAATGTGCAGCCCCCAGGATATGTTGGTGGGGGCAAATAGTAAGAGCTAACATTTATATACTTATTTTTGAGGTCTGAAATCTCCTTACGTATATTACCCCCATTTGCTCCATCTCCATTCCTGAAATGGAAGGAATTGAATGAGGAACCTGAGCTCCGGAATAACCCTTCTGGAAAAGCTGGCCTCTTTTTGTCTTCCCCCTCCCCCGCAGGCTTCTCGGCCCGCTCTGCAGCCCCGACTTCTGTGGCAGCGGGCAAAGAGCTTCTGGGGGGCACCATCCAAAGAACTACCCATACACTCCTGGTGCCCAGGGGCAGCCGATGCCCATGACCGCCTTTGTCCCCATAAAACCACCGACAGCTAGGGGCTGTTTGCGGAGGCTCTGCGCTGACCCCGCCGAGCCTGACCTGATGCCATCCAGCTGCCGACAGATGGTGAGCTGCTGTTCGGGCTGAGGCTGCCTGGCCCCGGCAGCTCCCCGACTGCAAGTGCGGGAGGCCAGCAGAGCCCGTGGCCAGCGCAGCAGGCAGCTGGGCCCTCGGGCCTTAACGGCTAGCAGGCCAAGAACGGCGGCCATTGAACTGGAGAGCCCGGCGACGGGAGAGGGACGTAGACCAGCTGGGCTCGCTGCTGACGCCTAGGCGACCAGACCCGCTCTGCAGCTGTGCCAGGGGGCAGGGACGGCCCCTAACCCGGGCGGAGGACGGCCAGCCAGCAAGACCCGGGGAGGCCGGAAAGGCCAGGGCTCTCTCCGCCCAAGGCTTAGATGGGGCGGGGAGGGGGCGGTGCGCTCGTGACTGCCTTCCCCTCGACCCCTGGCACCGGGGAAGAAAGTATATTTGCCTAACATTTCTCGATCTCTCTGCGCCTAGGGCACCACTCGTCCCCCAGCCAAAGAACGAGAGAGGAAAAAAAAGGAACCAGGTCTTAAATCCTGGTAGTTTCTGCCTGATTTGTGGTCGATGTTTGGTTTGGCTTGGATTGTTTGGGGCGGTTGGGGGTGCGTATTGGTTGCATCTCCCTCCCACTCCTTCCCTTTTCTTCCTGAGTAACAAAGTGATTGCCTGAGGATTGCAATTCCAGCAAGCCAAGCACTTATCTGAGAGAGAAAAATCATCAGTGAGTAAATGGCACCGAGGTATGGACACCCACCCGGCCCTACAAATTGTTCTCTTCTCATCCACCGCAAAATCCACCGTGCGGTAGCTCCAAGGTCGTCTACATGTGAAAATGTAGAACCAACTGAATAACATTTTATTTTTTTCACATTCACTCAGTTTAAAAGCCTTGTGGGTGCCCGCAGATGTATCCCACAGAAGGCTGCATCGGTCTGGCTTAGTCACGGGCACACTGCAGAAGCTTGCTACGAATTTATCTTCGTTGATTTATTTTGAATGCTCGTGAGGCTCCAAGGTCACTGTCTGATATAGAGTGTTGTGTGCGTGTGTCTTCACTCTTAAAGAGCTTAAATTCTAAAGAGGATTTATCATCCCCAAGACGATTTTAATATTGTTAAATGAACGAACGAAAGAATGGCTGGATAAATGTATGAAATTTAAACTTGCAAAAGACTGAAACTGGAAATTTTCTATTGATTTTATTTTAATATCACTTAATTTCTGAAAATTATGCCTTCCTTCTCCTTATCTGAAAAACCATCCGTTGTAACAAAGAATTAAAAGGGGAGGGGAAAGTATTTCAGCAAAACTAACCAGCACATCTGGTCTGACCATATATTTAGTCTTCTACATCCATAGTTCTTTTCCTCTACAAAGAAGGGAGGGAGGTACCTTTTCTCATCTGTTTCATGGCCAAGCTTGTCATTATGATTGTGTAGTAAGGGCTTGGAGTCAGGAAGATGTTAGTTCAAATATGACCTCAGACACTTGCTAGAGGTGTGACCTTGAGCAAGTCACATAACAAAAGCATAGAATCCTATATTTTCCAAGGGATTTCTGAAGCCACTGGCACTTTTCAACAATTCATAAAAATGTGGATAATCCTGTAATTGGAAAGATATTGGAAGTACAGTGGGAAAGCCTACTAAAGCTATTAACTGAACTCCATTAGAATGTGAGACCTTAAAAGCATAGGCTTTTAATTTTGGCTTCCTATGCCCAGCACTTAGCATAATATCTAACATATAAATGCTTGTTGTATATTTGGTGAATTGAGAACCTTTTAAAGGGTAAATAAGTACCTAAGAAAGGGTAAAGTTGGAATGTAGCTTAAAATATCCATACCTTATTGCTTCTTCCTCACTTGAGAAAGTTTTCTTGTCTTTTTTTCTGGTTATGCCCTCATAATCATGAATATTATCTATTGTACAAAGTGCAACAGAATAGGGAGAATGTTAAAACTCTTAAGTTCAGATGTGATTAAATAGTTATGCAGATACAAAAAGAGACAATCATGTACATTTTAACTAAACACATCCAGGTACAGCAACGTGGTTGCAGTGATGCAACCATAAGTACTTAAATACCATAGGATAATATAGATTTAGAGCTGGAGGTCATAGAGTCTTAATTCCCTCATTTTACAGATGAAGAAACTGAAGCTGGAAAGAGGTTAAGTCACCTGCCTTGGGTCACAGTCATAGTAAGCTACAAAGTCAGAATTTGACCCAGATCTCTTGACTCTTGAGTCTAGTGTTCTATCCATTGTGCCACCTGGATGCCTCAGCGGTCATGAGGAGGACAGAACTAATTCAAGCCATCAAACATATTAATCTATTCACTTTAGCAAATATTTGTTAAACATTTATTATTATTATTACTCTTGGAGGGGGGAAGGCAAGGCAATTGGGGTTAAGTGACTTGCCTGAGGTCACATAGCAAGTAAATGTGTGAAGTGTCTGAGGCCAAATTTGAACTCAGGTCCTCCTGACTCGGGGGGGTGGAGGTGGGGGTGTGGGGGTGTGTGCTCTATTTACTGTGCCATCTAGCGGCCCCAACATTTCTTGTTAACAACAGTTCGTCTTCAAGTTATATTGCTATCAAATATGCCCTGCTGCTTGTTCTTCACTGATCTGTGTATTCACCACTGACACAGAGACACAAAAGTTCATCACAGACCATACAGTTGTGTTTCAGCACCTCTCTCTATCATCTTGTGATCCAACAGGCTGGGATATAAATGTTATGCTTCAGGCTCTTCTTTGAGCTCCCATTTCACTTTTTAGCAGTGCTGTGATAATGCTTTGTTGTTGTTCAGGTGTGTCTGATTCTTTGTGACCCTGTGAATTACAGCATACCAATAGTCCATGGAGTTTTCTTGGAAAAGCTACTGGAGTGGTTTGCCATTTCTTTCTCCAGTGGATCAAGGCAAACAGAGGTTAAGTGACTTGCCCAGGGTCACACATCTAATAAGTGTCTGAGGTAAAATTTGAACTCAGGTCTTTCTGACTCCAGGCCCAGTGCCCTAGCCACTGAGCTATCTAGCTGCCTCTATGGTAATGCTTACCATCGCTATGTATTTAGGGAGTACTTGCTGCTAAATGTCGGATAATAAGGAGACACTTATTACCTAAAATTGGCCCCTTGAATATACAAAAGCTTCTTACCCCATTTCTTTTGGGTTTTGTTTTACCCCCACAGAATGTCACTAGGGTAGAAAAAAAGACAATTGAGGTAGATCGTGCGGCATTATTCAGGCAAATGTCAATATAACTTGTTATAATGTTAGTCCAGCCCAGAGCAATACCTGGCCCTTTTCATTCAAGGTACTTCTAGGAGCCTCCTCTACTTCTCATTAATTCTTGTTGAGATTTCTTGTCATTCCTCTCACCCATCCATTGTCCTATTAATCTATTTTTTTCCTGTGCAAACCTTCTCTTTGACACAATTTGATTTCCGGGTTGCTGGCAGGTTTCCATTTGGCTTTGATTTATGTTCTCCTTCTCCTCGCCACCTGCCTTCCTTTGCCTTACGGAGGTGTCTTTGCTACCTTTTTGCTTTTCCTTTAAAGACATGCCGATTGTTGGCAGAACACTGCAAAAATAATCTGGAATAAAAGACAGTTCTGTGGATCCTGGTGTCTTGGGCCTGATGCAAGAGGAGTCCACAGGGTACAGAAAAAGGAGTTGGAAGACAGATTTGTAGATTCACACAGTATATTGTTTGAACTTTCTTTTATTGATTTCCAGGCCCCTACAAGACAAGCATATAATGAGATGATTAAGAGGTGTTATGTTAGGACTGGAAACAGTTTTAATGTAGAGTCCTTTGGATCCTGATTTTTCCAGGCTCTGCTTCCAACTCTTCTCCCTTCCTCCTCTCTCTACCCTTAAGTAGCAGAATAGTGTAAATCCCACTAAAATCCAGTGGGGTGATATTTACTAGTATGATAGAATAGAAAGGGACATGATGTAAAGACCCATAGATTTAGTCAGGACACGTGGGTCAAATTCTGACTTTGCTACTTTATTATAACTGTATGTATGACCAAAGATGAGTCACTTAACTTTTCTCTGACTTAGTTTCATCATTTTTAACATGGAAATAATAGTGTCTTATTTTGGGGTTGCTGAAATAAAAGTGTTTCTTTAATGATAAATAACTATAAAACTTGTCTTTTTATTATCACTTAAAACTAAAAAAAGTCTTAAAATGTGAGTTTTCTTATTTGAATTCACTAGTCACTTTCCAAATATAAATTAAGCCTAATTTTTTTTATAGTCTTTATGGCACATATTGGGTAAGAAGTAGTTTAGTAATATGATGAGGAGTTTGCGAGCAAGGCTTATATCTTATCTTTGCCTCTTCCTCTTCCCCAATTCCTAGCATATACATGGTAGGTGCTTTTAAAATTGTGGTTAAATGAATGAGTGAAACATAATTATTTTGGGGGATCTTCCCTATATTGTCTGCCCTAGTCACCGACAAAGTAGATGCCTGCATATCAAAATTTATTCTCCAGGAAGTATATGCAGGTCACAGATGACATAAAATATATTACCTTTTGGTTGATATAAGCAGCAAATCCTGAACTTATGACTAAATAGCACCTTCCAGGTTTCTGTAGATAATCTCTATGGAGCCAGCTCATTATGACTGGAGAAGAAGATAAATAGAGATTTTCAAATGGGGTCAGGCAATTGATCTTGGGATAAAACTTGGAAGGGAAAAGGTCTGCCCCTATGATTCTGTTTGAGTCCAAAGACTTATGCCTAAAGATTGTAGAAACTGGTTTTCTTTGCCTGTATGCTTTTGGGAGGGGATGCAGGTGGAGGTGTTAATACAATAAAACTGTGGCCATTTGAGCCCATACTTCAGGAATGTCTAGACTTCCAGAATGATTTTATATTCACAAGTAGCCAGGGGAAATAACAGAAGAAAGCATCTTTGATAATAAAAAAAAGTAGCTCCTGAATAACCAGCAACAGACTGGATTTGTTTATTATATGCTTGTCCCAGAGAGACCTAGATATGAATAAAGTTCAAATCATCTACTGTGTGGATTGACAAATCCACCCCCAACCACAACACACACAATGCTTTTTCTATATCCTGAAGATGTCCAGGCTCTACATCAAAGCCCGAAAGGAACCAGAGGAGTGGAAGTCTGGAGATTACATACCTGATGCACTAGCATTGTTCTCTTTGTCCATAGCACAAAAGGAGTGTGCTGTTGTGCAGTGCCTAGAAAAGGTCATGCTTTTTGTACTAAAGTTGTGAAGTGACAGAGAGGAAAGGGAACAAATGAAGTGAAAAAAGTTGTGGAGATCAACAGGGTCAGTTGTAGAGATTAGAAACGGGGATGACTGGTGCTAGGCAGGAGATACTGCAACAGAGGAGATGAAGAGATGAAGAGATGGAAGATGGACAGCTCTGGAGTCTTGGTAATACAAATGAAAGAAATAAAAAAGTGGGCAGCTAGGTGGCGCAGTGAGTAAAGCACCTGCCCCAGAGTCAGGAGGACCTGAGTTCGGATCTGGCCTCAGACACTTAACACAAAAAAACTAGCTGTGTTACCTTGGTCAAGTTACTTAACCCCAATTGCCCTCCAAAAGGTAAAAAAGAAAAAAAAAGAAACAAGCACGAATAAGTTTCTACTATGTGCCAGGAATTGTGCCGAATACTTTACAAATATTATTTCATTTGATTTTTACAACAACCCTGGAGGGTAGATATTATTATTATTATTCATTTTCCATTTGAGAAGACCGAAACACCTACATGACTTTCGACTTCCCTGGTGTCACATAGCCAATAAGTCTCTAAAGGCTGGATTAGAATTCAAGTCTTCCTGACTCCAGGACCATATAACTGGGGAGGGAGCAAACACAGAACCATAGGTTTAGACTATAAGGGAACTTAAACATCAGGACATTTCTTCTCATGTGAGTAGAAATAAATAGTTACTTGTATGGTACCTCATTTGTTCTGGAAGACATATGAGTGTTCCAAGAAGAAAGCTTACTGGTGAATGTGCTTCATTAGTTGAGGGAAGAAGTAAAGAAAGGAAAACTATATATATTCCAACATAGTGAAAAACTAAGATACAGAATGGTAAGAATACTGTAGCTTTATAGCAGTTGCTGTTCAGTCATGTCTGACTCTCTGTGACCCCATTTGGGGTTTTCTTGGGAGAGATACCAGAGTAGTTTTCCATTTCCTTCTCCAGTTCATTTTACAGATGAGAAAACTGAGGCAGAGTGAAGTGACTTGCCCAGGGTCACACAGCTAATAAGTATCTGAGGCCAGATTGGAACTTGAGTCTTTTTGACTCCAACCCTAGCACTCTTATCTGCTGCCCCACCTACCTGCCCCACTTATAGCAGTAGGTGGTGGCTAACTTGAAGTGGTCAGCTATCACAAAAAGCACTGCTATAATTTTTGTTACATAGGTTCAAAGCATCACTTTTTGTGGTAATAAAGAAATCAGATGCCCATTGATTGGGGGAATGGTTAAACAAATGGTGGCATATAACTGTAATGGAATATTACTGTGTTGTAAGAGACAATGGGCAGTGGGGGACTGGTCAGTCAGTCCTGGAGAGCTCAGTTGATGTGTTTCCCTGTGTGAAAGAGGTTGCAGAGTCTGTTTCCTGGTGAGTTGTGATGCTCTGTAATACAAACGTCTTGGAGAGACTTTGCAGCACATGTAGACATTCTGTAAATGGTTCAGGTCTGCTAACCACATGACAGATAACAGCTTCTTAGATTGGCTACTGTTGTCAACTTGGAACTGGGGGCACGTTTGAACAAACTTAATGTGCCTTGGCCTTTTCATTCTCTTTCTCTCTGTCTATGTCTCTCTACCTTTGATTTCTTCTTGCTAGATGGTGTCTAATGAGAGACAGCAGTGTAAGAGGGGAGGCTTCAGGCCTTCAACCCATCTAAGGTCAAATATGGCCCTGTGAATATCAGTTTCTGTTCTTGTCAGCTTTGACATTTATTTTTTCATTTTATGAGAAGGTATCATTATTATGTGAATTATTATATTATGTGAAGTAACCAGCTGAGCATCATCAGTCAGCTAAGTTGCATAGTGAGTAGAACACTGGGTCTGGAGTCTGGAATATTTAAGCTAAGGTCCTCTTTAACTAGTCAAAAAAAAATTTAATCTGGGAGGGAGAGACCCTCAGGGTTACTGGGCCAAACCACTCTGACTCTCACAATAGGTCAATAGGCCAACAATAGGTCCCAGGTCAGGCCCTACTTGGTCATTGTTTGGTCTCTGATTGCCTCAGAGTGAACATAAATAGCAGTTGTTTTTCTTTGGGCCAGAAACCAAAGAGGCCATTCTCTGCCTCATTTCTTACCTAGCCTTCATCACTGAATGGCCCCCCCTCAGTCAGACTGAGCCCTGGGAAGGACCTTCGCTTAAAAAGTCTCTCACTGCATCAAGGGCCATCTCCAGTTGTCCTGATCTATATAACTTGCCTTTGGACCCAGATGGCTCTCGAGGAGAAAGTGAGGCTGGTGATGTTGCACAGGCCTCCTTCACTTAAATCAGTTCATTTTATCTTACGGAATTACCTCCCTGATGTCATAGTCTTTTTTGAAAAGGAAGGACAAGGGGCGGCCAGGTAGCACAGCGATTAAGAGCACCGGCTCCAGTGTCAGGATGACCTGGAGATCGAATCCTGGGCTCAGACACTTAGCACCCACCCAGAAACACCTGGCCTGTAACCTTGAGCAAGTTACTTAACCCCGATTGCTTAATTTAAAAAAAAAAAAGAAAAGGAAGGACAAGCAACAAAGCATAGACCAATGTGGGTGGGACTAGGCAAAAAATGTTTTCTTCCTGTTGGCTTTCTCATCTTTTTGGACCTTAGTGAGAGATCAATTCAAAATTATAGATTTATTTCCATCAGTAATAATTTGTCAAGTACCTGCTAAGTGCAAGACGCTAGGGGAGGGGGGCAGAGACAAAAACAACTGTCCCTGCCCTCAAGGACCTTATATTCTATGGAGGAAACAACACGGGCACATATAAGTAAATATAAAGTAATTTCAGGAGGTGGGAAGGCATGGTCATTAGCAACAGGAGGATCTGGAAAAGCCTTATGTGGGAGGTGACCCTTGTTATGACCTTTAAAGAACATTAGGGATGCTAAAATTAAGAAGTGAAGAGGGAGTGCATTAAAGGCATGGGGGACACAGAGCCTGTGCACAGGCAGAGAGAGATATTGGAGATGGACAATCATGTCCAAAGAACAGCAAGTAAAGCAGATTGGTTGGAACAGATAGTACGTGAAAGGGAATAATGTGTATTAACCTGGAGAGGTAGGCTGTAGCCAGATTGTGAGGCCAAACAGAGGAGATAAAAAGCTGAGGATTATAAAGCTATTCTATTGCTAGACAACTATAGAGCTTATCTAAAGGAAGTAGGGTTAGTGGCTGGTAATATTTTTATCATCTTCCTGTCCTTCAGTGTTGTTTCTCTGATCCAACGTATGGACTAGGGTACTCTTCAGAACAGGAAATAGTACTACAGAAGATTTCATGGAAAAAGTCAATCCATCATTCAGGCCTTACATACATAGGATGTTCTATCTTGAAATAACATTGAAGATGGAATTTTTGATATTGCCTTTGCTTGGAATTCTATTTGAAGTCAATCATTGAAGGGAGACTGAGACAAAAATGTAGCCTGGTGTCATGACTGCTGAAACATCATCTTCTTTTGCTGAGTGATCTAACACTTTTAATACCATTATGCAAGTACCTTCACATACACTCAACAAACAATACAAGATAAAAGAATGCATGAGGAGGAGGAGGGGCTTACCATTCACTGTATTCATGATGTGGTGCTATGTGGTTGAATGGTGATGATCAGTCAAAGGACATTAGTAGACAATAAAGAAGAAAATGTTCTAGGACTCAAGAAAACCACTTGGGAAAAGACTTCTTCAGTTTGAACCCTGAGATTGGAGTCCAGTTCCAGCTCTGAAATTTGTTAGCTGTGTGACCATGGGCACGTTGTTTAGTCTCTCTTTATCTCAGTTTCCTCATTTGTAAAATGAAGATAAAGATACATGTTTGTTTGGTTTTTTTTTTTGCTTCCCTTATGGGAATGTTGTAAGGAAAATGCTTCATAAATTATTATTGTCGATTTACTAATTTATTTGGCAGAAAAGTAGCCATATTACACTTACTTTCCAGGAGGTCAAAAGTAAGTTATTGGAATAAGCATCCATTTAACCTTATGTCTCTTAAAAAGTATCTCTTCCTTTCATTTTTGAATGAATAAATGAAAAATCATTTGCTAAGTATACTCAAAGCATCATGATAAGTGCTGAGGATACAAACAAAAAAGGAAAATCGTTTCTGCTTTTAAGGAGCTCACATACAGAAAGTCTCACCTTCAAGTTATATCCAAATGCCCGGTAGACCTCACAGTACAGTGGCATTCCCTCAGGGCAGCTATATCCCAACTAGGTATTAGAAGGAGAGTAATCTGATTAAAGAAATTTATACCCTCCCCCATCCAAGGGATATTGACATCTTATCCTAAACGAATTGCTTATGTAGAATTTAGGACAGATCTCTGTCTTTTAAGCCATCCTTCTCATTTATTGCATCTAACAGTTCTGAGAGGAGGGATAGAGAAAGGAAAGTCTTAAGGTATTTTTCTCTTTTCAAAGTATAAAAGGTAGCCACTCCACTTCCCCTTCCTGCCCAACCTCACCAGTTTATAGTCTGGAGCCAGAGGATGGGGACACCAATGTTCAAGTTGTCCTCTTCAAAAAATAGATATGAAGCTGCATGGGTAGTTTACTCTAAGTCAAGCAGGGCCTTAGGACATCAACATCTATATTTTCCCAATTCTTAATAGTTAGGGACAGGTGAATTTGTCACCCAGGGGAACTGACTCCTAGAAATACCTTGTGTCAAGGGTGCCACTTTTGGGGCAATAGGGAGTCACAGACTAATCTGAGGGTCTTCAGAAAGTCTGGAAGCCTTCCTGCTTGTTCATTCCTTTTTTTATATATACATTTTCCTTCCTTCTATCTCTAATATGCAGAGTAGGTAGGGAGCAGCCATGTAGAGTTAGGCTCCTTTTCCCCTGAGAATCTTTAATATTTCCACATATGTCTCGGAATAGGTTGAGTGATAACTGCTTCAGGAAACATTTTTTATTACTACAGTCTTTTTAATGCAGGAACTGATCCAATTATCCTTTACTTCAACCTTCACTTAAAACTGATAACTCTATGGATAAGAAAGCAAAAGAGGAGGTACCAATCCACAGTCACAGGGGCCCCATGTGGGACTTCTCTTCTTGTGTGTGGCCCTCGAGGTATGAAAATATTGTGATACGATCGTATCAGTCCCATGATTTAAAACATGATTATTTTAAAAGATGTAAATTATTATAATAATAAGACATGAAGGTACCCTAACCTTCCAGTATTAAATTTGGCATGATATGTCAATTAAATCTAAACTTAAAAAAAAAGTTAAGACAAAGGGTGACCCAGTAGACAGATGATCAAGATGGAATGCATTCATGCTTTTAAAACAAAGGCATTAAATAAATACACTTAAAAGCACCTAACACAAAATCTAAAAACAAAAGAAAGCATAGTTAGTTGTGAATTCTGAGGCCTATTCTTGGTCCTATTGGCCACTGTTGGACTAGAAGATAGGACTTTATAGAATGACTTGGTGGATACTATTAAAGCTTTATTGAGCAGAATCCAAGTGTAGTTTCTGTTCAGAGATAGAAGACAAGAAGAGATTGCGTTGATCATCCTGTTCCCAGTCATAATAGCTGCTTTCTCAGAATGAGACAGCATGAGGATTACAGACTGTGGCTGTAATGCCAATATCAATGTCTCTCCACATGGAGAAGAGAGGGGAAAATCCTGTCAAGCTTTTTTTTTTTACCTCTTCACAGAGAAATTGAGCCATAGACGAGAAACTGCTGAACAATAAGTCTAGTGCAGAAATCTTGTCTCAAGATCCAAACAATAGGCTTTCAGCCATCTGGTTTGGATCCTCCAAATCTTGTTTTTTCCAATTTTTATTTTCTTACAATATATGTAGTGTTTCAGAGGCCTAACTTATACTCAGCACCCAAAGTACCATTTTCTTCTCTCTCCTGATCTGTCTCCTCATCTTTTTTTCTCTCCTTTTCTCTGTCTCTGTCTCTCTTCCTTCCCCCCTCTCTGTCTTTCTCCCTCTTTCCTCTCCTCTCTTCTTCCTCTCAATTTCTCTCCCTCTCTTCTTCTCTCTCTCTCTTTTTTCTCCCTCTGTCTCACCTTCTGTCTCTTTCTCTGTCTCAATCTGTTTTTTCTCTGTTACTCTCTTGTCTCTTTCTCTCTCCTCCTTTGTCTCCTCTCTGCTTCCTCCTTTCTCTCTTCTCTTCTCTCTCCCTCCCCCCTCATCTTTTCTCTCCTCCCCTCTGTCTTTCTTCAAACTTCTTGATTTTTTGAAAAAGTTCTTTTGTTAACTCATTTATAGAATTTCATTTTCAGTTCAGAATGTATTTTTTTTCCCTTCTTAATGTCAGAACATTAAATAGAATGGGCTGTATGAGATTCCTGTTCCTTGGATCACATTAATGCTTTTGTCTGATGTACTAAATTTGGAAAGATTTCATTATATGGAATCCAGAGTTGTATGCACAACAATAACCACATTTACTGAAACCTGTGGAGCTTCAGAATTACTAGACTTCACAGGTGATCAGACTATTCCTTTCATGACATCTTTTTCAGGTTCATTTCAATCAGTCTAGCTGAGGTCCTTGTTTAAGAAAGAACAACTCAACATGAATGAAACTTCAAAAGCACGGATTCATTCATTTGTACATAAGTATAAAGAGTGGGCTTGTGATTTCATTGGTATAGGGAGATCCCAGTGAGATGCTTCTTCTGCCCATGCAGATTGGTACTTTCCTTGAAATTTATAATCTTAGAGAATTCCTAGAGCACGGAGAGGTTAAGTGACTTTCTGAGGGTTACACAGCTAATATATGTCAGAAGGAGGAATTGAACCTAGCTTCTTCTCCTAGGTCTTCCTAGCTTCAAAGACAGCTTTCCCTCTATTATTCCATGATGTCTCTCCACTAATGAATATTAATGCAAAGATTTTGAATAAAATATCAGCAAAGATGTTATAAATGATACATTCAAAAGATCATTCACTACTACTTAAAATTTTAATTATGCCCTAGTTGCATTACAGAAAACATATAGCCTTATAAAGTGAACAAGTTTTCATATATTAAAACTCCCTCAGCATTTATAACACCCTCACCAACAGTAGAAAATAGGGCAAAGATTTGAAAAGGGGGAGCTAAAAGGGAACAGAAGAGACACAAAAAGGGAAGTTTAAACAAAGGAGGACAAAGGACAATAATTTCAGATGCTAGAAAGCAATGTGCAAGTCACAAAAACACTCTCCAGATATATAATTTATTAACTTTTACCAATTTGTGCATTTGTTATAACAATTGCAGGGGCTATATAGTGAAAAGTTCAAGTATTGCTATTTTGTGAGAATCAGTTCTTAGGATTTTAATTTGTAGCATGTGGCTTCCTCAGAGTGGTTTTCTGAAAGCTACATGCAGATTCATGGTACTGTTAAGATAATCTATTTATAACTATAGCTCTGGGCTCCTACCAGTATTTTTCCTTATACCAGACCAAGAAAGCCCAATCATACATTAATTCAAAACAAAAGTCAATTAATTAAATCGAATAGTGAAGTAAACAACATAGAAAACTTCCTTATAGGAAAAGGGATATAAACTTTCACAGATTCCCATACTTCCAGGGGGAAGACAGGACATTTTGTAGATTTGGAACTAGTCCAAAGGGCTATAAAATTGGGCATACCCTTTGATCCAGCAATATCACTACTAGTTGTATATCTCAAAAAGATCATAAAAAGGGAAAAGGACCCACATGTACAAAAATATTTATAGCAGCTCTTTTTGTGGTGGCAAAGAACTGGATTGAGGGAATGCCCATCAATTGGGGAATGGTTGAACAAGTTGTGGTATATGAATGTAATGGAATACTATTGTGCTATAAGAAATAATGGGCAGCAGATTTTAGAAAAACCTGGAAAAATTTATGTGAACTGATGCTGAGTAAAGTGAGCAGAACCAGGAGAACATTGTATACAGTAACAACAACATTATGCAATGATCAACTTTGAAAGGCTTTGCTCTTTTCAGCAATACAATGATCTAAGACAATTCCAAAAGACTCATGATAGAAAATGCCCTCCACATCCAGAGAAAGAGTAATGGAGTTTGGAGGCAGATCAAAACATGCTGTTTTCACCTTTCTTTTTTCTTTGTCAGAGTTTTTCCTTTTTGTTCTGATTCTTCTTTCACAACATGACTAACATGGAAATACATTTAATATCATTGTCTATGTATAACCTATAGCAGATTGTTGACTGTCTTAGGGAGGAGTAAGGGCATGGAGGGAGGGAGAAAAAAGTTTGGAACTCAAAATCTTATAAAAGTGAATATTGAAAACTTTCTTTACATGTAATTGGAAAAGAAAAAAAATATAAGGCCACTCTCCACTATGTCACATTGCTTCTCATGTTACCTTTTTATCAGTGAGAAAGTTGAGATCACAGAGATAAAACAGCTTTTCTAGGATCACACAGCAAAAGTGTCAAAGCTGGGATTCAGACCTTGTCTTGTGATTCCAAGACCAAAATGTTTTTATTACCATGTCAGATGCAGCACACAGTGTCTACTAAGAACACTAAATTAGGAATCTGTTTTTTCATTCTTATTTCCTAGTTATTTGTGCAGTTCCTATATGCTTCTGTTTCATGGCAACTGGACTGTCCAACATATTCCTATGCCACATGATGAATGAACTGTGCTGCCTTTTCTCTGAAACTGGTCTTGTTGTTGATGTTGTTGAGTTGTTTCAGTTGTGTCCAACTCTTTGTGACCCTATTTGGGGTTTTCTTGGCAAAGATACTGGAGTACTTTGCTATTTGCTTCTCCAGCTCATTTTTATAGATAAGGAAACTGAGGCAAACAGGGTTAACTGATTTGCCCAGGTGTGACATATAAAAAGTTTGAGAGACATAGTTTCTGTTATTTTGGTAATTATTTTGGTAATTATGCTAGCAGATAATTACTAAAAGGGGTTGGTGGCGCTCTTAAATATTAAAGATCCCTCATGGAACCTATTCCGTGCTTATATACCCTTGGAAGAGTAGGTATGCCTGAGGGTGGAAATTCACTCTGGCTGGTTAACAAGTAAAGAGAGAATGAATATTATAATGAGATATGAGTTTTTCTAATGAATGTTTGAGGACATAATTCTGATCACTCAGTCTTGGACAAAGAAATTTATTTATACTCATACCACTCTGTCTAGCTTAATCTAAACAAAAGGGAGAATCCACTTCTTCTAAGACCTGTCTGACTAAAACGCAATGGGCCAGAATCCACCAATTCACCTGAGTTAAAATATTTTTACTTTAAATTTTCCCAGTTGGGTATTGATGAGGTGTGGGCTTTGGAAGCCCCCTGGAGCTATCCTTGAGGTACAGGCTCTGGGAACCTCCCTTGAACTCTGATTAAATCATCTCATTTGATGAGATGATTTCTCCAGCCCACTGGACCTGGCAGCATCAATGTTCTGAAGTCTGACCCGCTTGAATGGGACCCAGAGAGGCAGGGACAGCTCTATGCCCCTTGCCAGCAGGAAGCACTTTCAGAAGCTGAAACCTTTGCCCTTTACCCCAAAGGAATTTGGTCCCGTTTGTTTGAGGGGGTAATGATGAGGTGTGGGCTCTGGGAGCCCCCTTGAGCTCTCCTTGAGTCCTTGAGGTACTGTTTCTGGGAACCTCCCTTGAACTCTAATTAAATAGTCTCATTTGATGAGGTATTGCATGAGACAATAAGCCTTACATTGTGGCTGGGCCCAGACCTCTAGCCTAGCTACTAACTACTAACTCTAGCCTAGTTACTAGCCTAGCCCTCCATTGTTCATCTACTTCCCACCCTTGAGCCTATCAAAATATCAATACACCCTTAAACTAGCCTAGCCCACCACTGTCTGTGGCCTCCAGAGACTTCCCACCCTTAATCACTCATTGACCTCATTAACTCCTCCTGAAGACCCACTCCTCCCCTAGATCACCCCTAGATTCCTCCCACAAGCTTCTGTATATAAGACCCCATCCGTCTTCATGTTTGTGAGAGCTCCATAGAATGGTGAGAACGCCATAGAATGCCATAGAATAGTGAGAGCGCCAGAGAATAACCCAGCACAGACTCTGTGTCTAATACAAGTGAACTTTTAATAAACTTTACTTTTCTTTGACTGAGAAGACTTGAGTCAAATTCATTCGGTAGGACCCGACGTGTTTGTATTTTGGGGTCTCCAGAGCAACTCTAACCCTCTTAGTGGGCAACCTCTTCAGGTATGTCTCCAATATTTCATCTTATTATAAACCCTGCTCTTCAAAGGCTGAATAGCCAAATGAGGAAAAAGTAGGAGAAAAACCTTAGTTCTAATTCAGTAATTGACTATTAATATAAGAAAGAAATAGTTATCTCTTTCGTAGGGTCACACAGCTAGAAAGTGTTTGAGATCAGATTTGAACTCAGGTCCTCCTAACTCCAGGAAGGATGCTTTATCCACTTTACCTTAGTTGTCAAAATTTGTCTACCTCTTCCCTGTAGACTGAAGTGGCAGCTCTGTCTAGCCCATGCCTCAACACCACTGTGGCTATAAGCCAGCCTTAGACCTATGTAGGACTAGTTCTTAGGGACTCAAAGGCTTCCTTCCCATCAGCACATAGCCATATCTTCCCAGTAACATGACTCCTGTCCCTATTACAGCTTACAAACTTTATCACTCAGCTGTTTATCCACATCTTCAGCCCTATTTCTTCAGACCTCCCCTTGCTATTTGTCTCTCTGTCCTCAAACTAAGCCTCACCTAGTTTCTGGTTGACTTATCTGCCTTTTTCCTATTCCCATGAGACCTATGGACTGTTTATTTTGTAATCGGTAACATAACTTGGTTTCACCTGCATTTTTCTCCCTTGTCTTTTTCTGACTCAGATGGCAATAAACCTGCTTAATGAGTGGGCTCTATGATCTGTTGTTTCAGGCTGGGAAAGTCCCTGGGTCTTTAAATACTGCCACTATCTTTCTAAACTGTTAACACTTGTAAACCAATTGTTTTTTCAAGTATTGGGAGTAGGAGTGGGAGAAGATGTCTCCCCAAGTTCAATCCTTCTACATGCATCTTTGATCCTTCCATCTTTTCCCAGAAGATTGCCCTCACTATCATCCCCAGCTGTAATCTTCAGTTCCTTTCTGATCCCATCTACCTCCTTAAAAACACACCCAAGTCTCCCTCATCTTTAAAAACCCCTCACTTGATCCAATCATACCTGTTAACAATCTTCCTTTATCTCTCCTATCCTTTTCAGTTAATATTCTTGAGAAAGCACCTCTTCAAATGAGGTGCCTCCATTTCTCCTCTCAATCTATTCTAAGCCCTCTACAATCTGTCTTCTGACCATATCAAGTCAATTAAAATTGTTCCCTCCAAAGTCACCAGTGATCTCTTAATTGACAAATTGAATGGCCTTTTCTCAGTTTTCATTCCTCTTGCCCTCTCTGCAACTTTTGAAACTCTTAATCACCTTCAGGATAGACCTAAATCCAATTCGCTAGCAAGTCAAGACATCATCCTTGTGATGTCATTGGTCCTCTTTGAGAATGAAGGATGAACAACAATCTGTGAGTAGTAGTAGCTTCCCCTTGGGGATCCCAACCATCCAGTTCCAGTTGAGCAATGATGCCGTCTCTTCTTTTCCTTCTCCTCTGTCCACCTGGGGAACTATATCCTTACATGTGGATTCCCTGTCTGAAGGAATATAATTTTGATCATCTCTAGGAGATATCTTGGAGGCTATATTTTTCCCTATTTATTTTATTTTTATTTAAAAAATAATTATTAATATTAAAAATTTAATTTTTTAAAAAAGCTGGGACAATTAACTCTTTTGTCTCAAGTAGTTTTCATTTGTGATTTCTTGAAATATAGCTCTAAAAACCCCCAGGCTTTGTAAAAGCTCATTGTGATTCATATGGAACCCAACAAGAGAAGTTTGAATAGGGGAGGCTTGTTCTTCAGGAAAAAGAACACCTTTTGTTTCTTTGTAATTAGGCAGTGGGTCACTAAGGGCTGTGATGCCCTCTGACCCTGAAGAAGGGCATATATACTCTGAGGTTAGCATTTTGCTTTTTGGCTTACTTTTGGGAAGAGTGTTCAAATGATGTAACCAGATAAGGCTCTGGGTAGCCGTTAAGGAGCCCCCCAGCTTTGCAAACCCACAGGTTGGTGCTTCTCCCTCTGCTAATTGTATGTATAGACTTGGTCAGATAGCTAGAAGCCTAGAGTCTGTTGATTTGTGTTATTTTCTCTGTATGCATTTTTCTGCTATAATTTGTATTTTCTCTGAAGTTCAGGGTGCTGACTTTTCCCCCTGAAATAAGTAAATTATGTATATATATTTATATGCAATTAAAGTAAGATTGTTGACCCCTTTAAAGTTGCTTTCCTTTAGTAAAGCAGATCAAAGAATCAATGCTAACAGCCATCCTGGGTATGCTAGGGTGCTTGCTGTTACAGAAGACTGGAAAGATAGGAAGGGGTCAGATTACAAAGGGCTCTGAATGTCAAGCAAAGTATCTAATATTTGATCTGGAGGTCATAGGGAGTTTATTGAGTTGGGGGATGACATTGTCTAACTTGTGATTTAATGAAAATTATTTTGGTAGTGGAACAGAGGATGGATTAAAGTGGGAAGAGGCTTGAGGCAGAGAGACTTAACCAGAAGGGTTTTGTAATAGTCTGGGGAAAAGGTGTTAAGAGGTTAGGCTGCACCAGGATGGTAGCTGTATGCATAGAGAGAAGAGGACACATAGGAGGAATATTGTGAATGTAGAAATGACAAGATTTAGCAACAGGTTAGATACTAGGGGTTAGTGTGAGGGGTCAATGATGATTGTTAGCTTGAGTAACTGGGAGGATGGTGTACACTTTATAGTGACAGGGAAGTTTGTCCTTCATTGTCGAAGAGGACCAATGACATCATTAAGGGTGATGTCTTGACTTTTAAGTAAATTGGATTTAAGTGTATCCTGAAGAGGCTCACTCTCTCCTCCACTCATTGAAGTCCAGTGGCACGACAAAAGTCTAGATTGCTGGTGATGGCTTGGCCCATGGGCGCTGATGACATCCCTGAGGGATATAAAGGGAGAAGAGAGGAGGGTTTTGGATATAGCTTTGAGTAACACCCTCAGTTAGTAGGCATGACTTGCTTGAAGATCCAGCAAGGAAGACAGAAGGAGCAGTCCAACAGGTAGGAGGAGAACCAGAACAGGGCAATGTCATGAAAACCCAGAGAGGAGGGAGTATCCAGGCAGAAAAGTTAGCCCTTAATAAATGCTTATTGCCTGACTAATTCCTATTTTCCTTCTAGTTTCCTATTCCCTGCCCTTTTTTGTTCTAGTCCAAGGAAGAAGGAATGTATCAGGACAGAATCTAATTTTATTTTACCTTTATTAAAGAAACTACCAGCTTAGTAGAAAGAGCTCCAGATTAAGAGATGAAGGACTTGAATTCAAGTTCTAAACTCTGTAAGCTAGAACAAGTTGCTTAAGCATCTGTGGGTTTTAGTTTCCTCATGTGTAAAATGGGGATAATAACACACCCATCACAGGGCTGTTCTCTTGGAAACTGCTTTGTAATACAAGAAGCATCAATGGTGCCATTTTTTTCTGCTTTGCAAACTTTAAAGGGCTACATAGATGAGATCTGTTATTATTAATATACCTTCTGTTCTCTATTAGGAGTCGGGATCTTGTACACTGTTTTGCTTTGGGCTCTCCTAGGTTTGGCTCCTGCGTCGATTCTTACTGATGAAGGACGGGCTGGCACTCTAGCTGGCTGGGACATTGCTCTAGCTAGAGGGCTCTCTCAGCCATGGGTGGAGCTGGAACATAGATGTGCCAGCAATTCCTCATCCTTTTGGACCACAATCCTTTGACTTCCTGCCCCTTGGTGCATGCCAGTTACACTTATTAAAGGATAGCCTTTCATTTGGGGCCAGATGTAGGTCTGCCCCACCCATCCACAAAATGAAGTTCAAAGTCAAGTGTGTTTCTCTTAAGCAAGGCATCTACTCCTTTGCGCTGCTATAATCATTTGTGTACATGAGGAGGACGTTGTATCATGGGTTGGGAAGCAGGGCCACAGTTTCTTTTCCACTTGGATTTATAGCTAACACTTACGAGAATGGAGTTCTTGGGAAAGTCACTTACATTTTCTGATTCTCAATTCACTGATACATCAAATAAAAGGGTTTGACTTTAGGGTCTCTAATAGCCCTTATGTTAAAAATACCTTTTCTATCAGCTTCCCATTGGGAAGGAGCCTGACAATGCTTAGGGTGCAATATCTGAATGAAATAACTACTATTACCTTTCAGGCAGCCTGAAAACAAAGTTTCCATCCTAATCAATTCCTTAGTCTCTTTAGCTCACCTATTGCCAAAAAATCTAGAAGTCCTGGGGTGGCTAGGTGTCAAAGTGAGTGGAGCACCGGCCCTGGAGTCAGAAGGACCTGAGTTCAAATCCGGCCTCAGACACTTAACACACACACACACACAAAACTAGCTGTGTGACCTTGGGCAAGTCACTTAACCCCAATTGCCCTCCCAAAAAAAGCAAAAAAAAAAAAAGATCTAGAAGTCCTTCACAAAAAATGAAGCCACTCAGTCACTACCATCTCAAATTTCATAGTAGAATCACATACTCTCAGAGTTGGAAATAATCATATAGGATTATAGGATCACACTTTTAGGGCCCTTTAGGAAAAGACCTTTGAGACCTAGTCCTACCCTGTCATTTTAGAGACAGAGAATTGCCCAGGGTCAGACATGTGGTCTAGTCGAGGAACTAGGGTTCAAAGAGGACCATATTCATGCATCTGGCTGAAAATGCCACTTGAATACAAATCTCCATCTATATGTAAATATATGTATTATCACATCTATTTTAGAGAAAGTTCTGATGGGAATAATTAAGGTCCAGAGAAGCTAAAGGACTTGGTCTGGGACCCCTGAAAAGCTACTAGCCAAGGTCAGAATTCAAGTTTAAAATTCTTAACTGTTGCTTCATTCTGATATCTTCATTACTATTGCCCCTCCTTAATGTGTGATTTTTTTTTTCTGGCAAGAATTCTTCAGAATAGTTACACTCAGTTGAGCATTAGTGCATTTTGTGGAATGCAAGTGTGTTGTTATATGTCTGATTGCGTGGGCATCACTTTTATCTGGATTGCCATGGCTACCCGAGCTTTCTTTTCACTGGTGTTTATATACCCTGAGAGGTGAGAGTTCAAGCAAATCTATTCCTGGCTAATGCTTTATGTACATTCCATTTCTGCTTCTTGGGGTTCCATTCCTAATCAGATTCACAATCTGGAAACTCAGATACCTTCTACCACAGCTGGCAGTTATGGGAAGGAGCAGATCAGGGCTTTGGGTTGTGAGACAGCTGAAATAACACACATCAAACAAATCCAACAAATATGTCAGGGACTGCAGGTTCTTCAAGGAATTGTTCTCCCATGAAAGAAAATATGAGTTGCTGTTTGTGGTGAATTCGTGCCAAAGATGTCTACAGTACAAAGTGATATTCTTAGCATAGCTCTGGGCCCTATACCCTCAGAGTCATGTCACTTGCCCAAAGTGGGCAGAAAACTGAACACCTCAGGAAGATCCAGGCAGTAATGAGCAGGGCAAATATGAGTCCACTAAATGCTGTTGCTTCAACCGTTGGGCAGGTTCTGAATAGCCTTCTGTATCTAAGATGAAAGAAGTATTCTACTTTTAACCAACCGGGGGCATTCTGCCCACCTACCTCACCGTTGTCTCTTATAAGAGTGCCAGTGATGGCAATCTCATGTTTACCTTGGTGGATGTGCCCCACCCAGTGCTGTGGGGACATGCTGAGAGATTGCCAGTAGTCCAATGATTCTCAGAAAGTAGCTACCTCTCTCTCCTGGTGCAGCCCTTTTGTGGCTGGCAACTGTTTGCTTTCTTAGGCTGAGGCTGTGTGGTCAGGGTGGATTTGTCCAATTATAATCTTGGTTCAAGCACCTCCCCATCCCTGCCCCTCCCTACAATCTACTGGGAAATCTCTACCTTCCCCCACCCCTCAGTCAACTGTCTTTCAGTGAGCCTTAGGCATGTGAACATGGCATAATAAAGTTGACCACAAGCATATATAGTTTCTTTACTCATGACCAAAAAGTAAAAGGAAAACAATTAAAATATTTAGAACTACTCCAAGGGCTACTTGCTCTCAGCCTCTTCCCAACCTAAGCATTGCTTAACTAGTCTATTCTGGTTCCTAAATTCAGTCAAAGTGCCTACACTTGGTTGCTCCCACCAGGAGCTGTAAATCACCCCAAATGTTTGTAACATTTACAGCTACCAGGGTTTTTTGGGCCCAGATCTTTTGCAATCCCATGCCCTCTGATTTCTGCTCTGGTTGATCCTTGGCACATCTCCTCACCTACTGGCCCTGTCTGGGGCTCTGTTTGTAGACACTTCGGTATGTGTTTTTAAACATGGCCTATGTGTTGATTTGTTTTGCTTGACTCTATTTGTTACAAAGGATTGCTTCTATTAGGGAATGGAGGGCAGTATTAGTTAGTGGGAAATGACAGATTTCCCCCCCCCCCAAAAAAAAAGAAAAAAGAAAATGGCGTCAATAAAATATTTGAAAAATATACGAAACAAACCAAGAAGTTCAGAAGTGGAAATAAACAGGGCAATTTTGTTACTCTTGTTAAATTGAAATATTCTTTTATAAAACAAAAGGTACAGAAGTGCATGGTTTTATTTACAGTCCCCTTATTGATCTCCTTCATACATTAGTATGATGGTATTTGCTTGTGATTAAGTTA
Organism: Petaurus breviceps papuanus; assembly: GCF_028583685.1. Lineage (NCBI taxonomy): Eukaryota > Metazoa > Chordata > Mammalia > Diprotodontia > Petauridae > Petaurus > Petaurus breviceps. The sequence continues at coordinate 3,604,208 of NW_027186540.1, read as the reverse complement.
AAAATTTTTTTAATTGAAAAAAGAAAAAGGTAAGAATTTTTAAAAATTCTGTGCATTTTTCATTAGAAAATTCTTACATAAAGCTATGTAACACAGGCAATGGGTCACTATATGGTCACTACTGTATATATTGAATTACCTAGGAAATTTTGCAGTCAGGCTCTTAGTTTTACCTCCCCCTTCAAAGTAAGGATTACCAGAGGCATAATGGCCTATAGCACTGTACAGGAAAAATGAAGCAATGTCTCAGACACTGATAAGGGTGGATTTCTTTCTATTTATTGGGGCACCAGTATCACTTCTTGCAATCTGCTGAAGTGTAAGCAGAAATTGCTGGGGAGGGGTTACTGAGCAAAGGAGAAGCAATGTCTGATCTGTCTCTCCTTAAATCTGAAAGCTGGCAAAAGTAGTAGGAATCGCAGTATGTTGAGTTGTTCATATATCATTGTTTTAATAAAGTGAGGGATTAGACCTGGGATTTCTATAGTATATGGAACCTTGCGATGAGGAAACTCACTTTACCAGGCAGACCCCTTCTCTGTGTTAGAGATTTGCCTAAGGCACTAAGAAATTAAGAGACTGGGGGGCAGCTAGGTGGTGGAGTGAATAGAGTACTGGCCCTGGAGTCAGGAGGACCTGAGTTCACATCCAGCCTCAGACACTAGACACAAAAACTAGCTGTGTGACCTGGGGCAAGTCACTTACCCCAATTGCCCTCCAAAAAGCAAAAAAAAAATTGTTTATATTATGTGCCAAATTAAGGAGCTGTTATTTCATTCAGCTAAGTGATGCAGCAAGTAGATTGAGAGACCTAGAGTCAGGAAGATCTAAATTTAAATCCTGCCTAAGACACATGCTAGCTGTGTGACCGTGGGTAAATCATTTAACCACTCTGAGCCTCAGTGTCCTTACCTGCAAAATGGGGACATAGCACCCACCTCACAGGATTGTTGGGAAGAACAAGAGATAATATATGTAAAGCACTTTTTAAGTGATAGCAATTATTATTGGGGAATTCCACCCAAGTAAATGGCCAACCAACTAATTATTGACTTATTTGAAGTGTACAAAATAATATCTTTTTAACAACAGTTTCTTCTTATTGTTCCGGCATTCAGTGGTGTTCAACTCTTTGTAACCCCACGGACTATAGCACACCAGGCTCTTTTATCCTGCGTTATCTCTTGAAGACTGTCCAAGTTCATGCTTGTTGTTTCTGTGACACTCTCCATCTCATCCTCTGCCATCCCCTTTTACTTTTACCTTCAATCTTTTTAACATTAGGTCTTTCCCAAGGAGTCCTGAGTTCTATTTCTCATTATGTGGCCAAAGTATTTAAACTTCAGCTTCAGTATTTGACCTTCCGGTGAATAGTCTGAATTGATTTCTTTAACTATTGACTGATTTGATCTCCTTGCTTTCCAAAGGACTCTGAAAAACTTGTCCAGCACCATAATTTGAAAGCATAGATTCTCCCTTATAGTCCAACTCTCACAGTCATATGTTGCTGCCAGAAAAACCACTGTTTTGACTGTATGGATCTTTGTTGGCAAGGTGATGTCTCTGCTTTTTAGTATGCTGACCAGAGTTGCTTTCCTTTCAAGCAGCAAGCATCTTTTGATTTCATGGCTGCAGTCACTAAAATGATCTTTGAGCCCAAGAATATTAAATCTGACACCACTTCCATTTCTTCTCCCTCTTTTTGTCAGGAAGTGATGGGACCAGTTGCCAAGATCTTAAGGTTTTCTTTGAAGTTAGGTTTACTTCAAGCCAACTTTCATACTCTCCTCTTTCACCTCCATCAAGAAACTTCTTAATTCCTCGTAATTTAATCACAATAGCACACATAAAATAGTTAATACCAACCTATTCTCCAGATGACAAAAGAGACTTTGAATGGCTGACATGCCATGTAGCTAGTCCAGTCATCAACCTAAATCTATTTCCAACCCCACCATTTTTTCTCACTATATCACAGTGCTTCTCATTTGGTAAAAAGCAAGCTTCTTGCAATTTCACTGATTCAGATTCAGGTACACTGACTCTGGTGTTAGAAGATCTGAGTTCAAATTTTTTTTTTTGCTTTTTGGAGGGGGGAAGGCAAGGCAATTGGGGTTAAGTGACTTGCCCAAGGTCACATGGCTAGTAAGTGTTAGGGGTCTGAGGCTGGAGCTGAACTCATGTCTTCCTGATTCCAGGGCTGGTGCTCTATTCACTGCACCACCTAGCCACCCCTCTGAGTTCAAATATTACCTGTGACACCTATGTGACCTTGAGTAAGTCACATTATTTCCAAGCCTCAGTTTCCTCATCTGTAAAAAAGGGGATTGGATTAAAGGGCCTCTGAAGACCCTTCCAACTCTATTTCTAAAATCCTTTGCCCTCCCTCTCCTCATCAAACACACATAAGTATTAAAGTAATGATATACAATAGAAAAAGCCTCACACAAATGTTTTCCCTGTCCCTTTAAGTAGTTCAACATCAGTCATAATAGGACTCTCCTATAATGCATTACAAATTCTTGGCAAAAGCAAGTGAGGGAAGATCACGTTGATATGCAGTCTCCCATTTTACAGTGTTGTGCTCACAACAAATCTGTCACATAGACAAAACAAATATTCCTATTTCCATGATATAGATACATCCTAAATTGCTTTTGAATCAAACCCCAGATTTTACCCTAGGAGAGGGACTAAACTTGTGGTTTCATTGGTATTGGAATTCCCAGGTGTGGGAACTACCTCTACCAATGAAAGTTGGACATACTCTCTTCAACTTGTAGTCTTAGTTGTCTAGACCACTGAGGGGAGAAACAACTTTTCCAGACAGTATGTGACAGAGGGAGGGTCTTGAACCTAGTCCTTCCTGGTTTCTTTTTTTTAAATTTACATTTATTTATTTGCTTTTAGTTTACAACATTCAGTTCCACAATCCCTTGAGTTTCAAAATTTCTCCCCCTTCTTCTCCTGCCCCCTCTCCCCCATGGCAGCATGCAATCAAATATAGGTTCTACAAATACCTTCACATAGAACATTAGTCATGTTGTAAAGAAGGATTATAACCAATGGGGTGAACAATGAGAAAGAAGGGACAAAATAAAACAAAACAAATCACAAACGAGAGAGCGCAAACAGTTTTCTTCCATCCGCATTCAGACTCTGCAGTTCTCTCTCTGGATGTGGACAGCCCTTGCCATCATGAGGCTTTTGTAGTTGTCTTCTTACCTCGTATTGCTGAGAGGAGCCCAGTCCATCACAGTTAGTTATCACACATACAACATGTCTGTAATGGTGTACAAAGTTCTCCTAGCTCACAAAATAAAGTCAGATCTAAATAACTGGAAAAACACTGGTTGCTCGTGGTTAGGTCAAGCTAATATAATAAAAATGACAATTTTACCTAAATTAATTTACATATTCAGTGCCATACCAATCAATCTACCAAAAAATTATTTTATAGAGCTAGAAAAAATAATAACAAAATTTATCTGGAAGAGGAAAAGGTCCAGAATATCAAGGGAATTAATGAAAAGAAATGCTAGGGAAGGTGGCCTAACCATACCAGATTTTAATCTGTATTATAAAGCAGTAGTCATCAAAACTACTGGCCTTCCTATTTTCTGGGCCAACTTTTTACCCACTCTGGGACGGCTAGGTAGCAAAGTGGATACAGTACCAGGCCTGAAGTTAGGAAGACCTATGTTCCTGGGTTCAAATCTGGCCGTAAACACTAACTAGCTGTGTGACCCTGGGCAAGTCACTTTACCTGTTTGCCTCAGTTTCCTCATCTGTCAAATGTGCTGGAGAAGGAAAGGGCAAACCACTCTAGTATCTTTGCCAAGAAAACCTGAAATGGGATCACAAAGAGTTGGATACAACTGAAATGACTGAACACTGATTCTACCACATGCCTCTCTATCTCTCTAGAAATTCCTTCCCTCCCTCCCCCTTTGGATATTATCTTCCTCACCCTACAGTTTCCCAAACTCGTTCTTATCATTTACTAATACCTGATGGCTTCCATGAGTTGGCAAAATCAGGTTTTCTTCCTCTGATCTTTACATACTAAAGGGACATTGGGACATCATCAGATATTTGATATCAATCAACAAGCATTTAGTAACTATACCATGTACCAGGCACTGTGCAAAATACTGTGGATATGACAAAAATAAAACAAGGAGCTTAAATTCCAATAAGAAAAACAATAGGGCGGCTAGGTGGCGCAGTGAATAGAGCACTGGCCCTGGAGTTAGGAGGACCTGAGTTCAAATCTGACCTCAGACACTTAACACAGAAACTAGCCATGTGACCTTGGGCAAGTCACTTAACCCCAATTGCCCTCCAAAAAGCAAAAAAAAAAAAAAAAAAAAAAAAAGCAACATACTCAAATATAAGCATATGCAAAATAGTACAAATAATAGACACAATTATAGAGATAATAATGATAATCGTGCTTAAGATGCAGAGCTATCAGAGTCTTCCAAAAAAGCACAACAATTTTCCTGATTCTTTTTTAAATTTCATAGTCAGGATTCCTCCTCTCAGGAAGTATAATTAAATAAATATATTTAATATTAATAATAAAAATATTTAATCGAATATGATTAATCAGATATATTTAATAATTAAATCAATATATTTAATACTGTATTCTTAATTCAGAAAACACAATGTACCTTTATAAGTATCTCTTCTATGTAGGGCACTGTGCTAGGCACTAGGGCGGCACAAAATTCATCGTCTCTGCTTTCAAGAAACTTAACAGTGCAGAAGACCATAAAGAGGAAGGCTAGAATTTAGCAGATGGAGATAAAGGAAAAAGAGTACCTCATGCCTAGGGAATGGCATGAGCAAAGTTGTAGAGGCAGGAAAGCACTGGTTATGTTTTCATGTTCCTGGAGTGATGACTAGGTAGAAGGAACTAATTGTGTCGAAGAAACTAATATGAGATGATTTAGGCAGACGATGAAAATTGGAACTGGATTATAGAAAGTCCTTAATACTAAAATAAATATTTTATGTTTAGGTACTGGGAAACAGGCAGTGTGATGTAATGATGTAGTGGTCTAGCCTTGGAATCAAGAAGACCTGGGTTCTAAGTCTTGTCTCTGACACTTACTAGCTATGTGGCCCTGGCCAAGTCACTAAATGTCTCAGTGTTCCCAGGCTACTTCTCTAAGATTATAAATTGAAAAACAATGAACAAAGAACGAAAATCCCTTTAAGACAGATTCTTGCAACCCCTCCAAAATATGGAGCTATGAAAGGTTTTTGAGCAAGAGAGTGATGTGGGCAGGGTGACATAGTTATGCTAGGGAGGGCTGATCTGGCAGAAGTTTGTGAAGTAGTTAGGAAGAGCAGGAGTCCATTGTGGGAGTTTCATGAGGAATAATGAAGTTTTAGACTAGCATGGTTGAGATCAAAATGGTAATAGTTCACATTTGCATAGTTATTAGTACTTTAAGGTTTGCAAAGCATTTTACAGATATTTTCTCAATTGATTCTCATGACAACCATGGGTTGTAGGTGTCATTATTATCCCCATTTTGCAGACAGAAACTAAGGATGAGGGAGGTTAAGTGACTTGCCCATGGTGACACAGATTGTAAGTATCTGAAGGGGGATTTGAACTCATTTCTTCCTGGCTCCAGGTCCAGCACTTTATCAGCTTTACCACTTGGCTCCTTCTAGCAAGGAGGAAAGAGATAGAAGTACAATTGGCAAGGCATAGAAACTGATTAGATCAGATGGACTGAGAGGAAGGAGACCAAAATAACTCTAAGCTTTCAAGGCTGAGTGAGTTGGAGAGTAATTGGTACCACAATAGACATGGGAAGGTGCTAACCTTCTATGCCAGGGATTCTTAACTTTTTGTGTGTGTCAAAGACCCTGTCACGGCACTTTATGATGAAGCCTATGAACCCCTTGTCAGAATAATGTTTTTAAATGCATCAAATAAAATACATAGGATTATAGTAGCAACCAATTCTATTGAAATAAAGATTATTTTTTCCATCCAAGTTCATGAACCTCCTGAAATTCATCTACAGAAGCCTTGAGAGTTCATGGACCCCTTCCCCCAGAATGCTTGTGAGTCTGTGGTCACCACCACCCCCCCTCGCCACAACGGAACCCTTGGGGGTCCATAAACCCCTCCCCTGAGGATTTTGGGAGTTCATGGACCCCTTCCCCCAAGAGCCACTGTATTCGAGCTTTGTCATTTCACATTATGTATCTTAGCTTTACAATTTCTTTGCTTATTTTGCAAGGCTCATGTACCTTGGGGCTGACAGGGCCCTGACATTAATACCCATGTCCAAGAACTGTTTAGATTGGATAGCTGTGAGTCTTTCCTTCTGTTAAGGGATTTGTCTTTGATTTTCCAATTCTTCTTCCTGGCTCAGGAAAAAGGGAGCTTGAAATTCTTGAGGGGAATGAAATATGACCTTCCTCTTTGAGGGCTACATACCATATTAGAATTCAGTAAGTGATACCAGAGAGGCAGGCTTGGTATGAAAACTTGGAACAGCTCACCTTACCCCACCTTTCCTTCCCTTCCTGACTCTGCAAAGCCTGCTTATTCTATCTACTAAATGAACTGACCAGAGGATGTTGCTACTCAGCCTCTCACTCTTCTGGCTTTAGGAACCTTCTACCACGTCATTCGTAGCCTTTCTAAAACATCTGTCATCCTCCCCATGAATGCCGCAGAGACTAGTGGCAGAGGAAAGTTTAGAATCCAAGACTCTGCTTCATTCCTGATATGCTGCTCTCAATTATGAATTCTTTTGGAAGAGCATGAGCTCAAAATGACAACTGATAGGTATGGCTTTGTGAAATATAGGGCCACTGACCATCAAAATCACAGGCTTCCGTAACAATGGGAGGGCTCTGAATATGTAGGCTAGAGAGGATTCTAGAACTATCAGAGATCCTGCAAGGTAGCTAATCTTAACACCTATCTCAAGCATACTTAATGGGGGTCTTGTACACGCCCAGGGTGCCTCACATGATGTCTCCATGTGGATCAAGACAGAGAAGAAGATGGCTTATTTCAACGCAGAAGATGCCAAGGAACTGGTTTTGGGAGAACGATGATGTAAGGGAAATGCTTTGGAGACAGAGAGACTGTGGTGCATTGATAGAGATTCTGTAACTAGTTCTGGTTGGCTAATGTTTAAGGGAGGCTCTTTGACTGCATTCAGAGGTGAAAAGCCTATTAGTTTTAACTATGGCCCCTTGACTGGCTACTCTTAGCCTATGAACTTGTATATTCAAAAGGTCCAGAGGATTCTGTGGCATCCCATTGTCCCAGTGTCCAGTTCTGAAGCCAGCCTAACATGGATTCTCTGAGGAACAAGGCATAATCTTTGGGAGGGCCCTTTGGGCCCCAGTCCATTGGAAAGACTTACCTGTCATCTCTCTACATGAACCTGGTGTGTTGATGTTCTATAGAAACTGAGCTAAGTTTTAAGCCAACTCCCCCAGAGACCAAGGTGGTGTAGGGGAGAATATGCTCCCAAGGAGTTGGTGGTGGTAGGGAAATATTTGTCTATTTGTTTCGTTATATAAATGAAGTAAATATTGTACACAATTACAGACACAACGTATGTGTGATGACCAACTTTGATAGACTGGACTCTTCTCAGCAATGCAGGGCTATAAGACAACTCCAAAAGAATCATGATGGAGAGATGTTTACATTCAGAGAAAGAACTAGAAAGAACAGAGTTTGAATGCAGATTGAAGCAAACTACCTGCTCTCTTTCTTTTTCTTGTTTGGTTTTGTTTCTTCTTTCCCATTGTTCATTCCATCTGATACAATCCTTCTTTATAATCTGACTAATGTCTAATGTGAAAGTATTTGCAGATCCTATACTTGGTAGTATGCTGCCATGGTGGGGGAGGAGGAGGACGAGAGGGAAGGGGAGAAAATTTGGAACTCAAGAGATTGTGGAACTGAATTTTGTAAACTAAAAGTAAACAAATTAATAAAGACAAAAAAAATAAATAATGTAAATATCCTCTTGTAAAAGCCAATCAATGTTGAGGTTAAATTGAACTGAGGTGCTGGCCTCCTAACAATGAGGGCAAAGTAGTTTGTGAGGGCTCAAGCCAATAGGAGAAGAGAAAAGAGATGCCCTGGTCACCTTAGAGTATCCTAAAACCCTGAATAGGTGATGTAGTAGCCTATCCATGATGGAGTGGAGACAGAAAATGCTATACTACATGCCAGCTCATCTTATAACATCTTCAATAGATGTTTGATGATCCAATCTTTGACTCAGCACCCTTAGTCCTCTGAATTTCTTCTTAAATCTGGCAGCAACAATTTGCAATTAAGAAAGTGATTCTGTGATAGTTCTACTAAATGATAATGAGGCTCCCTTATCCCAAATCATTATATGTGTAGGCCATCTAATGTGTGTCATTAGATGTGTGCCATCTAATCTGAGAAGAAGCCTTTGAATGTAATTGAGTTACAGAAATGCTCTTGTTTTAGGCTAATGTTATAGTAGCAAACACACTGGACTTGGAGCCAAAAATTCTTGCTCTGCTGCTTTTGACTTTTGTAGCTTTGGCAATGTAATGGGAGAATGCAGAAAGCTACTTGCCAGCTGGCCATGTGTGGTGGCTCAACAGTAAAAGGACTTGGTGTTTTGGTATGATGCATCAGACCTATGTGGTTCCCTATTTCTCTCTCCCCATAACATGAGCAGGAGCATGGAACGCCATGCCAGTTAAAAGGAGAGTCAGATTCTCTCTTTCTTTCTTCCTTTGATTCATTAGGAAATGTGGCAAGTGGTTTTCCAGTAGGTGAGGGGGGGGGGGGAGGTTTTTTTTTCCCCCCCCCAGCAACACTGGTTGACTGCTCATACATGATAGAGCAGGAGGGTTCAACTAGGTGAGTTTAAGCCTGGGCTTTGGGCTTCTTTTTCTGCTTTTAATATATATATTAAATATATATGTAAATATATATTTTGATATGTATTATATATATTAAATATATATATATTCCTTCGCTGATCATAGGTGACTTGAAGACTGATCTCAGGAGGGATGTGCCCAGGCTTGGAGCTGACTTTGTTAGTTCAAGAGGACAGAAAACCTCAGGTTCACTTGTCAGAGTTGATTGACAGTTTGGGTATTTTCTGCATAAGAGAAGTTAACACCTTATAGGGGGAAGAGCTCAACCACTGGCCTGGCTTATCAGAAGACATGACCTTGAGGGAATTGTTTAGACAGTGCAGAGCTGAGGTGAAATGTGAAAGGCTGATCTGGTAGTGCTACAAAATTTATTACATCTTGATTGTTTGAAGTTTTCAAACTCCAGGAAGAATATAACAATAGTTCTAAGTTACTATATCCTGTTTTAAGTCTTTTTTTTTTTTTTGGACAATGTATGCTTATGGGTCTTATGTATTTTAAGTATTTCTTTTGTGCAGAGGAAAAAAATAGCTGTCACCTCCCTGATTAATATTGTACATTGAAGACATTTCTATTAGAGAAGACCCTAGTCATGAGTCCAAACCTAAGCTTCAAGTAATTTTTTCATGATATGCTGAGTTAGAGGAGTAAAGAACCAAAGAGTGTGAGAGAAGGTGCCTAACCACTGTCATTAGAGGCTAGGCTTCCTCAGTAACAAACCTAGGAATCAAAACTGAGGTGGCCTCTTTAGTGGAAAAGGCATAACAACCAAGTCTTTTGTGCCTAGAAGCAAATATAATTGTTAAGCCTACATTATGCTACATACCTCACAGGGTTCCTATAAGGACTAAATGAGATAATGTTTATGAAAATGATTTGTGAACTGTGAAGTGCTATGTAAATATGTTATTATTTTTATTATGAGAAATAATGATGTAGAGAGGGGAGGTTTATAAACACTAAAGTGCTGTGTGAATGTAAGTTGTTATTGTTTTTATTACTATTATTATTATGAAAAAGTAATGATCTAGAGAAGAGTTTTCTCTAGTTCTAGTGGGAAGTTAGTCCTTTAAGTGCTACTGGTGGTGGTGGTGAAGACACACTGAAAGCTTCTTGGCTTTCTGGATTGTAGTCCAGAAGAGATGAGATCAAAAGAGAATAGACTCCCCACCCCCCCCAAGAGAACCTCGGATTTGCTGCTTGAGTTTGGAAGGCTAGTTCAGAGAGTTGGGTAGGGTCTGTGAGCTCAACAATTGTCATGAACTGAGTGTAAGAGACAATGGCCAAGTTGGGGATTTAGATGGTTACAAGAAGAGCAGATTTAACCTGAAGTCAAGAGGGTATCCCTGAAGCCCAAACATAAAAAAGACCTTGATTCTCAACGAATCTCATAAAGGAATTAATTTATTGTTGAACTAGGGAGTGAAAATATTATGAAAGGATGGTGACTTTGAGTTTAAGGCTAAAGAAGAATTAGAAAATGGAAAGGAAAAGAAAAGAAAGCCAGGAACAACCTATTTCATGTTTTAAACTTGTGCCAAACTAACTAAGCAATGTGGGTTTGCTCAGTGGTTATTTTCTAATAACCTGTATCTCATCTGAAGTGTACATAAATCTGTTCCAAAACTTCTTGGCATTGCAGCAAAATAATGTTCACCCTTCAAATTTACTGACCGTATATTTTGAAGTAAAAGATACTAGACTATGTACAAGGACCATGATCTTTGTAGGGAATATTACTTCTTTTTTCAGTCCTTTAAGATGGTGGTAGCAGAAAGTTACTTGGAAGATGGGAGAAAGCACAAAGGTGCGTAGTAATTAAGAATCAGCTGGACAGATTGTTTTACATGACAGTAATAGAATGTTGTTGCATTGTAACAGAGAACAAATATGAAGAATACCAAGAAACTTGGCAAGAACTGTATATACTGGTGCAAAGCGAAATAAGTAGAACCAAAAGAACATTAGCATTGAGTGTTAGTAATATTTAATGGAATAACATTAACATGAAGGAAAATGACAATGAAGGACTTCAGATTTTTATGAATAGAATGGTTTGAGAAGACTTATGGTAAAATGTGATTCCCTTACCTCTTAACAGTATGGCCTACAGGCGTAGAATCAAAGCATACAATGTCAGACATGGCTAATATAGTTTATTTAACTTAATGGCACTTCTTTATTGGAAGGAAGGATTCTTTTTAGGGGAGGAGGGATTGTGACAGTGTTATGAAAAAAAGAGCATCAATAAAACATTATAAATAAATAAATATAAAGGGGAAGAAGTCCCAGTGTCCTTGACTAGTTTGTTAAATTTCACAATCAACTTGATGAGATTGTAGATGGTGAGCTTTCTTTGGAGGTACCTAGGAAACATCTTCCCCAAAGACAGTATAGCCATGGCTTACTAATAGGGCTCAGAAATTCAGCCTGGTTCCCAGTGTTAGACCAGCGCCTCAGATAGGCTGGCTAGTCCTCACACAGAATTCCTGATGGGTTTTCGGGAGCTAGTGCTGCCTCCAAAAAAATTTGCTCCAGAGGATTCGGGAAGACTCTTGTCAGCTGAGCTGCCCCTATTCATGGTCTACAAAGAAGTGCTGAAAGATCAGCTGGGTACTTCTTACATTTCCTTTTTGCTTTCTCTTGTTCAGAGCATAGACCAGAATACTGCAGAATATCCCTGATGGAAGAAAATCTGTGTTCTTGCAGTCTCCTCTCCCTAGAAACCCGAAAATATCTTGTCACTGGGGCAGAGGTGCAGGAGTTGTATTTGCTTGCAAGTTGCATAAATTAAGTGCTCCTAAGGGTGGACTTTCCCAACTTCTTGTGAATCACAACTAGCCAATCATCTTGGTGGGGACCCTAGTCACTGGCAGCAAATTAACCATTTGTGTCCTCTCAGTAAGGGACCAGTGGCTATGACCACACTCTCCATGGAAAGGTAGCCCTCAGATGTTTATCAACGGTCTCACATCCTGAAATCTAATTTTTTTGACCCAGGAACTCATCAAATAAGTTAGAGACTCTCCTGATCTATCCTACTTTACATGAATGAATGAACGAATGAATGAACGGACAAATAAACAATAAAGTTATCTAGGAAAACCAGTGGTGAGAACCTGATTGTGTGTGTAGGGGGAGGTGTCCTTTTGTTTAGGTCCCACTGGTTTTGTCCCAGAATAGCCTACTACCCAAACTGGACTCAGGACCACTCTTCAGCATCCTCTCGTGATCCACAGCCTGGGTATTTATTTCTTCGGTGAGCACCCTAACAAAACATGTGCTTTTGGCCCCCAAATAAAACAGGCTTTTACAAGAGGTGGGATTGTACTTTCCCTCCCCCACAGACCAGTCACAGTCAGTTGCTCACACCTGAAACAGATCTTCCCACTGTGTTAGGAACTGTACAACTCAATACCCATCTCTAGATCCAGATGGTTCCCTTCTACTGTGAGGTATAGGAGTTGTTTTCTGATCACAAGAAGCATCTGTGATTATGAGTGAAGACAGAAATTCTTATTCTCTTTGACAGAAAGTTGTGTGTGTTTGCCAAATAATGACCCTCCTCCATGCCGTACTCACTCTTCTGAGGAAACAATAGCACTTGGCACTTGACTCCCATTGCTTTTCATCATGCTCATATATACCGCTGCCCTTTTCCCTTTCCTCCCCAGCCTTGCTCCCAATCCATCTGTGGTACTAGAAATTATGCACCAGTTTGAAGACTGTAGAATGGAAACTGATGCTCATTTACAATGCCTTTGGATGACCTAAGACAATACTTATGGGCAGCTAGTTGGCACGGTGGATAGAGCACGGGTTTTAGAATCAGAAAGACTCCGCTTCATGGGTTCAAATCAGCTTCAGATTGTGTGACTGGCTATGTGACCCTGAGCAAGTCAGCTGGAGAAGGAAATGGCAAACCACTCCTGCATCTTTGCCAAGAAAACTCCAAATGGGGCCACAGAGAGTCCAACATGACTGAAACGACTCAAAAACAGCAAGAACATACTTATTGCAGTTTGGAGACAAAAAACAGGAAGTCCCTTCTACGAATGTAGAAAACAATACTGTAGTAGTCTCAAGATAACTGCCAAAGAGGGACAGGGAAAGTGAACACCTACACAGATAATACTGTATTGAGGGTATGGCAGTGTGCCCATTAATCAGTCAAAGAGCATTTATTAAAGACCTGCTATGTGCTAGATGTTGATACAGCAATGAATAAAATAAACCTTACTTTCACAGACCTTACATTCTAACATAGGTTAATTTTGTGAGTAGGGAGGGAGGAGACATTCTGGAGGTGGGGGCTTTACAAAAAAAATTGTAAGCGTGAAACTTTTGCTTGTGGGATACCCATGGTAAAGAAAAATCTGGTCAATGGGAAGTGTCACATTTCTCTTGGCTCGATCCCTCACCTAGAAACTTGGGAAAATACCATGGAATTCAATATTAATAGCTTCAAGGTGGAACTAACAGTTATCTAGTCCAAGCTCTTCATCTTACAGTTGAGGTAGCTTGAGTTCTGAAAAGGTGAAGTAACTTGACCAATAATAATAGTGTCAAAGTGTCCCAAAACTCAGAATGAATTGAGGCTCTGATGACGGTGGCCCAGAAGGGATGGGATGAAGTATGACCATAAATTTGCATCTTTTTTTTCTCTTTCATGGAGAATGATTTTGAGAATAAGAAAGCCAAAACAAAAGTGGTTAGCAGGGAGTAGAAACACAAGACAAGTGGGGACAGTAAGAGAAGAAAGAACTGGCTACCCTCAGGGAATTAAAATCTTCCAGATATAGTCCCTGCCCTCGTGGAGCTTACAGTCTTTCTGGGGATATAATACATAGGAATGTAAAAAAGTGTCCTACAGATTCAATAATTCAAAAAATATTCATTAGACAGTTAATATACGCAGAGAACACTGGGTTAGACACTGGTAGAAATGCAAAGTTTACCTGACGTGGTTCCTGTGCTCTTGGCATTTACAATTCAGTTTATATATATATATATATATGATTTGTGATTTCCTTAGTCTAAGTCAGTTAGATATCTCAGAGGATAGTCAAGAAGATCTGAATTCAAATCAGACACTCACTAGTTGTGTGACCCTGGGCAAGTCACTTAATGTTTGCCTTAATCCATTGGAGAAGGAAATGACAAACCACCCTCGTGTCTTTGCCAAGAAAACCCCAAATGGGGTCTCAAAGAATTGGACATGACTGAAAAATTACTGAACAATAAAATGCCTTAATAGACTTCATAAATCATCATGATTTCCTGTGAGTGTCACTTCTCTTACCCCTGCTCATACTATTAGGTTTGGTCCCCAGAGGAAGTTTCTAGGGGTGACTCTGTGGATCCATAAACTCTTAACACTGTAGCCCATGGGCTCCTACCAGTTTGCTTCCCATTAACAACTTGCCAGTAGACTCAATTTAGCCATTAGAAAAGACATTTTCTTAAATGGCATAGCAAGAACAATAGTAGCAAGGCATCTCAGCCCAAAACTTGGGTCACACTCTTCCACAAAGACATACAGAGCATGTGGGAGAGTGGTAATACACGTTTAAAGTGCAAATATTAGTGAGATAGATAAAAAGGGGCAACTCTGGAATAGCGGGGTCTCAGTGGTCTTTCCCTCTCTGGAGAATCTGCATAAGGTTCACCATGGGACATAAGTGAAGAATACATTGCTCTGTTTCTCATCTGGACTGGCTTCTTACTGGGCTTAGCTGCTCCTGGACTGGAATGGGTTGGACTGGGCAGATTGCTCAGCCGTGGGGACAGGGTAGATTTCTTGGTCTTTTGGCTTTCCATAGGGTGTATTGTTTCTGCTAGATAGGTTTATCTGCTGGACTCTCTGGTCTCATTTTTCAATGGGCAGCTTTATTCTCCATTAGGTTCTAGCCTCGGGCTTGGTTGGTTGAATTCTTTTCGGCTGGAATGCTTTTTCAATAAGGGCAGCAATCCTCAGCTAAAAATTGGCAGAACTCTTTCCTTCTTTACTCCATCAGTCAATAGAGTGCTGGGCCTGGAGTCAAGAAGCTTCCTTTTCAGCACCGGCCCCAGAGTTGGGATCGAATATATACCTGGGATTGAATCCGGGCTCAGACACTTAGCACCCACCCCAGAAATACTTGGCCGTGTAACCTTGAGCAAGTTACTTAACCCCAATTGCTTTAAAAATAAATAAAAATTAAAATAAAAAAAAGACTCCTTTTCTTGAATTCAAATCTGACCTCAGACACTTACCAGCAGTGTGACCCTGGGCAAGTCACTTAACCCTGTTTGCCTCAGTTTCTTCTTCTATAAAATGAGCTGGAGAAGGAAATGTCAAACCATTCTAGCATCATTGCCAAGAAAACCTCAAATGGGCTCATGAAGAGCCAGACAGGACTGATAAAAGTCTATAACAGGGTTTCCTTCTAGATGTTTGTCCCCTCCAGGCAAGAGTAAGGAGAAGTCTAGCCTTTCTTGTTTAACAGTTCCTCCAGATTTAGAGCCCAGCTCCCTGGTAAAAGAATCCACCCTTATTTATAGTGGCTAGCCATTTTCATTTCCCAGACTGGGGCCTAATACATGGCTGAGGACAATTTCTAGGGCAATTTCATTGTCTTGGATGGTCATTTCTTAGCAGAACTATCCAAGCCTCTGATTTCTCCTGGGTGGAAAGTTTCACTTGCTTTGAGAAGAGCCTAACCTTTACATTTCAATGTTTCAAAAACCCCTTATGACTTTCAATTTTGCAGGAAAAAAAATTCATTACTTAGTGACTTTCTGGTGATGAGCATTTCTACCTATATACTTAGATTGGTCCTTTCTATCTTTGGGCCTGCCAGAGGTCAACACCATTACCCCTTCAACTAACACTGACTTTGGGAAAACAGGCCTCTACTCTACACCAAGATGAGGCACCAGAGGACTTTAGTATAGAACATATGCAAATAAAGTATTGAGGTAAAAATACAAATAAATTTTGTATGTGATGTCAGACAAGAGAGAGAATTTTTCCTGGAGGAGGGGGATCAGAGAATACTTCAAAGAAGGGGTGGCATTTAATTTGGACTTAAAAGGATGGGTAGGATATTAATAGGGATATGTATGTGGGGAGGGAGGTGATGTGCTGTGATATGTGTGTCTGTAGGGAGAATCCAGGCATAAGAAACAGTTTAAACAAAGCCACAAAGGTGAGGAAGCCCAGTGAATTTATTAGGGACATAAAATATTAGTTTGCTTCAAATGTAAGCCTCATTGTATCATTAAGTACCACTAACTAAAATGCATTATGTTCTAAAAAACAGTGTATAAAATCTCTACTTTGCTGAATTTACTTCTATCTTCTTTGTGATCCAGAATGTGGTCAATTTTCATGCATATTCTGTGGGAGTTTGGAATAATAAAGTAAATCCTTCATTTTTCCCATCATGTTTAAATTTCTACAAGTTCTTCTTTTTTTTGCCCTTTGGATTTTCTTACCACTCTTCATTTTTCTTGAATTCTTCAAATTAATTTGAGAATATCTCTCAGGATCTCTTGTGTTATTCCTTTTCCCATCCATGCTGGACTTGTTTTAATTGCTATATAGTATTTTTTTAAATGTTTTAGGACTCTTTCACTTTGTTCATTTTATATTTTGGTAGCTTTAAAATTATCTTATGTGGTTTCTTTGCCATTTTCTTCTCTTTAGTGTTTCTATTGCTTTTGTAAAGGCAGAGGAAGAATCTGGCTTCTATCTCACTCTTCCATTTGAGCTAAGAACAGTCAATTTGATTGTATATATATAAATAGAAAGCAAAATGAGGTAAGTGTGGAAAGTTAGGGTGGTGGCAGATTGTAAAGGGCCTTCAATGCCAGGTTATTTATTGCTTACTCTGTAAGAGATAGAGAGCCATTTCAGCATTTTGAACAGAGGAATGATATGGCCAAGACCATGCATCAGGAAAATAAATGTTTCAGCAGTATGTAGCATTGCTTCTAGAGGCACATACACATAAAATGGTTTAGCAGGAATACAAGGAAGTATGTGATTAAGTGACAGGATGAATAAAGATAGCAGGTGCTTATCACAGTTCAGAGAAAGAGGTTGGAGAGGTCAATGAATGAATGAATGAAAAAGCATTTATTAAATGCTTTTTATATATTTGTATTTTTTAATTTTGTATATATTTTATATTTGTATAAATCCTTTTTTGGAGAGGGGAAGGCAGGGCAATTGGGGTTAAGTGACTTGTCCAAGGTCACACAGCTAGTAAGTGTTAAGTGTCTGAGGTCAGCTTTGAACTCATGTGCTCTTGACTCCAGGGCTGGTTCTCTATTCACTGTCACCTATCCATCCTGCTTTTTGTATATTCTAATTCAGTAACACTGGCCTCCTTGAGATTCCTCAAACCAGACACTCCAGCTTCTGACTCCAGACATTTTTACTGGTTAGCTGCCATGCCTGGAATGCTCTCTCTCCTCATCACACCCCATGGCTTCCCTGGCTTTTTAAAATCCCTGCTAAAGTACCTTCTATAGGAAGTCTTTCTCAGCCTCTCTTAATTCTAGTGCCTTCCCTCTGTGGATTATTTCCAATTTATTCTGTATAATATATCTTGTTTGAATCAGAAATCAGACAGAAGTTTAATTTTAAGGTGAGGGAAACAACCTGCAAGCAAGGACACATGTGCCGAAGCCCTGCCTCTAGTAGGGGGAGCCCAAGGCAGTGCAGGTAGATCTGAATACTTATACCAATGGCAGTGCAATGAGCTGTATCCCTGACAATGAGGGGTAACAGCAACAATATCACAAGTTTGATTTATAGCAGGACTTCATGACCAGAAAAGGGAGACAGTAGGTGCTTGTCTGAGCTCAGAGAACACCTGGTGCTGGTCAAAGCAATTCTGGGATTTTGCTGTGACTGAGATCATCCAAAGGGTGAGCAGAAGGGATTGTTGTTATGCCAAGCTCAGGTCACAGTTTGCTTTCTGGGCCTTAGCTCTGGAAAACAGGGTGTCTCCTAATGTCTTGACAAGTGCTAAGGATACAAAGGGGAAAACAGGCCTTGTTCTAAAGGACTCTTATTTCTCATAAGGGGAGACAGCATAAATATAAATAGAATGGCTGCAGAGAAGACCCCAGGGAGAAGGTGGAATTTGAACTGAATTTAGATTAAGCATGGGCATCCCAGAGGGCTCTTTCCTGGGCCTTCTCTTTTTGCTCTACACTATTTCTCCAATAGATTAAGCAAACAGAGATGAAATGACTTGCCCAGGGTCACACAGCTAGTTAGTATCTGAGGCTAGATTTAAACTCAAGTCTTTCTGACTCCGGGCTCAGCACTGTGAGCACTTTTTCAGGCTCACAATAGGTACTTAATAAATGTTTATTGACTGACTACCTGAAAATAGGCAGAAAGGAAGGGGAAGAGCATTACAAGAGAGGGGGATAGTTTTGAAACTAGAAATGAATGTGCTATGAACTAGACAATGAGATCAGTCTGACTCAGTAGTAAGTCTCCTCCAGAATCTACTACAGTGCTCAGCACACAGTAGGTTCTACCAAAGACCTCCAAGTCAAGACAGTGAATCTGTTTCAAAATGGAGCCAAGGCTGGTTTATGAAGCACAGGATCAAGACAAAAACAAAACAAACAAACCCTAAGGAGAAACCTCTCGCCTCTATGGTCCCAATCCTTGGTCAAGAGGAGATATCAACATGGCCTTTTTTGTAATTCTGCATGGAGAGGCATTTCTGCTCAAGAACTGGCTTCCTTTGAAGGTCATAGTTTTTCTGGAGCCTGACATCAGAACCTTGGTTCAACAGCCTAAAGGCAGCTAGGTTTAGACAGGTGCAACCAGTTCTTTGTCATTGGACAATGAAGTCACTAGAAAGTCTTACATAGATGTCTGCCAGTTCAAATGGCACCAGCCCAAAACACTACATTTTCCCCAGGGTAATTAGGAAGGGTAGTGGGAGTGTATGGGAAGAGCCTGATAGCTATTGTCTACTCCCAAACTTAAAATCATAGAACATTAGAGCTAGAAGGTTACGTTAAGATCAGGTTCAACCTAGTCCACTGAAAGATGAGGAAACTGAGTCCCAAAGAGAATAAACAACTTGCCTAAGGTCATAGAGTCCACATTAGAACCTCCTTCTCCTGACTCCCATTTTGGTGAGTTTATAATTCTTTTGTCCTTAGGGCTTAGTGCCATTGAAAGGAGGTATCTTCCCTTTTAGTTCAACTCTTCCTCCTCCTACAATGTGGTGCATGCGTGTGCATGTGTGTGTGTGTGTGTGTGTGTGTGTGTGTCCCCACCCTTCCCTCCCTTCCCCATGGGTCATCTCAATGTTTTTTAATTCTGACATCTAATCTGTCCTGAGTCTCCTATTTATCCTGTCTTCCCAGTTATTATTTGAGAACATTCCTTTGAAATTACTTCCAAACTTAACATGCCATGCTGCTCAGTCACTGCCTCTCCTTTATCAGCATTAGTCTATATGGTTCCTTGGCCTGGCTTGGACACGCATGTTGTCTCAAGTTCAGAGCCCTCAGGACCCATCATTCTGGACAATTCAGTGCCAAGCCTGTTCTGGACCACTCCAATGGACCATCCTTGTCACGTTGTCTTTGTTTCTTTGTCAAACCCTAACCCCGGATTATTCCCACCATCTGCCTCTTCATCTCCTATTCACGTGCTGCTGGATGATGCTGGAGAAAGTCACACAAACGAACTGTTTGAGTTCATTACAAATTGATATAATTTAATTTGCTAGGTGCTCATTGCAGCAAGATTATGGTAGAAGTAAAATCCTAATTTCTCCTCCTATACAACTTACACTAGTTTTTTCTTAAAAGGTATTGAAGGGCAGCTAGGTGGTGCAGTGATTAGAGCACTGGCCCTGGAGTCAGGAGGACCTGAGTTCAAATCCGGCCTCAGACACTTAACACTTACTAGCTGTGTGACCTTGGGAAAGTTACTTAACCCCAATTGCCCTCCAAAAACCAAAACAAAACAAAAAGGTATTGAGATCTTCCTAAAGTTGACATCCCTTGCCTGAGTAGAAGGCAGCCACAAGAAACTCTAGGAGGGCCTGATGCCTAGCTGCTAGATCAGGACAGGTACCTGAAGAAGGTTTGCTTGGTTGAATAAGCTTGAACATCCTTAATGCCTACCTTGTTGAATGGCATACTCCTGCTATGGCTAAGTAAGACTTTTGTTAACTGTTGAATGAGCTACAAATGTTTTGTTTTGTCCCAATTTTGAATCTAATCTACCAGGGAACTGACCTGAGTTGGGTTCAGCCTGGGATAAAGCATTTTCCCTAGTTGATTTATAGCACTTTCCACATCTCTCTTCAACCGTTCTTTCCTTCACTCTTTTGTCTAAGGACTCTGCCTGGTACTTTACTGAGCTAATGAAGGTTATTTACTTTGAGATCCTTCTTGCAGTGTCTGACACCAGTGACCACCATCTCCTCCTGAATGTCCTTTTATCCCCTCTGGGTTTTTGTGACACTGCTCTCTCCTTCTACTGGTCTAACTACACTTTCCTTCTCAGTATCCTTTGTTGATTCATCATCATTACCCTACCCCCTCTAAAATTGTGAGTATTGGGATTCAAATTTCTTTCCTGGGCCCTCCTCCCCTCTTTACACCCTTTCACTTGGTGATCTCATTATTTCCCATGAGTTTAATTTTATTGTAATATACGTGTGCCCACATGGGTTGACAAAATATATATAAATGCTTGTAGGTGGTGTTCATGCATATTATCTCAGGTCTGCCCTGCTTCTGTGGAGAGAAAGAGGGCTGAGGACTGAGCCTGCACCAACAGCACTCTAGCTGAGGGGAAGGGGCAAGCAGACCACAGGTGCTCTTTTTTTGTGTCTGAAATGAGTATTGGGCTAAAATAATACATATGTATTGTTCATATATGTATGAATATGACAATATATACATATATACACGTATGTTTATATGTGTATATATGTAAACATATATCTTCCTCTCAATATTTATAGTCTAGGGAGTCATGGGTTCGGAACAAAAGCTGCTTTCATGATGTTTAAGGGGTAAGGTAATCCTTAGCTTATACATGTCAGTTTGGCTCCTTCCCACCAAATGTCAGTTAAACAAAGTACAAGAGTGAATGAGCTTTTGAGCTAGGAGTGAGATAAGAAATCAGCTCAAACCAGGAGAGAATGAATAGTTTCACTCAGAAGAGGTCCATTCTCAACAGTCTCCAGAATTTCAGAGAAATCCACTGGCATGATGGGTCTGGCTTCCCATGTATGTTCAGCATTTCAAAGTCTTTCTCTCCATCACCTCCCTGAGGTCCCCTCTTTCCATATGTTGCTGTGATGGAACTCTCAAACCAATTCAATGTCCCCTCATTGTATAGATGAGGAAACTGAACCCCAGTGAGGTTTGCTCAGTGTTTTACATTGAACTAACATGCAGTAGATCAAAGCAAGTGAAGGAGACTGGACCTGGGTATTGGGAAGCATTCAATTCAATCAATAAGCATTTATGAAGTACCTACTGTATGCCATCCATTGTGCTAAACACTGGGTATACAAAAAGAGGCAAAAAGTCTCAGCCCTCAAGGAATTTGCAATCCAATGGGGGAATTTACAAAGCAGGTTCTCAGGAAGGACTGAAAGACAGCGTGATGCTTCCCACTGGCCTTAAGAGTCAGAAAACCTGACTTCCAGGGTTCTTGGTTCTGTTATTCACTGTGTGACCATAAACAAATCACTTCACCTCTCTGTCCCTTGGTTTTTTCACCTGTAAAATGAGATGCTCAGATCACATGATCTTAAAAATACCTTCTGGAATTAATATTCTATTGGTTCCTCTTAGGTCTCATGTGTAAGTAGACCTACTCAGTCCAAATTCAGGGAGAGCAAGAAGCATTTGATATTCAACAAATGCCTTCTTGCCCTTTAGATGATCCCCGAAGTTCCAGCTAGAGATTCATTCCTTTTGCTTAAGGCTTTGTCTAGGTCAGATAAAATATAAGTACCACTCTGTGAGACTAAACAACTCATTCTTCCCTATCAGTTGTTTATACTTTCCTGATATCTGGTTTGGGTAGAGAAGGAGCTTACTGGGTACCTGAGAGAGGGAAGAATGGAGGAGGGTAGTACCAGGAGGTTTGGGATAAACCAGGCAAGCTGATCAGAGCAACCAAATATCAATTTGTCCTGCTTCCTAGTTTTGCTTAGGACTAGTTCTTTCTTTTTTTTTTTTTTTTTTGCCTTTTGGAGGGCAATTTGGGCCAAGTAACTTGCCCAAGGTTACATGGCTAGTTTTTTTTGTGTGTGTGTGTGGGTGTTAAGTGTCTGAGGCCAGAACCGAACCCCGGTCCTCCTGATTCCGGGCCGGCGCTTTACTCACTGAGCCACCTAGCCGCCCCAGGACTGGTTCTTTCTAAGAACAATTATGCCCTGATATATTTAGGATCATTGCCCTACTTAGAGATTCCTGAGTTTAAGTTGGAAGTACTCCTTTGTGACCTCCCACATTGCTTACATTTTACTGTGCTTCACAATTTCTGAGGTCTCATTATTACAAAATTTCTTCCTATAGGTCTCCCATCAGGTCCTTGGAAATATAGCAACCAAGGATTGGGTTCTCAAGCTACCTATCTAGCAGGTGCAAGTCGGGTAGGGGGACTCCACTGGACTTTATGCTATTCCTCTCTCTCTTTCTATCTCATCCCCTTTTTCTTCCTAGGATCATAGGATCGTTGATGTACAGTTAGATAAGACTTGTAAGGCCATGGAGTTTAAGCTTTCTACTTCCTTAACTCACTTCATGATATGAGGAAACTGAGGCTGAGAGAGGGTGACTGATTTTTCCAGTGTCACATTGTTAATAAGCCCCCAAATAGGATCTGAACTCTTGTTTTCCTGATCCCAAGTGTAGCATTCTGTCTTATTTGAGGTAGGTTTGTTATAGTATGGCGGGCTTCTAGATTGCTTTTTTGTTTTATTTTGGTTATTTTCCTTGAAAATACCTATCAAGGCCCTCTAAAGAGAAGGTGCTTCATTTCTTAGTTCTTTACTATTTATTATGGTAGGCAAGAGCTAGATGTTGGGTATCTATGGTCCTGGAATCAGAAAGCATTGGGTGGTTTGCCTGGTTTTTGTGTCTTCTCCCCCCATATCCTTCTTCTGGGCATCCTCATCTTCTTAATTGAGCACTAAACATACTTATTTTTAAAGTGCCTCAGGAAGCAGACCAAGATATCAAGAGGGTGACACCCTTGGGGAAGGTGGAAGTCATCTATTTCCTCAACCAGTCGAACTGGTACAAGACAATTACTTCTTGCGCTGATAAGTTAATGGCACTCAAAGCAAACAGGTTCAAAAGTAGCTTTTCTTCCTCCCCCCACAGTGAATGAAGTAACTTCTGTTTACACCCTCATCCGGAAAGTAGTAGAATCACCTCCTCTGGAAGTTTTTAAAAATAGGATTAATTCTCTCACTCCCAGAATAGGTTAGGTGTGGTCCTGCCTGGAGGCAAGGGGTTAGATAAGAAGACCTTTCAAATTTTCTTGCAAGCCTGGAGATTCTGTGAGTCTGTAATCCCATCAGTACCTGAAGGCTTTGGCACCCACAGACTCTACTTTATTTGGCTGTAAACAGACAGTGAATCATAAGATTATTTGTTAATTTAGGGCGTGAAACTGACAGTTAATTTAAATAAAAAGTAACCTCCCTCTCTCCCCTCTCCAGGAGGAAGCAGTTCTCTTGGTTACCCTTGCTGTAGGTTACCATATGATTTAGATACCCAAAACAGCCGAACCCAGCGCCAAGTCGACCCAGTTTTGAGAAGGCTTATGAAGATGCAATACAAATGCCTCCTGCCCTGTGATACCAAAGCCTTTTTTTTTTTAACCCTGAGGATGCCAGGGATATTTAAACAAAAGAGGTTGTACATGGACTGAGATTCATTCATTCCTTTTTTTTTTTTTTAAGTCACTTACCTGTTAGACAAATTAGGGCAAAGTAGTAGTAGATGCTGTTCCTTCCATAACCATAGGAACCTGGGAAACTGAATCAGAAAAGCAGTTTTTGAATGGAGGACACTCAGGACCAAACTGGGTTTCTAGCTTTTAGAGAAAATGAGAAATTAGGGAAATTTAGGGGAAATCATTGGATCTAGGGGTCAAAGAACCTAGGCTCAGGTAAAGACTGTTATTTATTGGATGGTCATGTCACTTTGGATAAGTCACTTCATCTCTCCGAACCTTAGTTTTCTCATCTGAAAAATGGGGGGCTTCTAGATGATCTTTGTGTCCCTTCCAGCTATAAATTTTAAGCTACCTTGACCCAGGAATATGTTTACAAGGTATATATACCAGTGGAGTCAAAGACAGAGAGAAGGATCACATGCACAAAAATATTTATAGCAAAACTTTTGTCAGTGGCAAAAAACTGGGAACAAAGCAGGTGGCTATCAATTGGGAATAGTTGAATTAATTATGGCATATGGAATAAGAGAGATGTTACATGGTAAGAAATTATGAATATGAAGGATTTGGAGAAACCTGGGAAGATGAGTATGAACTGATTAAAAAATGAAATAACCAAACCAGGATAATAATTTACACATTAACTGTAGTGTGAAGAAAATGATGCTGAAAGACTTCAGCACTCACAAGTTATGAAATATGAATGGAGAGAAATACTTTTGTGCTATAACATGAAGGGGATAGTTACGGAAAAGCTTTGGAAGTGAACCAATGCAAAGTGAAGTAAATAGATCCTAGAGAACAATGTATAGAATAACAACAATATTGTAAAGACAATCTACTCTGAAAGTCTTAGGAACTCTGATCAACCCAATGACCAACCACAATTCCAGAGGACTCTGGTTAAAAAGGCTACCCATTCTTCACAGAGGGGTGATGAACTCAGAGTACAGATTGAGATATGGTTTATTTTATTTTATTTTTTTGGTGGGGAGAACATGGAGGATTTGGGACTTTGTCTTTACTTGACTGTACATGTGTGTAACAAAGGATTTTGCTTTTCTTAATTTCTTAGTTTGGATTAGAGTAGGAGGAAAAAAGGTAGACCTTTGTTTTAAAAAAAAATTAATAAGAAAGACTTCAGAATTCTGATCAGTGTAGTAACGAATCATGCCTACGGAAGATGGATGATGAAACTTGTCTTGTGTCTTTCAGCAGAGACCATAGATGAGAGGTTCAAAATGACGTATTTTTAGGCATGGGAAATGTACTGATTTATTTTTGCTTAATTGTATTTGTTCCAAGAGAAAGTTTCTATTAGGGAGTGAGGGGTGAATTAGTGAGAAGTGCCAGGGATGCCAAAAAATATATACATCAACAAAACATTTTAAAACGAAAAATAAGTAAATCATATGACCTGAAATTTAGGACAGACTTGACAATCACTGGCCTGTAATAGGGAAGATCCCTCTTCTCCTCTATTTATTAGGGAACGTACTCTGAAATTATATTATAATTGAATATGGGAAGGTGGTATTATAGGTCCTGGGCATGGGTTGTATACATGTATGACATTCTAGTAATGTTTGATAAAATTGTGTACCTTACTTCTAGGGTTTTGCAGTTTGTAGGGACATAATCAGTAAATGAATGAGTAAATTCAAACTGAAATTCATCCTCACACTGGAGCAGGTACTCCTGTCCTCTCCTTCATTCTTTCATTAATTCAACAAATATTTATTGAGCTACAAGGCATAGACCCTGCCTGTGACTGTGGAAGTCAGGAAAGAATGGGAGCTTTAGAGTATATATGAAGCTTAGCAGGAGATAGGGCCTTAAGTCTCAAGATATAAGGTTTGGCCCTTTTCTTTTTTTTTTTTTTTTTAGAATTTAGCCTATAAATATCCACCCAGACTCTTTAAAGGTGAATAAGGAGGACAAGAGAAGATTAAATTTTTCTTGTTTCATTAGCAAGTATACAAGGATTTTTTTTTTAATCAGGCTTAACCTAAAAGTTAAGCCTGGTGGAGATGCTAGAGTAAAGGTAATGTAAAAATTCCATTCTCTTGGAATTTAGTTTTCATGCAATATTTGCATTAAAAATGGAATGGTTACTGTATTTGTCAGCAGATCATTAAATTTAACATACATCTATTAAACACCTACTACATGCTTAAGGATGGAGATAAAAAACAAACACAAATTAAATATCCCCTGTCTTCAAGGAACTTTTTATTGAGGGAACACAAATGTTCACAATAAGGTGCAAAGTGTATAAATAAGTAGAAAGTACAAAAAATGATTTTTAAAAAGAGACAACTGCACAGTTGATAAATTAAAGGATATGAACAGGCAGTTTTCAGGGGAAAAAATTAAAGCTATTCAGAATCATATGAAAAAATGTTCTAAATAACTACTAATCAGAGATATGCAAATCAAAACAACTCTGAGGTACCATATCACACCTATCAGATTGGCTAACATGGCAAAACAAGAAAATGATAAATGTTGGAGAGGCTGTGGGAGAGTTGGAGATGTTGTTGGTGGAGATGTGAGCTGACCCAACCATTCTGGAGAGCAATTTGGAACTATGCCCAAAGGGCTATAAAAATGTGCATACCCTTTGACCCAGCAATGCCACTTCTAGGGCTGTATCCCAAAGAGATCATGAAAATGGGAAAAGGACCCACATGTACAAAATATTTATAGCAGTTCTTTATGTGGTGGCTAAGAACTGGAAATTAAGGGGATGCCCATCACCTGGGGAATGGCTAAACAACTTGTGGTATATGAATGTAATGGAATACTATTGTGCTATAAGGCATGTTGAACAGATGGGCTTCAGAGAAACCTGGAAAGACATATATGAACTGATGCTGAATGAGGGGAGCAGAACCAGGAGAACATTGTACACAGTAACAGCCACAGTGTGTGAGGATTGATTTTGATAGACAGCCCTTCTCAGCAATGAAAAGACCTAATACAATTCCAAAGGACACATGATGGAAAATACCAGCCACATCTAGAGAAAGAACTATGGAGCTGGAATGCAGAACAAAGCAGACTATTTTTTTGTTTTGTTTTGTTTTATTTTGTTGGGTTTTTTTTCTTTCTAATGGTTTTTACCATTCGTTATAATTTTTTTATGCAACATGACTAAAATGAAAATATGTTTAATAGGAATGTATGTGTAGAGCCCATATCAGATTGCAAGCTGTCTTGGGGAGTGAGGGGGAGAAAATTTAAAACTTATGGAGTAAATGTTGAAAACAAAAAATAAATAATTTAATTTTTAAAAAATAGATAACTGGAGAGGGAAGAATCAGGAAAGGCTTCATGTATGAGATGGTACTTGAGCTGTGTTCTAAAGGAAGCTAGGAATTCTCTGCAAGGGCAGGTAAAGAGATAGTGTATTCTAAATGTGGGAGACCATCTACGCAGAGACATGGAGGTGGAAAATGAGAAATGTTAAGTTCAGGGAAGAGCCAGTAGTCCAATTTGACTAGACTAGGAAACACACAAAGGCAAGTAATATAGAGAGTTAGGGGGTGGGAATCAAATTACATGCTAGCCTGAGGATTTTTTACTTTATCTTATTAGAAAAAGGAAACCATTGATAATCTTTGAGCATAGGTTCAGTCTATGTTTTAGGAATGGTAGTCTGGTGGCTGTGTCATAGATGGATTGGAGAGGGAAGAAAGTGGAGGCAGTAAGGTTATTAGGAAGTTATTGTTCTAGTTCCCACAAAAGGTAATACAGGCCTGAACTAGAGTAGAGGCAGGGTGAAGAGTAGAGAGAAGGGGGCAAATTTGAATCTATGGAGATAGAATCACTAGGATGTGACAACTGATTAGATATGAGGGTTTAGGAAGAGGAACAAGTTATGAATGGCTCCAAAGTTGGAAATTTGAGTGATGCTTTCAATGGAAATCAATAAGCATTAATCAGGTATCTATTATGTGCCAGCCACTGTGCTAGGGATCCAATTAAAACCAATGAAACAGTTTCTACTTGTAAGGAAATTATGACCTAATGGGAGAAACCAAAAAGTACAGATATAAATAAGTGCAACATAGCTATACAATGAATAGATACATATATAGAAATGGGGATGTTTGGAGGAAGGAGGGATTGGGGTAAAAATATATATTTCATTTTGGACATGTGTTTGAGTTGTTTGCGATGGGGTATCCAGGTAGAGATTCCAGCAGCATTTGGATGCTTGATCAGGTGATCTGGACTTAGGGTTGTGGAGTAGAGTAGCCTTAACAAATGCAGGTAGATTTAATTTTTGGAGAAATATTTAATGTATATTTAATTTGTCGTAGCCTAATGCTTTTACATATTTGAAATGTTGACTTAAAATATGTAAACTAATATGCTAGGCTAGTACGTTAATGGAATCTACTTTTAATAGACTTTTTCATTTGAGAGTAAAATCCTATTTTAAAGCAGTATGGGGATAAGGTCTGGTCCTGGTATTGGGGAAAACAAAAGGGGAGATACATAAAGTCGACAGCAAATCTCATTGTGTGGTCCCTTTCAGGGCCATCTTTAGACATTTAAAATCTTATAAAAATTGACGTCTAGGACAGCTTTGAAAAAAAAGGTACAAATTGGCAACATGATGCTTGGAGGTTTGGGCTATTAGTAAAGGAAGGCTGATGAGCTGATTTAATATATGTGGGTATCAGTGATTTTTCCCCTTGTTGATATATTTTGTTTTTAATATCACATTCATTTCCAAATGTGCCCACCACTATCCATTGAGCCATCCCTTTTAACAGAGATTAAAAAGAGAAAAAAAGCACTTCAGTAAAAATGTCAGACACACTGACAGTGTGTGCCAGTGTCCCACACCTATAGTACTCACCTCTGCAATGAAGAGAGGTAGCTGCATTTTCTTTATTCTAGGGCCAAGCTTGGCAATTGTAACTCATAGCATTTAGTGTTGAATCTTTTTCATTCTTTCTGTTTATATTGTTGTAGCCATAGTATACGTTGTTTTCTTGGTCCTTTCTTCACCAGTCAGTTCATGTATTGTCTTCCCATGTTTCTCTGAATTCTTCATCTTCATTATTTCTTAGGGTGTAGTAATATTCAATTGCATTCATCTATGACAAGTTATTTAGCCGTTCTCTAATTTATAGGCAGTTACCAGTCTATGACAATAGCTCTGAGGTACTTGCTGTCCTGGGTATGGGATAGGTCACATCATATACGAGCTGGCCAGATCTATCAGAATTGTAAACTGCATGACACTTGAATATTGAGGCCTATATTGTTTTAAACTTAGGAGTTGTTGTTTGTCCTTTGTTCTCCAAAAGGTCCATGACATCAGGGAGGTGATGCCATGACTTGCAAGTGAATTGGATTTAAGTGAGGGAGGGTTGTGCCTCACTTTCTTCTCCAGAGCCATCTGGGTCTAGTGGTAAGATAGAGATCACAATGACTGGAGATGACCCTGGATGCAGTGGGAGACCTTGGCCTTTTTAAGCTAAGGTCTTTCCCAGGGTTCAATTTGACAGAGGCAACCTCCATTCAGTGATTAAGGATAGGTAAGAAATGAGGCAAAGAATGGCCTCTTTTCCTGAGTTAAAAAAAAAATCACTCTGAGAGGGGAAGAACCCCAGGGTTTCAGGCCAAAACAGAAACAATTGCTATTTACACTTGCTCTGAGCCATTGGGCTCATCTGGGCCAATCAAAGAGAGCCACAGTGATTTGGGTTTAAGGCCTGGTCCTTAAGAAAGAAATCTAGTGGGTAAACTCCAAGACATCTGGTGAGAAACTTGTCAGGTAATATGTCACAGACTGAATATATATTGTATGTGTATGTGTATACACATACATGTATATACACACATATGTATGTATATATGTATATGTGTGTATATACATATGCATGTACACACACATACATATATATTTAATATCTTTTACAAATATGCCAGTCTAGGGTAAGAAACCTTTTAGGATATTATAAATTGGCAAGTCATGATTAAGCTATACCAACACAAATGAACAGGTTAGCAAAATTTCTTCAATGTTTAATGCATTTTTTACCTGTGAACTCTCCAGCCATTCTGTCTATTTTTGTTTGCAGGTTCCTTTTTCTCCTTCTATAGAATGGATTGTCTAACTAGATTGTTTCATTAAATGTCACCTTTTGGGACTACTTCATTGGATCACTGTCCAACCACCTTTCTTCCAGAGTTATTGGTTAACAATGTGGGATCCCAAGTGGAATGATAGTCCCTATTTGCCTTTCTCTAGGAATAAATCAGATTAGTGGTATAAGTTTTAACCTAATTTTACCAATTGCCCCCACTGAAATTCTATTCCAGTTCCTGAGTAGGAGGGGATTCTGAAATTCCCAAAGGTTATGCCATTACAGCATGAATTTTGGCAAGCCTGATCAAGTTGGAAGGACTTTGAGCCTGTCCTATAGAGCTGTTATCTGAAGAATAGCCTAACTCCATTCTTACAAGCTTATCACTGACAAACTAGGACTCCACGAATGCAGGGCAATTAATAGAAAGCCCTCCACATACAGGGGAGGGAATAAGATAGAGGGAAAAAGACAGATAGTAATCATTACTGTGAATGTGAATGGATGAACTCTCCCATAAAACAGAGGCAAATAGCAGAATGAATTAAAAATCATAATCCTACAATATGCTGTCTACAAGAAACACATTTGAAACAAGGGGATACTCACAGGGTAAAGGTAAAAGGCTGGAGTAAAATATATTATGCTTCACCTAAAGTAAAAAAAGGCAGGGGTAGCAATCTTTATCTCAGATACAGCAAAAGCAAAAATAGATCTAATTAAAAGAGATAAGGGAGGAAACTATATCCTGCTAAAAGGCACCATTGAGAATAAAGAAATATCATTACTTAACATATATGTACCAAGTGGTATAGCATCCAAATTCCTAGATGAGAAGTTAAGGGAATTAAGAGGAAGAAATAGATAACAAAACTATACTAGTGGGGGACCTCAATCTCCCCCTCTCTGAACTTGATAGATCTAACCTCAAAATAAACAACAAAGAAGTTAAGGAGGTGAATAGAATTTTAGAGAGGCTAGATATGATAGATCTCTGGAGAAAACTGGATGGGGTTACAAAGGAATATACCTTCTTCTCATTGGTACATGGCACATACACAAAAATTGATCATGTACTAGGGCATAAAAACCTCACAATTCAGTGCAGAAAGGCAGACATATTAAAGGCCTCATTCTCAGATCATGATGTGATAAAAATCATATGCAGTAAAGGGCCATGGAAAGATAGACTAAAAACATAATTGGAAACTAAATAATTTAATCCCAAAGAATGAGTGGGTCAAACAAGAAATTATAGAAACAATCAGTAATTTCATTCAAGAGAATGACAATAATTAGAGAAAATGGAGGTCAATGAATTGGGCATGCAATTGAAAAAGCTAGAAAAAGAACAAATTGAAAATTTCCCATTAAATACTAAATTAGAAGCAATGAAAACCAAAGGAGAGACTAATAAAATTGAATTTAAGAATTCATATAATAATATGAAAAAAACAATAAAATCAATAGACCCTTAGTCAATATGATAAAAAAAGAAAGAAGAAAAACAAATTGAGTATCAAAAATGAAAAGGGTGACTCTACCTCCAATGAAGAGGAAATTAAAACAACAATTAGAAATTATTTTGCTGGGGTGGCCAGGTGGCTCAGTGAGTAAGAGCACCGGCTCCAGTGTCAGGATGACCTGGATCAAATCTGGGCTCAGATACTCATCACCACACCCAGAAATAACTGACCGTGTAACCTTGAGCAAGTTACTTAACCCCTTGCTTTAAAAAAAAAAAAGAAATTATTTTGCCAAATTGTATGCACATAAATTTGACAATCTTGGTGAAATGGATGAATATTTACAAAAATATAAATTGCCCAGATTAACTGAAGAGGAAGTAAATTGCTTAAATAACCCCCATCTCAGAAAAAGAAATCAAACAAGCCATCAGCAAACTCCCTAGGAAAAAATATCCAGGGCCAGATAGATTTACTAGTGAATTCTATAAGACATTTAAAGAACAATTGATTCCAATACTCTACAAACAATTTGGGAAAATTAGTGAAGGAGTCCTACCAAATTCTTTTTATGACACAAATATGGTACTGATACCTAAATCAGGAAGAGATAAAATGGAGAAAGAAAATTATAGACCAATTTCCCTCATGAATATAGATGCAAAAATTTTGAATAAAATGTTAGCAAAAAGACTACAGCAACTTATTACAAGAAAGCCCTCCAGAAATGAGAACTTCATCTATAG
Organism: Petaurus breviceps papuanus; assembly: GCF_028583685.1. Lineage (NCBI taxonomy): Eukaryota > Metazoa > Chordata > Mammalia > Diprotodontia > Petauridae > Petaurus > Petaurus breviceps. The sequence continues at coordinate 3,571,990 of NW_027186540.1, read as the reverse complement.
GAAAGCCCTTTTTAATTTGGTATTTGTATAGGATGATCTCTATATGACACTAGTAAACACCTGTTGCAAGTATAGGGCTCTCTTTTATGCCTGGCTTGATGCTAATAATCAGAATATATTTCAATAAAGTTTATCTCTACAGTTTCTTCTATTAAGAAATATCCTCAGTGAGTAAGAGCACTGGCTCCAGTGTCGGGATGAACTGGGATCAAATCCAGGCTCAGATACTTAGCACCACACCCAGAAATAACTGGCTGTGTAACCTTGAGCAAGTTACTTAACCCCAATTGCTTAAAAAAAAAAAGAAATATCATATTGGGGGTGGCTAGGTGGCTCAGTGAGTAAAGCGCCAGCCCTGGAGTCAGGAGGACCTGAGTTCGGTTCTGGCCTCAGACACTTAATGCCCACACAAAAAAAAACTAGCTGTGTAACCTTGGGCAAGTTACTTAACCCCAATTGCCCTGCAAAAGGCATGTGAGATAAATTATTGAAGGGAAAAGTCTTTAAAAGTTTCATTTTGCTCAACTGGGTCAAATGCTTTTTTTCTTTTTTTTTTTTTTGGTAATCAACACATAATAAAGATGGTAAAATGTATTCTTTTCACTTCTGTAAATTTTGTGACTGTGAAGACAGAAAATCATCTTCAAAAGTCTATCTAGTCCCTTCTTATATTTTCATCAGTGATAACTTCAAAGCATGCACTGGCCATTCTCATAACAATTTTAGGGAGAAAGGCATATGAATCAGCGGTTGCTGTTGTTCCTGTGGTCCCTCTTTTGTAATAATATCATATGTGATTTTTTCTCATTCTTTTACATCTTCCTTGCTTGATCATGTTCATAAATGCCACTTCCATTTCCTTATATTCAGAACTGAGGTGCTAGAGTTCAAATGTGGAGATTTCAATGTCATTGAAGCTGAGAATGGGCTACCACAGATATGCTGGCAAATTTGTATGATTTTCCATTTGTTTGTTTTTACCTTTTGCTTAGGATGATATAACTTACTTGGGACTCCTGCTAAGCATTCTGCAGGCTCATTTCCTCCTCCATTGCTTTTTATTGTTTTGTGATAAAATAATGTTTACATTCTTCTGCCTTTAAGAAAAATTGAATCCATGATTTCATTTAGTTTAAGAAATTCTTGATAAGATACTTCCTCTAATAATAATAACTAGAATTTATATAATCTCTTAGGGCTTGCAAAGCAATTTTTTTTTGCCTTTTGGAGGGAAATTGGGGTTAAGTAACTTGCCCAAGGTTACATGGCTAGTTTTTTTTGGGGGTGGATGTTAAGTGTCTGAGGCTGGAACTGAACTCAGGTCCTCCTGACTCTGGGGCCGGTGCTCTTACTGCGCCACCTAGCCACCCCTTTGCAAAGCATTTTTAGATATTATTATCTCACATAGTCCTCACAACAATGATGTTGGTTTCAGCATTATTATTACAGATGAGGAAACTGACTCTGATACATAGCCATTGTCTAAGGCAGGATCTGAACTTGGATCTTACTGAGTCTAAGTACAGCACTCTATCCACTGTGCCACCTAGTTCACAGCACCTTCTTTGCAATTTACAATCTTAGAGAGTTGCCTGGGCATTGAGAAGTTAAGTGATTTGTCTAGGGACACACAGGCATGTGGCAGAAGTGTAATTTGAAGAGAAGTCTTCTTGACTCCAAGGCCAAGTCACTCAACCCTCTGCCATGATACTTCTCTAGCAAATGGGTTTGTAGTATGAGCACCATTGTCTTTGGATATATATCTCCATTTGGTTAGGTGACTTGTCAAGGTTTTCTTTGTTTTGGGGGTTTTTCCCCCTACTTGTAGACACTGCTTTATATTTTCCTTTGTGTTTCATTTATAATAAGAACATCAATATTGATGTGGTTCAGTCCCTCTAGTTATTTATTAACTCATTGTTCATTTAACAAAAAATTTAAGTTTTGATTACTAATAGGATCATAGGTTAAATTATTTAGGGGTGGTTAAACAATGTTTTTAGAGAGTCTAAAAATCTTAGCATTCTATATCATTTCCCCTGCCAATCTATTGTTATTACCAAAATAGAAAAAGGATATAGTGATTTAAGACCATTTTATATTTATCTTTCTTTCAGGAGTTTCTGTGGTCAAAAAATTCATTAACTATTGGCCAGCTTGCTGGGGCAGAACCTCTTTGTTCTTATCTTGATTCAACCTCTGATGACTGACATAGTCTGTTGCCAGGACCATACTTTGAGCATTCACCATTTGGTAGAATTTGCCAGATTTTGTTTTTGCTGCCATAGCCTCCAAGAACCAGTATCATTCCATGCCATGGGATTGTTCCTGGAACAGAAGTTTTGTGGTGGACCTATTTTTTTTTAAACAATTGAATATAGATCAGAAAAATGTAAATTGAAAGCTTCCTTTGTGCCAACATAGCAGACTTCCTTATCCTCCTCTCCTCTCCCCCACACACACTCATCCTTCTACCTTCTATATTTTATTCTGAGTCTCTAGAAGGCAGCTGACTACTTCTCTCATCAGGATTCTAGGGGCAACTGTAGGAGGCTGGGATTTCAATACTGTTACTCACTAGCCCCCATCTGGGATGCTCTCCAATATCAATCAGCAAGTTGATAACAATTAGTTTTTGGAACTTCCTTTTAACTGGCCTCTGCTTCTACTTGTAATGCATTCTGAGACCTTTGGTTGCTAGAGAACATTTGATGACCCTTCTGACCTTTAAAAGTTCACAAAGTTGTTACTTTATCAATTTTGTCTCCAAAACTCATTCACTTACAATAAAGAAAAACAGAAGGAACAGGTTCCATGTGTTCATCCATGTAACATGGATGCCAGTTGAGAGAGAGAGCAACCACTACCATTCCTCTATCCAGTAACAGCAATTCTTGTCCAATCTGATGTCAAAAAGGAAGGCAAAAATTCAAGGGGAATAGAATATTGATCTTTTTGTGTACAAACTCAGTACTAGCTCAGTGCCTTCTGAGTTTTCAGATCATCTAGCCCTGCAGCAAGACTTCCTGTCACCAAATAGCACCATTGCTTAATACCTCACCTCCTTCAGTCTTTGCAGGAATTAGGCTCAACAAGTCTCCATCTGTGGTAGAATTAGAAGCAGCCAGGAGTTGTCTTCACTTGGATCCATACAAATATTAGCATGCTCTAAGGACTGGGCCTTCATTGTCCAGTACCCCACTTTGACACTTATGCTACTTTTCTCTGTTTGGAACTTTATTACAGGAAAGTCACTTACATCTCCATGAAAATTATTTTTTAGTGATACTGTACTAGGTTGTTTTTCTTTAAAGAAAAAATAGAGTTCTCTTTTTTCTTCAGTTTTATTGATGTGTTTTACCTCAGAAATATTTACAGTGCTTTGCAAAGGGTCTCTTGTAACAAGGTAAAATAGTTAGGTAAAACTAATAATACAGTGACTTAATCTGAAAGTTCATGCAATATTTCACATCTGTAGCCCCCTTGCCTCTTTAAAGAAAAAAAACCCCAGAAAATCTATTTCTCTCCCACCCTGACCCCTTTGAGATAAATGTGGAAAAGAGCAAATTTCTTGCAACAAATATTCATAGTCAAGCAAATAAAATTCTATCAATGGTATACAGATAGATAGATAGATAGATAGATAGATAGATAGATAGATAGATAGACAGACATAGAGATGTATGTGCGAATGGATCTCATTCTAGACCCTAAATAAATAATCTCTCTGTAATGTAAACATGTAATAGCATGTTTTATCATCAATCCCCTGGAATCATGAATGGTCATTGTATTGATCATAATTTTTATAGTTTTCAAAGTTATTTGTTTTTACAGTGTAGTTATTACACAAATTGTTCTTCTGGTCTGCTAATTTCATTTAACTAAATAATTAATTGGAATTCACTTTGAAGGGTACATGTCATTATCAGGAATCCAGAGAAAATTATATTAGGGAGAGCTATTGCTAGGTGATACTTCTTCTGTCTTTCTAGTGAGAGATATACCATTCTCTTCCTTTATCCAGCTCAGCTAACTCTTCCAGAAGGAGTAGGTTAGAGCTTGTCCTTATTCCTGTCCATCATCTGAGGTCAAAGAGTGAGTCAGTACCTGAAAGTCACACATTTGTGCACATGACAATCCCAGTGTGGCTCAGTGTTCAGTCTGTCATTTTATCGGGTACTCCACCCTAGTTAGATGATACAAGGTGCATAGTTCTTTTAGCTCAGAGAACATGGAAGTTATAATAGCTATCTAAAAGATTTGAAAGAAATGACTAGAGTACTTCACCCTCTATTCCACCAGTTCTTTTCCTGAACCCAATACCATAATGAGTATTTAATTTTACTTCATAATACTTATATTAAAACCAAACCATAATACCTGACTGCCCTCTTTTTGTATATACATAGGATTATGAAGTGTCACAGAGAACATCAGACTTTTCATTCACACTTGCACATTAATAGCATCATTAATCCATCAAGGAGTATCAGATTTACCCACTTAGAAGCCACTATCAACTAGAGAAAGTACCCTAATATAAAATACCTTTGAAAGGAAAACAAACGCATAGGTGAATAATAGAAAAAAAAATCCAAATTATCATGTCATATAGAATTACTATGAAAAGTTTTTTTATCCAAATTTCTTTTGATTTAAATTAAAGATGTTTTCATCACCAAAATTGCTTTCATTTATTGTCATTTTCATCAGTTTTTCTTTCTGATCTTCCCAAAAATAGGATCATCTTCACTATGACACATTGGTACTAAGAACCCAAGTAAACTGAATTCAGGTTGCATGTAAACCAGATTTTGGGCCAGGGAAGGAGAGAGGAAGAGAGATCTCCATAGAAAATGTAGTATTCATTGAACTTGACCCGTGTAAACTGGGTCAAACATTATTGAGTTAAAAAGACTTTAGTGTAAAATTTGGTCATTGCCCATAGAAAACTTAATGATCTGTTTGGGAAGATAAGACAAATGTGAAATAATTATCACAATGAGGATTTTTTAATGGGTTCCATTACAGACCCTCCTCTCTTTTTCCTCTATGCTTTCATGCATTTAATTGACCTATAGTTTTCTTTGTCTGTTTTGACTCTTCCTGGTTTAGGCATCAGCATTATATTTGTGTCATAAAAGGAATTTTGTAGGACTCCTACTTTTTCTATTTTCCCAAATTATATAGTATTAGAATTAATTTTTCTTTAAATGTTGTAATGGTAATAGGAAGTTGAAGATCTTCCCTGCCCCTTAATAAGCCTAAGTTGAATTTGAGGAACTCCCTGATTCGAAAATATACTCTGCCCCCTAATAGGCTGAATGTGGTCACATGGAACCTGTGGTGGGAAGAGAACTCATGAGAGAAATTTTCTTTGAGGGAGGCTTGTTTTCAGGAAGGCACAACTTTTGTTACTTTGTAGTCAAGTGGGTCATGAGGCTTGTGATGTTCTCTGACCCTGGAGAAGGCTATACATACCTCTGAGGCAAGGTTTTGCTTTGGGGCTCACTTTGGGAAGAGTTGTGTGATTTGGCCAGATGAGACTCTGGGCAGCTGTTGAGCCCCTGATGTTGAAAACCCATATGTTGGTGCTTCTCTCTGGTAACTAACTGTATGTATGTGATGGTCAGACACCTAGAAGCCCTGTCTGTTGAATTGTGTTATTTTCTTTGTCTGTATTTTTTGTCTGCTTTTAACCTCTGTTTGTATCCTCTGAAGTTCAGGGTGCTGACTTTTCCCCCTGAACTAGGTAAATGGTATATGTTTGATTGATTAAAGTAAGATTGTTAACCCTTTTTGAGTTGCTTTCTTTTAGAAAAGCAGATCAAAGAACCTGTGCTATCAGCCATTCTGGGCATGCTAGGGTGTTTGCTGCTACAAATATTTGATAGAATTCACTTGTGAATCCATCTGATACTGAGGCTTTTTTTCTTAGGGAGTTCATTGATGGCTTGTTCAATTTTTCTTTTTCTAAGATGAGTTTATTTAAGCGTTCCATTTTCTCTCCTGTTAATCTGGACAGTTTATATTTTTGTAAATATTCATCCATTTCACTTAGATTGTCCAATTTATTGCCATACAATTAGGCAAAATAGCTTCAGTTTCCTTTTCATTGGTGATAAATTTACCCTTTTTCATTTTGGATACTTTTCATTTCCCTCCATCCTATTTTCCCTCATTTAAAGTGATGCTCACTCCCCTCCATTCTTTCCTACCACTGTATTAGTTTTCTACTTTTCACCTCTTCTTGTGAGATAATTTACTCCATACTACCTCTCCCTTCATTCTTCTCTCACTGCAATCCTCTTTCTCACCCCTTAAATTTTTTTGATATCATCCTATCAAAGTCAACTCATATCCCCCACCCTCTATCCATGCATACTCTTTCTAACTGCTCAAATAGTCATATAGTTTTTAAGAGTTACAAGTATCATCTTCCCATGTAGGAATGTAAACAGTTTAACCTTATTGAATAACTTATATTTTCACTTTCTTGTTTACCTTTTTTATGCTTCTCTTGAGTCTTGTATGTGAAAATTAATTTTTCTATTTAGCTCTGGTCTTTTTATCAGGAATATTTAAAATTTCTCTATTTAATTGAATATCCATTTCCCCCCTTGAAGGATTATGCTTAGTTTTGCTGGGTAGATGATTCTTGGTCGTAATGCAAACTCTTTTGCCTTCTGGAATATCATGTTCCAAGCCCTCCAATCCTTTAATGTAGAAGTAGCTAGATCCTGTTTAATCCTGACTGTGGCTCCTTGATATTCAAACTGTTTCTTTCTGACTACTTATAGTATTTTCTCCTTGACCTGTGAGTCTGGAATTTTGCTATAATCCTGGGAGTTTTCATTTTGAGATCTCTTTCAGGAGGTGATCATTGTGTTTTTTTGATCACTAGTTTACCCTCTGGTTCTAGGATATCAGGGCAGTTTTCCTTGATAATTTCTTGAAAGATGCTGTCCAGGATCTTTTTTTTTTTTCTATCATGGCTTTCAGGTAGTCTAATAATTCTTAAATTATCTCTCCTGGATGTATTTTCCAGGTTAGTTGTTTTTCCAATGTGATATTTCATATTTTCTTTTTTTTTCATTCTTTTGATTTTGTGTGATTGATCCTTGATGCCTCATAGAGTCATTAATTTCTGCTTGTCCAGTTCTACTTTTTAAGGAATTATTTTCTTCAGTTAGCTTTTGTATCTCCTTTTCCATTTGGCCAATTCTACTTTTTAAGGAGTTGTTTTCTTCAGTGAATTTTTGTACATTTCCCCCCATTTTTGTGCTTCCTTTACTAAGCAGTGGACTTTTTTTTCCATGATTTTCTTAATTAACTCTAATTTCCTCATTTTTCTTCTATCTCTCTTATTTGATTAAAAATTTTTTTTCATCTTCCAAGAGTTCCTTCTGGGCCTAAGACCAATTCAGATTTCTCTTTGAGGCTTCGCATGTGGGCATTTCGATATCGTTATCCTCTTCTAGTTTGTGTTTGGATCTTGCCTATCTCTGTGCTAGCTTTCTATAGTCGGGATTTGTTCGTTTTTCTCATTTTCACCCTTTGAATGACTCTTAAAGTTTAGTGCTGCTTCTCGGATACAGGGTGCACTATACCATGCTTCTTCCACTGGGGTGTGGACCCTGGCCTGCTGTGCTGTGACCTCTGGACCTGGTTGCACCTTCTGTGCCCAGTGCCCAGGTTGGAGGCCTTATAGCTTACCTCTGGTGCCACTGGCCTACTGGGCTGCAGCCACTGGGCTTTGGTTGTTGAGCTGTGCTGGGGCTAGGGGCTTCTTGCTGGCTTGCCTGGACACTACTTGTGCTGGGTTGTCCAGACTGACTTTTCTTGCAGTCTTTCTTTTTTTATTTTCCAATTTATTTATTTATTTTTAGTTTCCAATATTCACTTCCACAAGATTTTGAGTTACAAATTTTTCTCCCTGTCTTTCCCCTGCCCCCACCCCAAAATAGCTAGCCTACTGAATACCCCTTTCACCAATCTATTCTCTCTTATAACCTCCCCTATACCCCCCCTAACTTTCTAGTAAGGCAAGATTAATTTCTATACCCTGATGCCAATATAACTTATTTCCCAGTTGCATGTAAAAAAAAAGTTTTTTTTTTAAATACACATTTGTTTTTTAAAACTTTGAATTCCAGATTTTTTCCCTTCTTCCTTCCTCACCCACGCCCACTAGGAAGAAAAGCAATTCAATATAGATTGTACATGTGTAGTTACCCAAATCATTTCCATAGTAGTTATATTGTGAAAGACTAACTATATTTCCCTCCATCCTATCCCTCCCCCACTTATTCTATTTTCTCCTTTGACCCTGTCCCTTTTCAAAATGTTTGCTTCTAACTACCCTCTCCCCCAATCTGCCCTCCCTTCTATCATCCCCCCTCTTATCCCCTTCCCCCCTATTTTCCTGTAGGGTAAGATACCTTATTGAGTGTGTATGTTATTCCCTCCTTAAGCTAAATTCAATGAGAGCAAGGTTGTCCCATTCACTTTTACTTTCCTGCTCTTCCCCTCCATTGTAACAGTTTTCTCTTGCCTCTTTTATATGAGATAATTTACCCTAATCTATCTCTCCCTTTCTCCTTCTCCCAATATATTCCTCTCTCACCTCTTAATTTAATTTTTTAGATATCATCCCTTCATATTTAGCTCATCCTGTGACCTCTGTGTATACATGCACATACATATCCATACCCTCACATATATATTTATATATACCTACACACTCCTATATATATACATATATGTATGTATACATATACACACATACATATTCCCTTCAACTGTCCTTATACTGAGAAAAATCTTATGAGTTACAATTATCATTTTTCCATGTAGGAATGTAAATAGTTCAACTTTAATATGTTAATATCATAAAACATATTATTTATATATTTATAAATTTTATTTATATACAAATTTATAAAATTATATATTATATATAAAATATATAATTATAAAATAATAATTCTTATGATTTCATTTCCCTGTTTACCTTCTCATGCTTCTCTTGCTTCTTGTATTTGAAAGTCAATTTTTCTGTTCAGCTCTGGTTTTTCATCAAGAATTCTTGAAAATACTCTATTTCATTGAATGACCATATTTTCCCCTGAAGCATTACACTCAGTTTTGCTGGGTAGGTGATTCTTGGTTTTAATCCTAGCTCCTTTGACCTCTAGAATATCATATTCCAAGCCCTTCAATCCCTTAGTGTAGAAGCTGCTAGGCATTGTGTTATCCTGATTGTGTTTCCACAATACTCAAATTGTTTCTTTCTTACTTGCAGTATTTTCTCCTTGACCTGAGAACTCTGGAATTAGGCTATAATATTCCTAGGAGTTTACTTTTTGGGATCTTTTTCAAGAGGTAATTGGTGAATTCTTTCAATTTCCATATTGCCCTCTGGTTCTAGAATATCAGAGCAATTTTGCTTGATAATTTCTTGAAAGAAGGTGTCTAGGCTCTTTTTTTTTTTTACCATGGCTTTCAGGTAGTCCAATAATTTTTAAATCATCTCTCCTGGATCTATTTTCCAGGTCAGCAGTTTCCCCCAATGCGATAATTCACATTGCCTTCTATTCTTTCATTTGTTTGGATCTGTTTTATAGTGTCTTGATTTCTCATAAAGTCATTAGCTCCAATCTAAATTTGAAGGAATTGTTCTCTTCCGTGAGTTTTTGAAATTCCTTTTCCATCTGGCAAATTCGGCTAAAAAGACATTTTTCTCCTCATTGCCTTTTTGGGCCTCTTCTGCCATCTGAGTTAGTCTCTTTTTTAAGGTGTTATTTTCTTCAGTCAGGCTGTTTGATTTTCTTGCATCATTTTCATTTTTCTTCTCAATTTTTCCTCTATTTGGTTTTCAAAATCCTTCTTGAGCTCCTCCTTGGCCTGTAACCAATTTATATTTTCCTTGCAAGCTTTTGATGCAGGAGTTCTGACTTTGTTGTCTTCCTCCCATTCTATGCTTTGATCCTTTTTGTCCCCCAAAAGGGAATCTATGGTAAGATTGTGTTTCTTCTGCTTGCTCATGTTGCCAGTCAATTACTTGACTTTCTAACTCTTTGCCACAGTAGAACTCTGCTTTCAGAATGGAGAGAGCTTTGTCCCAAATCACTGGGGTTTTTGTAGCTAGTGGAGAAATTAGGAAGGTACCCTCTCTGCAGCCCCCACAGGCTCTGGTACCTGGCCTCACACTCTATGACCTCCACCCAAGACTGTGATCCAGATCCAAGCAGGTTAAAAGCAAGAGCAATTACCCTCTGAATGGTCAGTTGGTCCCCCTACAATCTGCAAGCCAGGAGCTCCTGAGGCAGCCATGTGGCACAGCCACCACACCATCTTGGCTCCACCCCCTGATTATCTCCTGCACTCCACTCCATCCTCCATTCAAGCACTAAAGTGATTTTCCTAAAGTGCAACCCCAACCATGTCACCCCCTTCTCAATAAACTCCAGTAATTCCCTATTACCTCCAGAGTCAAAAACGAAATTCTTTGTTTGACATTCAAAGCTCTTCATAACTTAGTCCTTTTCTACCTTTCCAATCTTCTTACACATTGTTCCTTGTCATATATTCTATGCACTGACATTTGCATCCTGGCTATTCCATGAACATGATGCTCCATCTCTTTGCTCCAGGAATTTTCTCTGGCTGCCCCCCATCCCTAAAATGCTTTCCTTACTCATCTCAGCCTCTTGGATTCTCTGGCTTCCTTTGAGTCCCAACTAAAATCCCATTTTCTACAGGAAACCTTCTCCTAAATTCCAGTGTCTTCCTTCTTAATTTTTTGCTATTTGTACTGTCTTTAGTTTGTATGTATTTGAATGTTGTCTCACCATTAGATTGTAAGCTCCTTGAAGGCAGACTATCTTTTGCCTCTTTTTGTACCCCCAGCTCTTTGTGCAGTGTCTAACACACAGTATATGCTTTATAAATATTTATTGACTGACTGATTAACTAACTGGTTAATTGCCTAATATGCTAGGCTTAGAGTGAGGTACAAAGTTCCAGTGGGGCTTATGACTGGTCATCTTTGAATATGAATACATATACATACCTAGAAACTTATGATATACAACAATAATTACAACAGATGGATTTTAGAAGGATTTTAAAGTGCTTTTTTTCATGTTATCTCAAAACAAAAAATCAATTACAGTCCCCATTTTAAAAATAAGGAAACTGAGACCTCAGAGAAGTTAAGTGACTTGTCCAGAGTCACATAAGACATAAGTAAATCTGGTCTCTTGTGATTCCAAGTCCAACATTCTTTCTTTCTAATTAATTAAATAGATTTTTGACATTCACTTTTATAAGATTCTGAGTTCTAATTTTTTCCCCTTCCTCCATTTCCCCCTTACCCAAGATGGCACACAATCTGATGTAGGCTATATATGTACAATAATATTAAATGTATTTCCACATTAGCCATGTTATGAAAGAATCAGAACAAAAGGGAAAAGAAATAAGAAAGAGGAAAAAAAAGAGGAAATAGTAAAGGATGAACCATAAGAAAGAAGAAACAAAACAAAACAAAAAGAGAATAGAAATAATATGTTTCAATCTGCATTCAGACTCCATAGTTCTTTCTCTGTATGTGGATAGCATTTTTCCATCATGAGTCTTTTGGAATTGTCTTAGATCATTGCATTGCTGAGAAGAGCTAAGTCTATCAAAGTTGGTCATCACACAACCCAACATTTTTTTTTTTTTAAGGCAATCGGGGTTAAGTAACTTGATCAAGGTTACATGGCCAGGTGTTTCTGGGTGGGTGCTAAGTGTCTGAGCCCTGATTCCATCCGCAGGTCATCCCAGCACTGGAGCCAGTGCTCTTACTCGCTGTGCTACCTGGCTGCCCCAACAACCCAACATTCTTTCTACTGTATGCCCCATGCATTAAAATAATTGATCTCAGGTCTAAACCAATCATGTCACTCTTTTGTTCAAAAATTTCCAGTGCCTCCCTTTTTGCTTACTGACTGACTTATGGCTAATTATTTTTGTATCACCCACATTTCCCAATGTTTTGCCCTCTTCCTCTCTCAGAGTGCTATCCCTTCTAACAAAGAATAAAAGAGTTAAGCAAAAGATAAAACAAAAAACTTTCTGAAATCTTTTTTCTTCAAAATAAAAGACAGTTTTCTATCATTTATCTGTTTTATTTTTTGTTTCTGAGAGTAAGGAAGCCAGCTTTTGTCTTCCACATTGCCATGAATAATTTTTGAAAAAGCAATATGATCTGAATGTTAATGGAGTCTGAGCAGGTAGGAGCCTGGTGTGTGTGTGTGTGTGTGTGTGTGTGTGTCTGGGAAAGCATTCTCCTTAGATTATTATGCCTTCCTCCTCCCAACCTTACCTCTACATCCACCCTGACCCCTCTAATGCCCCCCCTTCCTGACACCCCTGGATTCCAGTGTTCTTTCTCCTTCCCCACAGGAAGAATTCAGCAGGGGCTCCATTGTTCATTCTAGTCTCATACTTCTATACATGTCCCTTGTTTTAATGCCTTCCCTGCAGAGCTCCTGCTTGCCTAATCCCATTCATGTCCATGAAAGGTTGTCGATATTTAAAGTTCATTTCAGGAAGGTTTCATAATAAGAACTGGGGAAAATAACACAATCTCTTTTAAAAACGTTTCCTTCCTCTGTTCTGCTGATGGAATCAAACAATTCAGAGTACCATCTGTCCTGTAATGGGTCCAGATTTCATGATTTATTTTTGAAGTTATTTGTTTCCTTTGTTTTAGGGCACCTACTGGTAGGATTCCCTTCCCTCCTTGATGTATTCAAACTCTGCCGTTTATTTGATCCTTGAATTTGCAATTCCAGATGCAAAGTAATCCACCAGAGCTCTAGGAAAATGTCACTCACTGCTCTAGCTAACTAGGTATGGGGGATGGGAATCATGAAAGACAAGACAGATTTAATTTTCATGTAGGAGTGTCTTTTCCTAATTAAGTTGTTCTTAAAGATGAGTCAAGGAGAGGTAGACTGGAGGGGTAACATCAGCAGTGGACCATTTTCTGTCTCTGTCCTCAGAGTAATAACACTAGGTCACATGTGCATAGTAATTTAAGATTTATACAGCATTTTCTTTGTCTTTTTATTCTGTGCCACACATCCCTTTCACAGAACCTCTAAGTTCCCTCGACCCTGCCATCCTCTCTCCTCACTGTCAGACTCCTGGAAAAAGTAGTCTTTACTGTTGCTTCCATTTCTTCAGCTCCGCACCTGGACCTCTCCATTCAGCATCGTGAAAAGAGCCTTGGATGTGGAGGTCAATAATCTTAATTTAAATTGAATTTCAATTCTGCTACTTCCTACTTGTATCTCCTTGGGCAAGTCACTTCATTTTGTTCATGTTGTTTCCTTTTCTCTAAAAGGAGAGGTTAGACTGCGTGATCTGTAAGATCCCTCCCAATTTTTGCATCCTATTTTCTCTTGCAATCCAACTTCAGCCCCCCACCATGCTACTGAAACAGCTCTCTCCAAAGTCGCTTAGTGGTTTCTTTTTATAAGCAAAATCCATTGGGATTATTTTCTGATCATATTGTTTTCAACTTCCCCATTGTATTTGACACTGGAACACTTCCTTTGTGCCCACTCTTCCTTTATTTTCCATAACACTGTATCATTGATGTGACAGTTCATAATTTTGGCTAAGGACTAAAGAGTTAGCCTTGCCTTTGGACAGAGGAAGCTTTCTCATCACTGAACCTTAACTGATGGGAGGTGGGAGAGCCTGGTTAAGAGCAGACAATAAGAGCTATTATTACTTTGAGCCTAGACAGAGTGCCCCCAGGCTAAGGTCAGATCTCTTCTTTGGCTACCTGTGTTTGGTGCTGATCTGAAGTCTGGTCCTAAAATTAAAAAAAAAAATTCCTTGTAACCTCTTATGAAATCTTGTGCACTTAAACTCATTTTGAGGGTTCTGCCAAAAATTCCTCAGAAAATGTGTAGAGTGATAAAGCTGACTTCACTCCTTACCTTTTGGCATGCAAATTAAGTCAAGCAAGAGGAAAAACTAAAACAAGAAAGTAAGATTATTACCTTCCATCTTCCTGGCCCCATCTATACATCTGTCTACACACATTGACACACACATGCGTGTGCATGTATATATACACATGTGTATGTACATAGGTATGCATGTGTATGTATCTATATACATATACACATGCATATATGTAAGTATATGTGTGTATATGGATACATGTATACACATGAGGCCACTTAAGCCTCTTCCTACAGGCAGAGACAGAACTAGGGTAGAACCATATCACTTTGGCCCTGCATGACATTTAGAGGACCTGTACCAAAAGCCAAACCACCTTGTAGGCAGGGTATTAGGGGTGAGGGGAATAGCTATGGGTCTATGCACAGGACAATGTTGGTGGGAGGGGTAGGAATGACAATACTCCCAGATTCTCTGGGGAACACAGAATTTGTTATGGGACTAGTCCTGCTTGAAGACCATTCCCTCCTCCTGTACCAGGTATATCCTCCTGTCATGGGTCCAGTGAAGACCCAACATCCTAGGGGCCTCCTATTTAAGCTAAGGCCAGGAGTTGATGTGAAGATCAGAACAGTGGGTGCCCCTCCCCAACTTTAACCCAGAATACTGTGTACTTGAGACAATGGAGGAGAAGGAAAGCAAGGGATTGCTCCATTCACTGAGCGTTTGGGCACTGACGCAGTAAATTCCCACTCCTTCTGCTTGACAATCTTGACACATTCGCCTTGTGCCTGGAGGATGGACATAGCACTTGAGGCTGCAAAGAGACACCAGGATATGGCTGAGGGTCTGAACACCTTCCATAACAGATAATCTGACCAAGTCATGCTCCCCTTATTCCCCAGGTCTCCTCACAGAGTAAGGGCCAGGCCACTCAGGAAACTAAAACATTGTCATCACAAAGGAGAGATGGGTGCCTGGGTGGCTGTGGTGAAGTACTATGTAAAAGAGAGAGAAGAAAAGGGAGGGAGGGTTTTAAACCTTTCCCATGACTGCCATGCCTTGGTCAAAAACTCAACATAACTAGAGTTTTATTGGTATAACAGGGACCTACATGAAGGGACCCCATCCTTAGAGCATGTGCAATATTCCCTGCCTGCTGCCAACCTTGCAGAAGAGCCCAGGGAACCAGTCTAGAGAGGCAAGATGTGTAATGGAAGGGCCCAACTCCCCAAAACAGAACATTCTCCTTGTTTTTGGTCTCCTTACCAAGGGAAGAAGAGTTTTTTTATTGGTTGCTAGGCTGTCACTGAGACTGCATCCAAAAGTTAACCAGTGGAAGTTGTGGCTCCTTCCTGCCTGGCTGAGCTTAAGTGAGGAGGCAAGGACTGCTGTAGGCCTCTGGGCTTTATCTCTCCACTGGGACCACCAACGTGTGGCCTGTGAGCCCTGCTATTGTTTCTGTCTCTGATATCTGTTATTCCTGCTTTGAGGAGGAAGAGTATTAGATGTGGCTATGACTTAGTGAACTTTGAAAGGTCAAACTAGTGAGTCCCAAAATCCAGGAGCTGGAGTCCATGCCACAATTATTGGGAGGCTGGGCATGAGTAAGGCAGCAGCCATATACCTGAAAAATAATCTGCTTGGCCCAGCTCAGCAGCAGCAAAGACAAGGATTCCTTCATCTATTGGCAATGCTGCATGTGGAAGCAGACTTGGTGGGTACATTTTTTTTTGTAGCAAATTCTTTAAGTATGAACCATCTTTTCCCAGGAACTGAGGTGATAGGAGAGTGTTCCAGTGCTTTGGAACTTCTTTTCTTGCTGTATTTTCACAGTAAATATTCCCTTGTAAAAGCTAAGTGATTTAATTGGTTATATGAAACTAGGGCACTAATCGCTGGTGTTAATTTTGAGGGGAATAACACTGAAATACTGACCTGAGCCAGTAGCATTAGAAAAGAAACATTCCCCACTCCCTCAGGATTACCCTCCGAGCCCTGAGTGGGAGATACTGCCTTGTTCCGAGAGACCCAAATCATCTGTGAGCTTATAAGGACCACATAGCAAGAATAATTTGTTAAAATAGGAAACTGCCAGATGGTCTTCTGGGAAGAGCTCCAATCCTTCTCTCCATGCCCTTCCTATTAGTAGTCTTATGCCTGCAGCCTTACATCTTTATATTTGCCCACAGGGTGGTGTCCAGCCCTTCCCTTAAACAAGGGAACCTTTCTAGGCCTCTTGCCCCAGGTGTAAGTTAGAGCTACTTAATGAATGCTCTGCCTTCAAGTTTAATCTGTTTGCTGAACTGAGGCCAATTCTATCTGCAGACATTTTGACCAACATCGGGGGCAATTTAAGGAGTCCTTGGCCTTTGGCCTTTGGTTCAGGATCAGTAGTTTAAGAGAGGGTTAGTATTGCTGTAGGTACTACTCTGACCTGGTATCCTGATTACAGTATCTTTTTTTTTTTTAGTTCATTTAGTATTTTATTTTCCCCCAATTACATATAGAAATAATTTTCAACATTTGTTTTGAAAATTGAATTCCAAATTCTCTCCCTCTAGAGAAGGATCCCCTTCATTGATAAGGCAAGTAATTTGATAGAGGTTATACATGTGTAGTCATGCAAAACATATTTCCAAATTAGTCATGTTGTAAAAGAAAACATAGACCAAAATATAAAAACCCAAGAAAAAGAAAGTGAAAAAGTATGCTTCTATCTCTATTCAGACTCCATCAGTTCTTACTCTGGGGATGGAGAGTATTTTTCATCCTAAGTCCTTCAGAGTTGTTTTGGCTCATTGTATTGCTGAGAATAGCTAAGTCATTCACAATTGATCATCTTACCATACTGCTGTTACTGTGTACTATGTTCTCCCGGTTCTGCTTGTTTCACTTTGCTTCAGTTCATATAAGTCTTTCCAGGTTTTTCTGAGAGCATCTAGCTCATCATTCCTCAGCACACAATAATATTCCATCACAATCATATACTACACTGGTTGTAGTATCTAAACTCTTGGCTTATTCTTTGTGCTTCTAGGTATGATTTGGGAATGGAGTTAGGTGAGATGTCAGATCCCAAGACATTTAGCTGTGTGACTATGGGCAAGTTGCTTGACCTCTCTGAACCTCAGTTTCTTCATCTAAAAAATTAAGACAATAATATCTGTAGTACCAGCTTTACAAGGTCATTATAAGTATAAGGTAGACTGGCACACATGGGGAGCACCTCTTGATAGTATTTCCCCAAGTAGAAAGAATGCAAAGCTTGCTTCCAGGAGAGTTATGAAACTGTGTATTAAAAGTGCATTGTAGAGATCTCAGAGCATACATAGACATTCTCTCACTGCTTCTGGTCTGCCAACCATGTGACAGACAGTGACCTCTTTGATTGGCTGCACTTGCAGAACTAGAAGGGGGGTGCCTTCAAAAAGGCCTTAGCTGCACCCATTAGCTCCTTTAGCTGCTGTCTCTTGGTTTCAGGTGCTTTCTGATGGCATCCAGTGAGAGAGAAGACAGGTCTAGAGCCTCTGCTCAGAGGCCAACCTGCAGCTCCACAAAATGGGCCTCGGTCCTTGGTTTCTGTGTTTGCTTTTTTATATTTTAGGTGAAGGAATTGGATACTTAGACCTTGTGAGTTTCATAAAGTCAAGAAAGTGAGTCTCTAGGCATCTCAAGGTACCAGCCTCTGGGTTTTAGTCAACCTGACATGAACTGTGATTCTCAGATTCCTGAAGGCTTATTCTTCTGACCTTTCAAAACCCCAGGGTCTGAGTTCCAAATTAATGTTCTTCGCTTAGAACAAAGGAACAAATGCTGAGGCAGATAAAGGACTAAGGCCAGTCTTCATGAGGCCACTGACCTCAGAGGGGAGAAGACCCACTGGGAAAGGTATTGCTTCTTACATGATCAAAGGAGGCACACTAGGAGAGAGCATCCACAAGGAGTAAATGATAGGGGCTGACTAAGGCCTTTTTGAAGGTGTCCTCTGTTCCACTTCTGAAATTATAGTCAATCAAGGAGACTACTGTCCATCACAGGGTCAGTAGACTGAAGCAGTGACAGAATGTCTATGCATGTCTCAAGGTTTCTCCAATGCACTTCCATTACACAGGATCGTAACTCTCCCAGAAGTAAGCTTCCCAACCTCTCCCATGTAGGGGGTAGCAACAGAGGCTCTCTCTGCATGTGGGCCAGTCCCTGTTACACTGAGGGTAGCAGAGACTTCAAGAGAAGTGAACCACAATGATTTTTGCTAGGCAGAAATGATGAGAAAATGACCCTGGGTTCTTGAAGGCTACATAAGCAAAGATGGTTCTTAACTAAGCAGGAAAGTCTTTGAGTATGCCCCAGGAGACAAAGTGTATACCTCCCTTTAAAGGAAAACCTAGTAATTTAGATAGACTTATTACCAGATTGGCTAGAGAATGAGGACAGTCTTTGCCAAACTACCTCTTAAGAACTACTAAGTCAGGGGTGGCTAGGTAGTGCAGTGAATAGAGCATTGGCCCTGGAGTCAGGGCCTCAGCCACATATGTCTGTATGAGTTCAAATCCGGCCTCAGACACTTAACACTTACTTGCCATGTGACCCTGGGCAAGTCACTTACCTCCAGTTGCCCTGCCCTCCCCCCTCCAAAAAGAGCTACTAAGTCATAGAGGGACTGTGATCTATGTTGAGGGAGGGGATACCTAGATCAATGAAATTACATATCCTTTAAGTGTTGAAATGCTTTAGCTTGGTAACTTTTGTTTAGGTTTATGATACTGAAAGTACTCCATAGGACCCTGAGTGTGGAATATTGCATATACTCTTAGATTTGTTTATATATTGGTTAGGAGGAAAGGACATTAGACTTTCAGTCAGATTTGGCTTGGGGTTGTATTAATCATGTGACCCTGGGAAAATCATTTCACTTCTAAGCTTCAGTTTCATCATCTGCAAAGTTGGGATAAAAATACCTATATTAACCAGAGGAAGGCCACCCTCATGAACAAACTAATGGTGTAGGACAGAGATATCAAACATTCTGACAGCAACACTTTGAATGGAAGAAACCAGATTAATATATGATTGGGAAACAGTTAAAATAAATAAAAATACAATTTATTGTTCTAAAAAAAAACCTGTATGCTTACCTCACAGGGCTTTTGTGTTATCTTAAGAGATAATGTACAAAAGTACTTTGAAACAAAAGGAAAAATTCTATAGATTGTGTGAATGATTAATTTTTGACTACAGTAACTTGTAAAATTATCTCCTATGTCATGGTGGATTGTGAACTGCATATATAGAGAGGAAGTTGATGTGACTCTGGGCAAATCACTTGACTTCTCTGTTCCTCATTTCCCTCCTCTGTAATAAATCAAGAAGTGAGAGGAATGCATCTTCCGTGGAAATGTCTGGGAGGAAAATGGATAGAGCTGACTTCATTGTTCACACCAATGCTGTGTGCCACATCAAGAGCTGACATTTTGCTCATATCTTAAATTGTAATTTCAATGTTAAAACTACATGGATACAAGACACCAAAAATTATTCAAGTGTAGGTATCAAAAAGAGTTGGATGTATAATATATATCAGATTGCTTGCTGTCTTGGGGAGTGGGAAGGAAAAGGAGGGAGGGAGAAAAATTTGGAACTCAAAATCTTACAAAAAATGTGAAAAACTATCTTTTCGTGTAATTGAAAAAAATAAAACATTATTTTTAAAAAAGAGTTGGAATCAATCAATCAACTAATGCATAGGAAATGATTATTAATGGAGTAGTCTTTTCAGAGTTGCTTATCTGCTGGTAATTATATCATGAACTAGTTGTAACAAAGGTCAAATTCAGCATCAAATTAGAAGAAAGGATAACTCTCTAAGCCTGTTCCTTTATCTACAAAGAGTGAAGGTTGGAATAGATGGCCTCTAGGTCCCTGTTTGATCTAAATCTGTAATCCAATGATCCTATGAAAGAAGACAATTACAACTTTGTTGACTCTGAAAAAAATTCACAAAAAATAGAGATAATGACCGCTTGTCAACATTCCTTAGAGAAGTTTAATTGATATAAAATAGTCACCACTACAAGGAAACCAATGTAGTCCCCAAAACACCTTACCCAACAAAATTTGATCTCCTTACCAAGCAGAAAAATATGGTAGCCATTGGTTACACTGTTTTAGAATATAAGTTTATTTATAAAATATTATGAAAGAATAAGTGAGAGACAGCATAGAAGATAAAGGGTGGACCTGGGAATCAGGAAGTCCCAGGTTCAAGTTCTGCCTCAACCACATATGTCTGTATGATTTGAGGTGAGTCATGTAATCTCTTAGTTTCTTAGGCAATGCTCTAAGACAATAAATTGCAGAGACAGTGCTAATCTTTATGTAGAAGGAGTTCTGTCAATGGCAGTTTTCCATACCAATGAAATAATGGATACAGTCCCATCTCATCCCATAGAGCAGGATAACAGAGGATTAAACCCAGTATCAACTCACAAAAATGAAACTTAGTACAGGAGAAAATGGGCCTGCAGGAACCATTTTATGAGATCTAGCTAAGGCAAACCATCCTAAGAGTATTTATAGATGAAACTGGAAGGAAGACAACAAATGGACTAGAAATGGAATATATTTGTCCTTGTTTCTATAGCAATATATTCTCATAATCAATGACAGTGTAGCCACTAGATGCGCTATATGAGGAAGCAGAAATTGCATTTGGGAAACTGAAGTCTGAAGTAGTTGGATCTGACCCCAAACTGAAGAAATACATACTGGAGATGATCAAATTTCAAAGGCATTCAGGTGCCCAATTTTCAAGATATCAAAAGTGAATCGTAGTTGTGAATAAGGTGTAGCATAAGTCATCATTAAGGATGTATATACATATATATGTATGTATGTATGTATATATATATGACTAGTAAAGGAAGAGGTTGGAAGGATAACATTTTTACAGCCCAGCAGGTATTTGCCTTGGTATCCATGAAATTATAAAAAGCTCTAGAAATAGACTTTGTTAAGAAGCCAAGTTAAGACTCCGAATGATCAAATGAAAAACTTTTGCATGTACCTGGTCTAGAGAGAGGCTGTGGACACTGGTTTGGCATGGAGATGTATAGTGTTCCCTGTGTACTGAGGATTGGGATGCCATGAAGACCTGATAGTCTACAAGTGATGGGAAGGTGCCCTAATACTCATCTTTAGTTAGTAGAGTCCACAGTTATCCTTTAATGTGGAACGACAATTGACTCAGACTTCTATGAGAGACCTAACACTTTAATTCATATCTTTTTCAAGGATACCACTTCTCATAGTGTCTGTCCCAAATCTCCTTTCTCCTCAAGCCCCCAATTCTGTCCTGTTCCCCAACCTTAGGAAATGGCATCACCTTCTACATTACTAAGAAAACTGGCTAAGTGACAAGAGGATTCTTCAGATCCCTTCCTCCATTCCACAAAACCTGTCTTACTCCTTTTTCTCGGTTCTCCTCCTGTCTCAGTGAATGAGTTGGTGATGCAATAGGTCTAGTGCTGAACCTGGAGTCAGGAAGATCTGAGTTCAGATCTGGTCTTAGCCACATAAACTGTGTAACCCTGGCCAGGTCAGTCTCCATCTGCCTCAGTTTCCTCAACCATAGAATAAGGATCATGACAGCCGGTACCTCCCAAGGTTGTTGTAAGGAACAAATGTGATCATTTTAAAGTGCTTGGCACATAGTAAACCCTCAATAAATGCTTATTCCCTCCTCTCCCTTACCTTTCAAAGGCTAATTCCCAAATTTGCACTTTTTAGGGCATTTTAAAACAGCTTCTTTACTGGCTTCTTACCAACCTCCTCCAAATATTCTCAGGTCTTCCCTATCCTTAAGCAACCTCCCTTGACACTACTATCATTTCAAACCAGTGTCACCTTTTCTCTTCCCTCCTGCTTGTTGCCAAAATTCTCGGAAGACTAGTCAACACTCACTGCCTCCACTTTGTCACCACCCACTTACTCTAAAAACATATATATTATGAGCTCAACATCAGCAACCATGAACATTTCAGTATGAAAGAACAGAAAAGAAGATTGTTTAAGAAACTGTGAACTTAGGTTATGGGCAGTTTTAAATTTGGCATATTAGTAAAAAGACTTCCCTACTTGTCTGTGTCCTCCTCTGGAAGGCTTTCCACTTTCTTCTGTGTATTTTTAATGCTTCATTGATGTTATTTTCTTTCTTCTCTTTTTCCTTTTTGCAACTCTCTCCCTACCTACTATCCTTCCCCCAGTAGCTGCCCATATATATATATTTCACTCTAGCCCATCACCTCTCTACCAACAGATGGGAGACTTGTTTCATCACTAGTCTTCTGGATCATGATTGGTCACTACATTCAGAATTCTCCAGAGTTGCTTTCCTTTAAATTTTTATCATATAAATTGTTCTCCTAGTTCTCCTCACTTTACTCTGTGAGTAAAGATTCATGCAAATCTTCACAGGTATCTCTGAACATCGACTGACTCTTGAACCTTGTGCAATCTGGGTTCTGCCTCCACCACTCTGTTGAAATTACTTTTTTTTTTGCCATGTCTCCTCAAATCTCTCAATTGTCTAATCCAGGGGTGGGTTCCCCTGTGGCCTCAAGGCCACATGTGGCCTTCTGGGTCCTTGCATGTGTGGCCTTTTGAATGAGTCCAAGTTCTACAGAACAAATCCTCTTATTAAGGGTATTTGTTCAAAGAAGTTTGGATTCCGTCAAAGGGCTGCACTTGATGACCTAGAGGGCCACATGTATCCTCAAGGCCACAGGTTCCCTACCCCCCCTAACCTAATGACCTTGATCTAAATTTTCATTCTCCTTATTGTTTCTGAAGGATTTGATGCTATTAAATTCTCCCTTGTTGCAGGACAGATCTGACTCAGGTTGATTTGGTACTTCCAGTTCCATACTATTTAATAATTAACAAGAGGAAGTTTACTTTGCTATAGTATGGGAAGGGTATTCACATAGACTTCTCCCTCATCTCCATTTAGAAAGAGTCTAGACAGCAGAAAAAGTTTGGTGATCCATATGGTAAGACATTCACCAAGTTTGACCCCCTACATCACCAGGCAAGCTTGTCAAACTTGTCAAGCTTGTCAAAGCCAATCAAATTTCTGTCATTTAGGAGGAACAAAAACTAACGCTCTCTACACGTCAGAGACTCTGGCAGATATTACTCTTATTGCATCCTTCCACCTCTGATAAGTCATTCTCAGTCTCCTTTTTTTTACCTTCTTTTTCTTTCCATCTCCTACACACAAGCATTCCCCAAGCTCAGTTCTTGGCTAACTTCTCTTTTCTCTTTATCTCCACTGGTGATCTCATCTCATTCTCATGTCTTCAGTTATCAGCTCTGTGTGGATAACTCCTAAATAGGTATATTAAAAAGTACGTCTATAATTATAAACATATAATTATATATAATAGTGCATATGTAATTACATATAATAACACATATACACACATCTATCTTTAGCCCATGACCATGCTGTTAAGCTCCAATTGCATATTTCAAATTTTCTTTTGGACATCTATCTGCAACTGGATATTGTACTAGGAATTTAAAGTCAGTGTGTTCAAGACAGAATCCATCTTCTTTCTCACTTAGACCTGCCCATCCTCCCAACTTCCTTCTTTTTGTTGATAGTATTACCGTCCTTCTAAGTACTTGACTCAAAACCTCAGCGCCATCTCTGATTCTTTCCCATCTCTCATCCCTCCCCACCTGATCCATCTGTTGCCAAATTCCATTGATTCTATCTCTTTAATATTCTCTTGAGTCTTATCCTTCCTTTACATTCTTACTGTTGTCACCCTAGTGCAGGCCCTCAATTGGCCTGTTTTTATAGTCTCCTACCTGGTCTTCCTGTGTCCAATCTCTTACTTATTCTTCTCATAGCTGCCAAAATGGGATTTCTTGGCAAAGATACTAGAGTGGTATGTTATTTCCTTCTCTAGCTCATTTTATAGAGGAGAAAACTGAGGCAAACAGAATTAAAGGAGTTGCCCAGGGTCACTCTACTAATAAGCATCTGAGACTGGATTTGAACTCACAACCTCCTGACTCGAGGGCCAGCTGTGCTCTGTCTATTGCACCACATAGCTCCTTACTCATTCTCCTAAGTTCTCCTGCCCTCTCCTGTCAGAAACCAATTAAGAAGCATTTATTAGTTACTAATATGTGCCAGGAACTGTGTGAGGAGCTGGAGATACAAAGACAAAAATGAAACAGTCTGATGCAGCTAGGCAGTGCCATGGATAGAGCACCAGCCGTGGAGTCAGGAGGACCTGGGTTCAAATCTAGCCTCAGCCACTTGACAATTACTAGCTGTGTGACCCTGGGCAAGTCACTTAACCCTGATTGCTTTGCCAAAACAAAACAGAACAAAAAAATGCCCTAAATGATCTTGTATTGGCTGAGAAGAGAATCTATACTAATGTAAGTTTATATGAAATATATGTGAAATCAACATAAGGTGACTGGGGACAGGGGAAGGGAGACAGTAGTAGTTCTAATATATTTGAACTTGCCATACCAGCAGGCTTGTAATGGGTTCCCTGCCACATCTCTTCCTGTTGAAACGATGTTTATTTCCATCCCCGATCTGAGAGCACCTCCTTCATGAAGCCTTTCTTGATCCCCTTTATGCTTTCTTCTTGGATTTCTCCTATTACTATTTAACCCCTATTTGATAGCTAGGTGGTACAGTGGATAGAACATGAAGCCTAGATTCAGGGAGACCTGAGTTCAAATCCCTTTTCAGACACTTACTATCACTTCATCACTGTGTGTCTCAGTTTCTTCAACTGTAAAATAGCATCTACCTCCTGGGTTGTTGTGAGGATCAAAGGAGAAAATATCTGTAAAGTGCCTCGAACATAGTAGGTGATTAATTAATGTTATTCTCTTCATTCTCCCCCCCCACTCTGGAAACAATCATATTCTACCACAGAGTTGGGAGTGCATTATTTTTTCATTGTCACAGACTCATGACCTATTCCAATGCCCTGAAAACTTTTGCTTTGGTGTGACCCTGTGATTTCACTGGTGAAGGAACCTCCTCTGTGAGGAAAGTCTCTTTACAAGAGCAGTTAAGCAGCTATCCTGACTGGATAGTCGGGTTGCCTGGAAGTAAGGAGAAGTTAAATGAATATCCCACAGTCACACAGGCAATATGTGTCAGAGGGAGCATGTTCAAAGAGATTCTGTGTTGAAGAAGACAGTGAAACTTACCTAACTCAGGGAACATGAGCCCTAAACAGAAATATACTTCTTTTGCTTAAAAATTAGCATTTCTTGATCATGGTTGTTGTCGAATTTAGTTGGATTAAACACAGAAGATGGTTCTGTTTTGGAAAAGTTTCTTGGTTTTGAAAAAGAAGGATACTTGTAGCTATTTGGTGATTAACCAACTATTAAGATTCAAGGCAGATGGAACCTTTATTTTTTGTTTCTTTACTTTCATTAAACCCTAGGTAATCTGGACTTCTGGTCTGCTTCTCTACCCACTAAGCAACACTACCTCTCTTGCCTTGGATGTAACAGATAATTAATAGACATTTGTTGAATTAAATTGAAACCCTTCATTTATCCACGAAGAGGAGAAGACTTTGAAACTCTGCTCAAATTACTGCCTCGATAACACTGGAAAGTCCCTTCCCCTGCCTGAGTTTTAGATTCCTCATCTGTAAAAGGAGAAGGTTGGATATGATTATCTCTAAGGTTCCTTCCAGCTTAAATCCTCCTGTAAACAAAGAATAATCGCTAATAGGAGTAACAGAAGTATGTTCAAAATAGGACCTTACCCTACATTTGGGCCAATCTTATTTTTTGCCCTTTGGTCAGAAATAGCTACAGCACAGTTTCAGTCTCATGTTTGGTGCATAATCAAAAGCACCATACCACTAATTCCCTCTGACAGTAAAATCCCATGTCTGAACTTTTGAAATACCTTTCTACCATTGATGAGGAGGTTTGACTCACCATTAGTTAGTGGTGTGGTGCTTATTGATTAACTCATCTACCTTCTACAGTCCTCTGAGAGGGCAAATGGTTTGATCACAGTCATTCAGCCAGTAGAGATCATAGGTAAGACTTGAACCCAGGTATTAACTCCAAGGCTAGCTCTCTATATACCATCCTGAGCTAGGTTTCTGATGCAGTTACTGGATAGATTAATATTTTTCAAATGGTTAGAGGGCAATCTAAATTTTTGAGAGATGGGTCAGCACCTGTTGTTTTTATCAGTTTGTGGAATTCTATCATGTTTGATATTTACTAGTTGTTTGACCTTTACCTGTAAAAGAGAAATCTTTTAATTTCTCTGAATGAGTTTCCTCATCTGTAAAATGAGGAGAGTAATATTTCACAAAATATTGTGAGAAACAAATGAAATAATACACACAAAGCATTTTGTTGTGTACTTTGCTAATGAAGTGTTTTAGGATTATCAATATAAACATCATTTATCAATGCATTGCATATATGTCAAAATACTTTTAAAGAGTTCTAGTAGAAAGAATGCCAAATATGCTCATTTTTATCATATTTGTAAATCCTTGGTCAAAAAAGAGTCATAGTAATTATTCTTCCCCTATATTAGTATTGCTTGGATTTTCTTGAATTGACTAATAAGAAATTTTTCCAACTGTAACTTAACATAATTAGATTATATGTGATCTCCTATCATATACATTATATATATATGAATCTGAAGTCCACAGTTTGAAATGTGTTCTGACAAATTAGAAATTTATATTCTTTCAAATAAGTTAACTAAACTTCATCATCTACTAGTGTCATGTTTTGACAGTAGGTTATTGAGGATTCCAAGGAGCTTTTGTTTATGTGGCACATGTAGATATTTTCTGTGTTAGAAACTAACACTGATAAATTTTAAAAAAATTTGTTGATCAATTTATTTAAAGTAACAACAATAAAACCACTTTATGTTAATATAGTTTTATGAAAAATAACTATACTTTCCAAAACAAAAATGTTTAGTGAGAAGAGTGGTATTGTATTACATGTTTTTGCTAATCTCTTTCGCATCTGGCTTAATAGAGACCGGCTGGATTCTCCTATCAGCTTCTTCATTTGATCTGTTCTGACATGTATGCTGTTATGGTTGAAGCATATAGAGAAAACCTGGAGTCATACAGATATGTGGTTGGAAAAAGAAATAGAGTTGAATCTATTTTATGAACTTTCTTAAAGGGTCTAAGGGATCCCCAGCAGTCTACAGACCAGATTTTGAGAACTTCTGTTCTAGTGAAAGTCTGTAAAGTCAAAAGGACCTTAATTTAAAGAAAGGCCCCTAGCAAAACATTTGTAGATAATAGATTCAGAACCTATAAAGTTCTACTCAAAATGCACGCCGAATTTGTGGGGGGTTTTTTCCCCTCATCCTTCTTTTTCTCTTGAGCTAAGTGTAATACTAAAATTTTAATGGACAAAAGCATTACTAGAAATGTAGCTGAGACAGCTAGGTCACAGAGTGGAAAAAGTGTTGGACTTGGAGTTTAAAGCCTACTTCTGACCCCAATCATGTGACCTTTGGTCTTCTTAACTTCTCAGCCTAGTCTTCCTCATCTACAAAATGGTGCTTATAATAACACCTACTTTTCAGGACTCTGAGGATCAAATGAGATACTGTATATAAACCACTTTGTGAAAAGTACTATATAAATGTTAACAATTATTACTTAGTTATCAAGATATTGAATCAGGATTTGAACTGAATTTTCAAGTGCATTTTCAAACAGCAGCACATGTCTGGGACTGGGAGCATATTCAAAGAGATTCTATGTTGAAGAAGACAGTGAGATTTGTCTAACTCAGGAAATATGAACCCTAAACAGAAATACACTTCTTTTGCTTAAAAATAAGTATTTCTTGGGGCAGCTAGGTAGCACAGTGAATAGAGCACCAGCCCTGGAGTCAGGAGGACCTGAGTTCAAATCCGACCTCAGACACTTAACACATAAACTAGCCATGTGATCTTGGGCAAGTCACTTAACCCCAATTGTCCTCCAAAGAGCAAAAAAAAAAAATTTGGTATTTCTTGATCATGGTTGTTGTGAAATTTAGTTGGATTAAACACAGAATATGGTTCTGTTTTGGAAAAGTTCCTTGGTTTTGCAAAAGAAGGATACTTGTAGCTATTTGGTGATTAACCAACTATTAAGATTCAAGGCAGATGAAATCTTTATTTTTTGTTTCTTTACTTTCACTAAACTCCCACTTTCCTTAATGACTTGCATATGTTGTGAATCTTCCTCCTTATATTCACTGTCCACAGATGCAGTAAGAAGCCAGATGGTCCAAGTGGAGAAAGTGTTATTTCTCTGGACACTGAAGTAGCAATTTACCAAAGCAGGGTTTCCCAAATGGTGTGTTACACCAGTGAGGCTTGAAGCTCTCCTGGCTTCATTTATTTGTCTCTCCTCTCTCTTTTCTCTCTGTCTCTATGTTTCTGACAGCCACTGTGCCAGGATTCCTGCCAAATTTCATAAGTGAGAATAAAGTGGGGGCCTGCTGTCACTTTCTCAGAGTGTAAGATCATTTACAAATCTCCAAATGTGCCAGAGAACTAAAAAGGTTTGAAAGTACTACTGTAAGACTACAGGAATTCCCCCTGCCCCCTATGTCATTAATTAGTTCTGCAAAAACAGGAGGCTATGAGAAATGATGAGAGCAGTTAGTTCCTTTGGAACAATGTGGACAACTGAACAGACAATGGTACAGCACCAACAGTGTGACTATGAAACAACTTTGTCTAGGGGTAAAATTAGGATCAGATAATCACAGGATGTTAGAATTTGAAGGAACTTTCAAGATTTATTTAAATAGATGGTCTCCAAACTTTTTTGATCATGCATATCTTTTGGTAAAAAAAAAATTTGAGCATGCCACCTCAATATGTTCATGTTAATTTATAAACTGATATATGTAATACCATGCTAAAAGATTATGTACGTGCTTTATAAAGCATATAAAAATAAAAATTTAAAGGGGAAGACAAAGATGTAACAAAGAATATTTAAAATAATTTTATTGCACAGTTTAATTTGTATCTTTTTAAAATTAATTACTTAATAATTTTAGCAAGAACAGTGTGAGTGAATGTGCTTCATTATTTTTGAAAATCCTCGTCTAACATTCTGTGGTGCAGTGATTCAAAGGTTTTAAGTTAATTTTTATTTTGATCCTGAGTTTTGATTGTTGTTAGAAAAGCATATCTCACAAAGGTATGTGGTTGTAAATAGTATAAATGCTTTGTTGGTTTTGGTTACTAAATTATGATACTCATTTTCCAATCCCATCCACCAATTATACAAAGGTTTTTTGTTGAAATACAACTAGGAAATTAATGTTTTCCCTGATATCAATCAGTTGCTGTTGCAATGTAATTGGAAGGTATTGCAATTTTATATTTTTTGCAAATTAATTCAAGACCTGTGGAAATACTTCTTTTGGAAGATTCTGTTTCTGTGACTTTAAAGCATGCAACTATAAGATTTTATATTTTATTTATATTTTATATTATTTATATATTTAATATATTTATATATTTTATTAATATTTTATAATTTTATTGCTAAAAGCTTGGTTTTTAAGGGTCTCAGTAATCAAAATGGCTTCACATTCTCATTAGCTAATATCCTAAGGCACAGTATTCTTATGGCAAATATCAGCATAAACAATACTGTATATAAATGCATGTTTCGAATAATCTCTAAAATTTAAATTGTTTGGCCTGTCTGTCAGATCTGATTAAGTTTTCATTGTTTTTATTTCTGTAATATGGCTGATGAAGAGTTCATATGATGAGTAGGAATAATGAATTCAGCTCTGCCATTTTCTTATTCATAAGATCAT
Organism: Petaurus breviceps papuanus; assembly: GCF_028583685.1. Lineage (NCBI taxonomy): Eukaryota > Metazoa > Chordata > Mammalia > Diprotodontia > Petauridae > Petaurus > Petaurus breviceps. Next base: position 3,542,116 of record NW_027186540.1, on the reverse strand, counting down.
AGCATCACAGATTTAGAGCTAGGGGGGTCCTTAAAGGCCATTGAGTCCCAATTCCCTGTTTCACAGATAAAGAAAATGGAGTGCAGGGATTGCTCATTTGCCTTTGCATCATTAGTTTTCTCTTCAATGTATTTTAAAAATTTTTAAAAATTTTTAATTTAATTTTTATTTTTTTCTCTTCAATCTTTTTAAGTCAAATTGTCCCTTTTGTGAAGGTTGGTTTTGTTAAAACTGATAACATAACTTGTAAATCTATTTAATCAGCCACAAGTGAATGAAAGAGTTTGGATGTCACTGTCAATCCCTCATGTTGTGAAGTTGCCCATCTTCCCTCAGGACACCTCTTCTACCATGTGGGACTCATGACTACCTGACACACAGAGTGATGGTGCAGGTGTCAATCTCTATATTAAATAGAAGTAAAGCTTAACTGTTAAAAATAAAAATAGAAATTCTTCTATTTTCCCCCCCATGCCCAATACATTGTCTCATGCTCCCACTTTAGAGACCAAGTCCCTCATTTTTCACTTGAGGAAACTGAAGAATGACTAAGGAACCTTCCCAAGGTCATACAGGTAAGTAAACAGCAGAGTTATTTTGAAACCAGTGGTGAAGTTGAGGCTTAATTCCATACTGTCTGACTGCAAGTTCAGTTCTCTCTCTCCTGAGCTTCAAAGCCAGGTGCCAATCTTTACAATCTGATACCTGATCCTTTATTTACTGTATGTGTTGCAATCTGCCAATTGCTTCTGCAGGTGCCACAACCTCTGCCCCCACAACCTCTGCCCCCTCAACCGCCATAGATACTAAGGACCCAGAAAAGAAAATTCTCAACACTAAAGTCTTTGGTGTTGTCATATCATTCAGAAATTGATATAATTTTATATGATTCAGTGGAAATGAAATAAAAGAAATAAAAAAGATTCACTAGCACCAGCTTTGCTGTTCTACCATAAGGACCTTTTCCAATTGACTTGAAACTGAAACCTTCATACATGTTGTCTCCTCCCTAAGAGTATGAGCCCCTTGAACTCAGGAATTGTCTTCCTTTTCTGTTTGTATCTCCCATAGTGCTTTGTACATAGTAAATACTTACTAAATTCTTTTTCATTCTATAACTCACTCATTCAGAGACTTATTATGAGGAAGAGAGATTGACTTGCTCTGCTTGGTCCCAAAAAGTAGAATGAGAGGCAATAGGTAAATATAAAATAAAACTTTATATAAAAATGTATGTTTATAAAAATATAAAGTGAAACATAAAAGCAAGAGTAGAGTTCCCCAAAAGTGAAAAGGGCTGCTTCTGCATGGAGTGAGTTACTCCCCACTTCAAAGGACTTCTAGCCAAAGCTGGATGTCCAGTTGTGAAGATTTCTTGTTCAGATATGGGTTGGATGACTTTGGGGAATTTAGGATTGTGTGACAGACCCAACTTGCATCATCATATAGGAAATATCAAAAGAATCAGAGACAGGCCCCTAGCACATTGGAGAGATCCTCAATGGAAGATTTATGTTGGAAAAAATAACTGAGAATTGCACAAGATTAGAAAGTATTAACGGCTTGTAATATGCACCAGAGGTGGGAGTACCCACACTGATGAGATCACAGTTGCCCAGTGCTGTATTTACACTGTGGGAAAGATGAAAGAAATACACTGCATGTCCCCTTCCCTTGGGAAAGTTGAGAGACAAGACTATCACTCATGAAAGAATCAGAGAATCATACAAGGCAACGTATAATTAAATGCTATAAGGTATAGCTCATACTGTAGTTTAGGGAATGGAAGTGGGGTTTGAATCATAGAATTGCAGATCTAGAGAGTCTATGGATTATAGATCTGTGAGGCATCTAGGTGATGCTGTGGATAGAACATCAGGAAGACCTGAGTTCAAATCTAGTCTCTCAAGCCATTTACTAACTGAATGACTCTGGGTAAGGCACTAAATCTCTGTCTGCCTGGAGCATATGGGACATTTCAGGGAGGTCTAGCACATCTGGTATGAGGGCTTGCCAAGCCCTTTTCAGGGCTGGTCATTTACCTTTGGTGTCCATCTGTCACCCAACTCTTATCTGTGACTCCAAGAAGCTGTAGTGTGCACAGTGGCCACACCCTGGTAAAACTGTCTTGGCAGACGGACTAAACCAGGTTGAGGGTAACCAAGAGGCATAAAATCTGTCAGTAAGTTAGGGGAGTGTCTACCCCAAGCATATGAAGATTTCCAATGGTGGGATGGGCTGATGAGAACAATTTGTTTCCATGGTCATTGAAGGCAGCTGAAGCAGGCACCATGGAGCCTGGTCAGACATTGAAGGTCATCCACTGCAACCCTGGCCTTCGACAGTCATCTTGACTTTTGTCTTGCCACTGAACTTCAATGACACAGGAAGAGAAAGTGATGCCGACAGCTCTGTGCAACTCTGCCTCAGTCAAATCCAAGTCACAGGCAAGTCAAGACATCACCCTCTGATGTCACTGGTCCTCTTGGAAAACAAAGGATGAAGAACAGCTTCAGTTTCTTCGTCTATAAAATGGACATAAAAATAGCACCTACCTCCCAGGGTTGTTGTGAGGATCAAATGAGAATGTGGGGGCAGGACTGAGCAGTATCTATGTGGGAGAAAATGAAGAGAGGAGCATGAGAAGGTTAGAGAGTAGTAGAAAAGTGGCCAGCTGGGGCCTTGACAAGTCAGGCAGAGGAAACTGGGCTTTTTTTTAGTGTGCAATAGGGAGCCATTGTGCATTCTTTAGCAGGAGAGCAGGATGATGAAAGCACTATTTTGGATATATTCACTTGACAGTGTTATATGGGATGAATTAGTGAATCAAGTCAGGGAGCTTATGCTGGTATAAGGTGATAAGGGCCTGGAACAGAGCAGAGGTAGCAGGAATAGAGAATAAGGGGTTAACATGAGAGAGATTTTGAAAGGAGAAACAAGGTTCTAATAGGGGATGGGGAGATATATATATGTATGTATGTATATATATATATCACATACATACATATAGATATATATATATCACCTATAAAAATTTCCCCCCAATTACATGTTAAATTTTTTAAAACATTTTTAAAAAAAGTTTTTAGTTCCAAATTTTATCCCTCTACCCCCCCCACCTCAAGATAGTAAGCAATCAGATATAGGTTATACATGTGCAATCGTGTAAAATATTTCCATATTAGTCATTTTGTACATAACACTCTAATAAAAGAAAAAGAATGAAAGAAATAAAGTGGAAATAGAATGCTTCAATCTGTATTCAAACTATCAGTCCTTTCTCTGGAGGTGAATAGTATGCTTCATTAGTCCCTGGGGACTGTCTTGGATCATTGTATTGCTGAGAATAGCTAAGTCATTCACAGTTGATCATCTTCCAATATTGCTGTTATTGGGTACAATGTTCTCCTGGTTCCGTTCACTTCACTTTGCATCATTTCACGTAAGACTTTCCAGGTTTTTCTGAAATCAGCCTACTTGTCATTTCTTATAGCACAATAATATTCCATTATAATCATATACCACAGCTTGTTTAGCCATTCCCCAATTGATGGGCATCCCCTTCAAATTCCAATTCTTATCCACCACAAAAAAATTGCTGCTATAAATAAATTTGTACAAATAGGTGCTTTCCCCTTGCTCCCTTTTTAAAAAGTCTTTGGGATATAGATCTAGTAATGATATAGCTGGATCAAAGGGTATGCACAGTTTGGTTGCCATTTGGGCATAGTTCCAAATTGCTCTTCAGAATAGTTGGATGAATTCACAACTCTACCAGCAGTGCATCAGTTTCCAGGTTTTCCCACATCTCCTCCTATGTCCATAATTCTCCTTTTTTGGTCGTATTAGCCAATCTCTAACAGGGTTTTTATTGTATTTATTAAGCACTGATGAAAAAGTGGCTTTTCTATACTAGATGGAATAAAATAATTTTTGAAATAAATATTAGGTTTGACATATTTTGATCACATTTCCCCTTATAATTTGGATAGAATTTTAATAATAACATGTCTAATATGCTTCTTTCTTGAATATTAACCTCCTTATGAAGATACAACTCATTAAATTAATCAGGGTGTGAGGCTAATTTGCTTTGGTACATCTGTGATTGCTATTGTATGCCAGTAAGATTTATTTTTAATATTCACATTAATTGGATTTAATTGAAAATCTTTGAGTTTGGTTTTTTTGCCACCAAAGGAAAAGAAAATTATATTGTTTATATGTATTATATATATGTGTGTATGTATTTATTTTTTCTAAAAGTTTCTTTACTAGGAAAGGTTTTATTCCTGCTTTATATTTTTAATCCCATCTAAGAAAAAAAGGCATCAAACTATGAAGTTTGAGAAAATTGAGGAAGATGCCACTTAGACTGACATGTCACTATTCTTTGTTTCCAGGATTTCTTCCTATTTCTACTTCTCTATTTTGTTATCTTTTTTTTGTCTGATTTTCTAATTCTAAGAAGAATTGTCTAATTCTTCTTGCTACCTGTATGACTTTGGGAAAAATCATTTAACTGCTCTGTGCCTCAGTTTCCTTCTCTGCAAAATGAGAATATTCACCTAGATAACTTTAAGGTCTCTACCAGTACTAAATTTATGATAATTTTTTTTTTCTTGCTTGTGTTTTGGCCTGTGAAATATCCTATAATCTGCTTATCTTTGGTCATCACAAACTCTGTAGTGGGAAAATTCTTGAAATACAAATGTGGCTTATGCAAAGCACATCAGCACTTGGCTACAATGTATTTTTGTTAAGTAGTATATCTGATGGGTATCAATTAGTAAGGGTAGTGACCATTTACTCATCACCCCACCTCCGTGCCCTTTGAGGTTGGTTCAGTTTAGGTTTGATGACTCAGGATTTAGGATCTGCAATAAAGTTGGTCTCTGAGTCCTGTATTGTTCTGAAGCAGTGTGAGCTGCTCTGTATTTATTGAAGAGTAACTGTAACTTGTTTTTATGGCTTTACAGATCACAGACTTGCTTCTGACTTTAAGTTTTTATTGTTATGACTCAAATCCCTTGTTTGACTCAACGTTTAAAGCTCTCTGCTCAGAAATCAACCAAGGAGGTTTCTGTTTAGCTTGAACGACATTCCAGTTCCATTCAGGCCCTCCCAGGTTGCCAATCTACAGCAATGTCCTGGCTTTCCTTTAAGTTATCACTGACCTCACTAGAAAATCTAAAAAACGGATTAATTTTTAATTGTTAGTTTCTTATTTCCTATGTAGCTTTGACACTGTCATTTGTCAATATATAGCACCCCTTTTGAGCTGCTTTCTAAACCCCACCAGTACTGGTAGGTTCAGGACCAGAAGGTGACTAGATACTTCCCTCCAGGTTCTAGAGGTAACCCTGAGGGGCTGGGGGTTATTTCTCACTCAGAAACCCCCACTTGTGTGCTCACCATTTTCCCCTAGCTAGATAGCCAACCAATACGTTTTTTAGAAATGTGCAAGAATCTGTACAAAATTATCCCTCTCCAAAGGGCAGCTAGGTGGCACATTGGGTAGAGCACTGGATCTGGAGTCAGAAAGACTCATCTTCCTAAGCTCAAATCCACTTAACTAACTATGTGGCCCTGGGCAAATCACACACGTTTGCCTTAGTTTCCTGATCTATAAAATGAGCTAGAGAAGGAAATGGCAAAGCACTCCAATATATTTGCCAAGAAAACCCCAAATGGAATCACCAAGAGTCAGAAAAGACAACATCCCTCCCCAAAGTCTGGGATACTTTCCCACAAGTACCTGCAAAGCTCAGTGGAAAATGTCCTCAAGCTTAGGGAAATCATGCAGCGAAGTCAAACTCCTGGTTTTTAGAAGTCCTTGTCTTCTTTTTAAGAGTCATCATGGAGTTCCCCTTATGTATAGATTTCTTCTAAGTACAGTTCTGAAACTGCCTTTCTTTAGTGTTCAGTTTGTCTCCAGCTGTGATGCAGATGCTGCTGTCACTCACTGTTGTTCCAGGGATACTACTAGGGCGCTGACAGGAATTCCCAATCTTCTGACATTTTGAAGGGGATCTGATCCCTTTGATCAAGGGGAGAAAGAGACAGATCCCCTCTTCTGCGCCCCCTTCCCCAGCAATTCCCCTTTAAGAATTTCAGTGAAGCTGCTCCATTGCTAGCTAGCCTGCCATAGGAATCTCTAATTCCAAACTCTCTTGTACTTTTTATTCAAGGTCTATAGAGTGTGAATGACCCTCCTCACCCAATCACAAGACATTTCATGTGTGGCATCATTCACTTTCATCATTCCTTCTTCAACTGATTATTCTCATTTGGTTAATGCCTTTTTCTGATTCATTCATTACAGATATCTAGTCCCTTTTCACATATAGTTCAATGGCCCCTCCATTAATTCGCTTTTTACAAATGTTTCTAAATATTCTCTGACCTGAATTTCCAAGGAACTCTCTCCTTGCTCTTTGCCTATACTCACAACTACTCCTTTCTTTTTCTTTCTTTTTTTTTTGAGGGGGGAAGGCAAGGCAATTGGTGTTAAGTGACTTGTCCAAGGTCACACAGCTAGTGTGTCAAGTGTCTTAAGGCCAGATTTGAACTCAGGTCCTCAGGACTCCAGGGCTAGTGTTCTATTCACTCTGTCACCTAGCTGCCCTACAACTACTCTTTTCAATAATCATCTAGAGCAGGCATTCTTACCCTAGAATTCAGACCTCTGAGAAGTTCATGGATAGATTTCAGGGGATCTGTAAAGTTGAATGGGGAATATTACATTTTTATTTTCACCAATTTTTAACTGAAGTTTAATATTTCTTTCAATTATGATTTTTTTGAAAAAGCATTATTCTAAGAAAGAGTCCATCGTCTTCACCAGACTGCCAAAAGGGTCCACGACACACAAAAAAATGTTAAGAACCCCTGAGCTAGATCACTGTTTCTCAAACCATATTCCTTGGGATCCTGGAATTCTTTTGAATGGTCCAAGGATTTCCACAAAGAAAAGACTCTAGTGGGAAGTAAGCCCATGCACATCAGACCCATCTGTTCTTTCTACATTAGTTTTGCATAGAGTGAGCATTCAGCAGTGTAGAGAACCATCAGGAATGGTTAAAATTGATCACCTAGCTAAAAATTGTTATTGGTTTAATCAACCACTTAATGGGAGGTTTGAAGTAGGTATGAACACCTTCAGAATTTCTATATTAATCATGATAATAATATGCATATATTTGGGAGGTGGCTACACCTGTGATTTCATTGGTTTCAAGAATTCTTTGTGATGAAACTCTACCTCCTAATCTTCTGTTTAGGGAGCAAGAATCCCACTGTCTCCATCTTTGTGAGAGTCTCCATTGCCAATACCAAGTTTTTTATTTCCTTTCTGCCTAAGAAGCGAAGGAAGAAGGAGCTCTCTTCTCTTGCTTGGGAGCTGAAAGGGCACCCCTATTTCTCCTAAATTATCACTTGAGTTCCAATGAATTTCTCTGAGAAAACTGGGAGGAGTTCAAATCAGCCTAGGCTGTACCCAATCCCACTGGGGGTGGTGATAGTATAAAGGAAAGGAGTAGTCCAAGAGATACAAGATTTAAAACCCCAAACAGTAGCCTTATGTTATTTGAAGACATTAGGAGTAGAACTAGATTACCTCTAAGGTCCCTTCCAGATCTAGGTCCCATGATGCTATCTATACTCAAAGGCTTTAAACTTCTAAGGCATTTCTTTAAAAAAAAAAAAAACAAACAACAACCTTTAAAAATATTTTATTGCAAAAGTTTTGCTGAATTGTTTAAAATAAAGGGTTCCACCATTACAAAAAGTTTGAGAGACTCTGATCTGTAGCATTCCCAGTTACAATGAATAGACATGGAACTCTGTCTTGGATTCCAAACCATAGTAGAACATTTGTGAAGCCATTACATCACCAGTTTCCCTATGATGGTCTGAAGGTGTGGGTGGAGCTGTCAGCAACAGCTGCTCTCCTGTTTTTCAGCTCTGCCTCTGTTTGCTTCCTGAAAATTCATTCTCGCCACACTGGTTCTTGGCCTGACACACCCCTTGTGCTCTCTGCCCCCTCCCTATGCCAACTATGCTGTCTAGCCACTGGATCTTTTCCTATGGCCCCAGCTATGCATCATGAATTGCTGCTAGTTGCCCCACCTATCCCTAAGTTGCTTTTCTATCTTCTAAGGATGTTGGGATGGATACTTTTCTTCTGCAACTGAATCTAGATTTCACTGAGACATGACCCAACAGCTACTATCTCCAATCTCCCCCTAATTATGTACTTATCCTGGCTCCCCACTCCTAAAAGTTGCTTACTTCTTCTTGACCAGCATCTAAGGTAACAGCTAAAGTTTTGATTTTGCCATCAGTATGTCTTGGACCTGTTTGTCCAGGTCTCTCTCTTTTCTTTTTTTAAACTCCTAGGGAACAGAAGCCAATTCTTTTTAAATAGCATCAGTACAGAACCATATGAAACTAAGTACTTAGTAAATGCCTTTTCAATAGCTTTACTGCTGCAGATTTCTCTAATTTGGTATATTCTTAACACACCTCTTATATTAAAGAGTTGTGAACATTTATCAAAGCTTTTGCAGGTGGTAGGATCCCAAATTTTATTTGCAGATCTACCTTAGAGGACACTTATTTGTTATTTTAGTCTTATGCTTCTTGAAATGAAATTCAGGCCTGGTAAGCCTGGTTACCTAATTTAAATTTGAAACAATTGGCAGATGTTGCACAAACATGAAAGAAGTCATTAAGTCATCTCTTTCAGGGCTCCATTAAAAGCATCCCCTC